>NC_086449.1:96558384-96903295 GCF_028390025.1 Pseudophryne corroboree
TTTTAAAATGTGTCAGTGATTAATTAATACACCTGTGCACCTGCTGGGTTACCTGCAAAACATGCACTGTGTGGGGTCCTGAGGACCGAGTTTGAGAACCACTGGATTAGACAGATAGATTAGACAATAAGAATTTACTTACCGATAATTCTATTTCTCGTAGTCCGTAGTGGATGCTGGGAACTCCGTAAGGACCATGGGGAATAGCGGCTCCGCAGGAGACTGGGCACAAAAGTAAAGCTTTAGGACTACCTGGTGTGCACTGGCTCCTCCCCCTATGACCCGCCTCCAAGCCTCAGTTAGGATACTGTGCCCGGACGAGCGTACACAATAAGGAAGGATTTATGAATCCCGGGTAAGACTCATACCAGCCACACCAATCACACCGTACAACCTGTGATCTGAACCCAGTTAACAGCATGATAACAGAGGAGCCTCTGGATAGATGGCTCAACAACAACAATAACCCGATTTAGTTAACAATAACTATGTACAAGTATTGCAGACAATCCGCACTTGGGATGGGCGCCCAGCATCCACTACGGACTACGAGAAATAGAATTATCGGTAAGTAAATTCTTATTTTCTCTGACGTCCTAGTGGATGCTGGGAACTCCGTAAGGACCATGGGGATTATACCAAAGCTCCCAAACGGGCGGGAGAGTGCGGATGACTCTGCAGCACCGAATGAGAGAACTCCAGGTCCTCCTCAGCCAGAGTATCACATTTGTAGAATTTAGCAAACGTGTTTGCCCCTGACCGAATAGCTGCTCGGCAAAGTTGTAAAGCCGAGACCCCTCGGGCAGCCGCCCAAGATGAGCCCACCTTCCTTGTGGAATGGGCTTTTACAGATTTTGGCTGTGGCAGGCCTGCCACAGAATGTGCAAGCTGAATTGTATTACAAATCCAACGAGCAATAGTCTGCTTAGAAGCAGGAGCACCCAGCTTGTTGGGTGCATACAGGATAAACAGCGAGTCAGATTTTCTGACTCCAGCCGTCCTGGAAACATATTTTCAGGGCCCTGACTATGTCCAACAACTTGGAGTCCTCCAAGTCACTAGTAGCCGCAGGTACCACAATAGGTTGGTCCAGATGAAACGCTGAAACCACCTTAGGGAGAAAATGAGGACGAGTCCTCAATTCCGCCCTGTCTGAATGGAAGATCAGATAAGGGCTTTTACAGGATAAAGCCGCCAATTCTGACACGCGCCTGGCCTAGGCCAGGGCCAACAGCATGACCACTTTCCATGTGAGATATTTTAACTCCACAGATTCAAGTGGTTCAAACCATTGTGACTTTAGGAACCCCAAAACTACATTGAGATCCCAAGGTGCCATTGGAGGCACTATATGCAGTACCCCTTTTACAAACGTCTGAACTTCAGGAACTGAAGCTAGTTCTTTCTGGAAGAAAATTGACAGGGCCGAAATTTGAACCTTAATGGACCCCAATTTTAGGCCCATAGACACTCCTGTTTGCAGGAAATGCAGGAATCGACCTAGTTGAAATTCCTCCATCGGGGCCTTACTGGCCTCGCACCACGCAACATATTTTCGCCTAATGCGGTGATAATGCTTTGCGGTTACATCCTTCCTGGCTTTGATCAGGGTAGGGATGACTTCATCCGGAATGCCTTTTTCCTTCAGGATCCGGCGTTCAACCGCCCTGCCGTCAAACGCAGCCGCGGTAAGTCTTGGAATAGATAGGGTCCTTGATGGAGCAGGTCCCTTCTTAGAGGTAGAGGCCACGGGTCCTCCGTGAGCATCTCTTGAAGTTCCGGGTACCAAGTCCTTCTTGGCCCATCCGGAGCCACGAGTATAGTTCTTACTCCCCTCCGTCTTATAATTCTCAATACTTTTGGTAAGAGAGGAAGAGGAGGGAACCCATACACTGACTGGTACACCCACGGTGTTACCAGAGCGTCCACAGCTATTGCCTGAGGGTCCCTTGACCTGGCGCAATACCTGTCCAATTTTTTGTTTAGGCGGGACGCCATCATGTCCACCTTTGGTTTTTCCCAACGGTTTACAATCATGTGGACGACTTCTGCTGAGGAAGTCTGTTTCCCAGCTGTCCACTCCCGGAATGAACACTGCTGACAATGCTATCACATGATTTTCCGCCCAGCGAAAAATCCTTGCAGCTTCTCTACGTGGGCGACTGCCGTGATGTTGTCCGACTGGATCAGCACCGGCTGACCCTGAAGCAGAGGTCTTGCTTGGCTTAGGGCATTGTAAATGGCCCTTAGCTCCAAGATATTTATGTGAAGTGATGTCTCCAGGCTTGACCACAAGCCCTGGAAATTTCTTCCCTGTGTGACTGCTCCCCAGCCTCGCAGGCTGGCATCCGTGGTCACCAGGACCCAGTCCTGAATGCCGAATCTGCGCCCTCTAGAAGATGAGCACTCTGCAACCACCACAGGAGAGACACCCTTGTCTTTGGTGACAGGGTTATCCGCTGATGCATCTGAAGATGCGATCCGGACCACTTTTCCAGCAGGTCCCACTGGAAAGTTCTTGCGTGGAATCTGCCGAATGGAATTGCTTCGTAGGAAGCCACCATTTTTCCCAGGACCCTTGTGCACTGCTGCACTGACACTTGGCCTGGTTTTAGGAGGTTTCTGACTAGTTCGGATAACTCCCTGGCTTTCTCCTCCTGGAGAAACACCTTTTTCTGGACTGTGTCCAGGATCATCCTTAGGAATAGAAGACGTGTCGTCGGGATCAGCTGCGATTTTGGAATATTAAGAATCCAACCGTGCTGCCGCAACACTACTTGAGATAGTGCTACCCAGACTACCAACCGTTCCCTGGATCTTGCCCTTATCCGGAGATCGTCCAAGTAAGGGATAATTAAAACTCCCTTCCTTCGAAGGAGTATCATCATTTCGGCCATTACTTTGGTAAAGACCCGGGGTGCCGTGGACAAACCAAACGGCAGCGTCTGAAACGGATAGTGACAGTTCTGTACCACAAACCTGAGGTACCCTTGGTGAGAAGGGTAAATTGGGACATGGAGATAAGCATCCTTGATGTCCAGAGACACCATATAATCCCCTTTTGCCATCACCGCTCTGAGTGACTCCATCTTGAATTTGAACCTTTGTATGTAAGTGTTCAAGGATTTCAGATTTAAATTAGGTCTCACCTAGCCGTCCGGCTTCGGTACCACAAACAGCGTGGAATAATACCCCTTTCCCTGTTGTAGGAGGGGTACCTTGATTATCACCTGCTGGGAATACAGCTTGTGAATGGCTTCCCATACCGCCTCCCTGTCGGAGGGAGACGTCGGTAAAGCAGACTTTAGGAAAACGGCGAAGGGGAGACGTCTCGAATTCCAATTTGTACCCCTGAGATACCACCTGAAGGATCCAGGGGTCCCCTGTGAGTGAGCCCACTACTGCACGCTGAAATTTTTGAGACGGGCCCCCACCGTGCCTGAGTCCGCTTGTAAAGCCCCAGCGTCATGCTGAGGACTTGGCAGAAAACGGGAGAGGGCTTCTGTTCCTGGGAACTGGCTGTTTGCTGCAGCCTTTTTCCTCTCCCTCTGCCACGGGGCAGAAATGAGGAGCCTTTTGCCCGCTTGCCCTTATGGGGCCGAAAGGACTGCGCCTGATAATACGGCGTCTTCTTATGTTGAGAGGCTACCTGGGGTAAAAATGTGGATTTTCCAGCCGTTGCCGTGGCCACCAGGTCTGTTAGACCTACCCCAAATAACTCCTCCCTTTTATAAGGCGATACTTCCATATGCCTTTTGGAATCACCTGACCACTGTCATGTCCATAACCCTCTTCTGGCAGAAATGGACAGCGCACTTACTCTTGATGCCAGTCGGCAAATATCCCTCTGTGCATCACGCATATATAGACATGCATCTTTTAAATGCTCTATAGTCAGTAATATACTGTCCCTATCTAGGGTATCAATATTGTCAGTCAGGGAATCCGACCAAGCCACCCCAGCACTGCACATCCAGGCTGAGGCGATTGCTGGTCGCAGTATCACACCCGTGTGAGTGTATATACGTTTTAGGATATTTTACTGCTTTCTGTCAGCAGGTTCCTTAAGGGCAGCCGTATCCGGGGACGGTAGTGCCACCTGTTTAGACAAGCGTGTGAGCGCTTTATTCACCCTAGGGGGTGTTTCCCAACGTGCCCTATCCTCTGGCGGGAAGGGGTATGATGCTAATAACTTTTTAGGAATTAACAGTTTTTATCGGGGGAAACCCACGCATCAACACACACTTCATTTAATTCCTCAGATGCAGGAAAAACTACAGGCAGTTTTTTCTCACCCAACATAATACCCTTTTTAGTGGTACTGGTATTATCAGAAATGTGTAAAAACATTTTCCATAGCCTCAATCAAGTAACGTGTGGCCCTACTGGAAGTCACATTCGTCTCTTAATCGTCGACACTGGAGTCAGTATCCGTGTCGGCGTCTGTATCTGCCATCTGCGGTAACGGGCGTTTTAGAGCCCCTGATGGCTTTTGAGACACCTGGACAGGCACAGGCTGAGTCGCCGGCTGTCTCATGTCATCAATCTTTTGTAAAGAGCTGACTCACATAATTCCTTCCATAAGCTCATCCACTCAGATGTCGACTCCCTAGGGGGTGACATCTGTTACAGGCAATTGCTCCGCCTCCACCTCATTTTCCTCCTCATACATGTCGACACAACGTACCGACACACAGCACACACACAGGGAATGCTCTGATAGAGGACAGGACCCCACTAGCCCTTTGGGGAGACCGAGGGAGAGTATGCCAGCACACACCAGAGCGCTATATATATATATATATATATATATATATATATATATATATATATATATATATATATATATACACACAGGGATAACCTTATATAAGTGTTTTTCCCCTTATAGCTGCTGTATTGTTATACTGCGCCTAATTAGTGCCCCCCTCTTTTTTAACCCCTTTCTGTAGTGTAGTAACTGCAGGGGAGAGCCAGGGAGCTTCCCTCCAACAGAGCTGTGCTGAGGAGATAGGCTCCGCCCCCTTCTCGGCGGCCTTTTCTCCCGTTTTTCTGTGGAATCTGGCAGGGGATAAAATTCATCCATATAGCCCTGGGGGCTATATGTGATGTATTTTCGCCAGCCAAGGTGTTTTTATTGCTGCTCAGGGCGCCCCCCCCTAGCGCCCTGCACCCTCAGTGACCGAAGTGTGAAGTGTGCTGAGGAGCAATGGCGCACAGCTGCAGTGCTGTGCGCTACCTTGGTGAAGACAGGATGTCTTCTGCCGCCGATTTTCCGGACCTCTTCTTGCTTCTGGCTCTGTAAGGGGGCCGGCGGCGCGGCTCTGGGACCGGACTCCGAGGCTGGGCCTGTGTTCGGTCCCTCTGGAGCTAATGGTGTCCAGTAGCCTAAGAAGCCCAATCCACTCTGCACGCAGGTGAGTTCGCTTCTTCTCCCCTTAGTCCCTCGATGCAGTGAGCCTGTTGCCAGCAGGTCTCACTGAAAATAAAAAACCTAAAACTAAACTTTCACTAAGAAGCTCAGGAGAGCCCCTAGTGTGCACCCTTCTCGGCCGGGCACAAAAATCTAACTGAGGCTTGGAGGAGGGTCATAGGGGGAGGAGCCAGTGCACACCAGGTAGTCCTAAAGCTTTACTTTTGTGCCCAGTCTCCTGCGGAGCCGCTATTCCCCATGGTCCTTACGGAGTTCCCAGCATCCACTAGGACGTCAGAGAAAGATAGATTAGATAGGTAAGATTAGATAGGTAAGATTAGATAGGTAAGATTAGATAGGTAAGATTAGATAGGTAAGATTAGATAGGTAAGATTAGATAGGTAAGATTAGATAGGTAAGATTAGATAGGTAAGATTAGATAGGTAAGATTAGATAGATAAATTAAGATAAGATTAGATAGATAAGATAAGGTAAGCTTAGTTAGATAAGATAAGATTAGATAGATAAGATTAGATAGATAAGATTAGATAGATAAGATTAGATAGATAAGATTAGATAGATAAATTAAGATAAGATTAGATAGATAAGATAAGATTAGTTAGATAAGATAAGATTAGTTAGATAAGATTAGATAGGTAAGATAAGATTAGTTAGATAAGATTAGATAGGTAAGATAAGATTAGATAGATAAGATTAGATAGATAAGATAAGATTAGTTAGATAAGATTAGATAGGTAAGATAAGATTAGATAGATAAGATTAGATAGATAAGATAAGATTAGATAGATAAGATTAGATAGATAAGATAAGATTAGTTAGATAAGATTAGATAGGTAAGATAAGATTAGATAGATAAGATTAGATAGATAAGATTAGTTAGATAAGATTAGATAGGTAAGATAAGATTAGATAGATAAGATTAGATAGATAAGATAAGATTAGATAGATAAGATTAGATAGATAAGATAAGATTATATATATATATATATATATATATATATATATATATATAAAGAAGGGTGTATGGCGGCACTCACGCAGGCTGACTCAAATAGAAAAGTTTCTCTTTATTGCCGACATGTTTCGGGGAATCTCCCCGTCCTCAGGGCTTGAAAAACAGGGTGTGAGACAGACTAAACATTTATACAATACACAAACAAATGACATCAGTGTTCAAACTATTCTCACCTGACCGCACGGCTCGACCGCCTGCCAGCCTCGGTGCGGCAGGGAGATTTCCATGGAAACCGGCAAACAATGCCTGCAGGCGCTGTAGTGACTACGGAGCCTGCACAGGTACAAAGTTAAAACAAAGTGAAGCATTAAAACACATATATAACTTGGTGAACATCATGATAGTGAATCTACCTTTTGCCCCTACAAATGATATTATTCGTAAATCTACCTATTAAGGTTATGCAATAATTATATTTAACTTCAATTAACTATTGAGATTTTATGGAAAACTGTATAGATAAAGGACCTATTACTTTCTATTTACATATGAACCTATTCCCCATCCATAGGGATGTGACTTAATCAAATATTCATAAAAAGCATTGCAGTCCCAAATTTTCATTGAGACCGCCAGGAAATTGGGTGCCCAAATTGAATATCCATCGAGACTCCTTTTGAAGGAGCAACCGATCCCTACTTCCACCGCTCATAGTCAGAGGGGTATGGTCAATAAGGATGGCCCTTATGCTAGCCACCCCATGTTTAGCCCCTAAGCAATGGCGGGCAAACGGTTGGTCACTAGACCCTTTCTCAAACGCTTTTTTATGGCGCTTCTATGGAGTGCCATCCTCTCTCTAAATTGTCGTATGGTCTTGCCCACATAGGCAAGACCACACGGGCAGGTAAGCATGTAGACAACGTAAGTTGACGTACACGTAAGACGATGCTTAATAGGTAGCTTCCTGCCAGTTTGCGGATGATTGAATGTTGTGCCTGTCAATAAGGTGTTGCACGTGGCGCAACCCAAACATCTGTAACATCCTGTTTTTGGTCTAAGGAAATGTGTGGAATTAGACCTAGTCATATTAGTAACATCAAGTTTTACTACAAAATTACCTATATTGTTACCTCGAGTGTGACTGGGTAATAAACTAGTATCAGATAGACATTTCAAAGCTGGCTCAGATTGGATAATCGGCCATAATTGTTTAGCTTTCTTAACCGCACGTCTAGAGCTAGTAGAGAACTTACTAACCCACGGAAGTTTGTTCGCTATGGATGTTGTATTATTCTCCATAGACAAAATCTCTTCTCTAGATTTTTTCAAAACAGCCTCCTTAGATTGCTGCAACTCCCTAACAGGATACCCTCTCTGTGCAAATTTCTTAAGCATGTCATCCAAAGCCAAGCTAGTTTCAACAGGGTCCGAGGTAATACGCCTAACACGCATAAACTGGGAATACGGTAATCCCTTGCGTAATGCGAGTGGGTGGAAACTTTGATAGTTTAATAAAGTATTTCTGTCCGTGGGTTTAACAAAAAGGGACGTACTCAACTGACAGTCCCTAATGCGGATACAGACATCCAAATAATTAATTTGGTTCTCATCAATAGTAAAGGTAAACTTTACTGGATGTGACGTAGCATTGTGTTTACTCCATACCAATGACAAATCTGCCCCCTGGAGCCTTTCCAAAACACAATGACATCGTCAATAAAACGTCTGTAGTACAACTCCTTCACAAGACCCAACTCTGGTAGACTCCTCCATCACCAGTAAGATTAAGTCCATGGAGCACTTATTTAAGATTGCTACCCACCGACGACAAAATTGGGCGTTATAGCGGCCATTCGTCGGCGAGTTAGCAATCCTAAAACCCCTCGGTAGATGCATTCCTTAATCCCTGTATTCAGGCTTTGCCATCTTTTCTTAAAGATACATCATCATTATTGTTACAATTACAACATCTGGGCAGATTGCCCGAACATACATTGTTGTGTATTGCTGATGTCACCAGCCTCTACACCTGCATCCCACATGATGCAGGTGTGGAGGCAGTGAGAAGACTTATAGAGGATAATGTGACGTACCAGGGTCCTGAGATATCGTTCTTTTTACACCTATTAGATCTGGTGTTACAAAGAAATTATTTTATGTTTAATGGTAATTTTTATTTGCAAATAGCGGGCTGTGCGATGGGGTCTGCGGTGGCCCCATCGTACGCTAACGCCTTCATGTATCAAGTAGAGAAGGATATGTTCTATTTAGATCCTATTATTAGTCCTCAAGTGTTGTACTACAGATGTTTTATTGACGATCTCATTGTGTTTTGGAAAGGCTCCAGGGCAGATTTGTCATTGGTATGGAGTAAACACAATGCTACGTCACATCCAGTAAAGTTTACCTTTACTATTAATGAGAACCAAATTAATTATTTGGATGTCTGTATCCGCATTAGGGACTGTCAGTTGAGTACGTCCCTTTTTGTTAAACCCATGGACAGAAATACTTTATTAAACTATCAAAGTTTCCACCCACTCGCATTACGCAAGGGATTACCGTATTCCCAGTTTATGCGTGTTAGGCGTATTACCTCGGACCCTGTTGAAACTAGCTTGGCTTTGGATGACATGCTTAAGAAATTTGCACAGAGAGGGTATCCTGTTAGGGAGTTGCAGCAATCTAAGGAGGCTGTTTTGAAAAAATCTAGAGAAGAGATTTTGTCTATGGAGAATAATACAACATCCATAGCGAACAAACTTCCGTGGGTTAGTAAGTTCTCTACTAGCTCTAGACGTGCGGTTAAGAAAGCTAAACAATTATGGCCGATTATCCAATCTGAGCCAGCTTTGAAATGTCTATCTGATACTAGTTTATTACCCAGTCACACTCGAGGTAACAATATAGGTAATTTTGTAGTAAAACTTGATGTTACTAATATGACTAGGTCTAATTCCACACATTTCCTTAGACCAAAAACAGGATGTTACAGATGTTTGGGTTGCGCCACGTGCAACACTTTATTGACAGGCACAACATTCAATCATCCGCAAACTGGCAGGAAGCTACCTATTAAGCATCGTCTTACGTGTACGTCAACTTACGTTGTCTACATGCTTACCTGCCCGTGTGGTCTTGCCTATGTGGGCAAGACCATAAGACAATTTAGAGAGAGGATGGCACTCCATAGAAGCGCCATAAAAAAAAGCGTTTGAGAAAGGGTCTAGTGACCAACCGTTTGCCCGCCATTGCTTAGGGGCTAAACATGGGGTGGCTAGCATTAGGGCCATCCTTATTGACCATACCCCTCCAACTATGAGGGGTGGAAATAGGGATCGGTTGCTCCTTCAAAAGGAGTCTCGATGGATATTCAATTTGGGCACCCAATTTCCTGGCGGTCTCAATGAAAATTTGGGACTGCAATGCTTTTTATGAATATTTGATTAAGTCACATCCCTATGGATGGGGAATAGGTTCATATGTAAATAGAGAGTAATAGGTCCTTTATCTATACAGTTTTCCATAAAATCTCAATAGTTAATTGAAGTTAAATATAATTATTGCATAACCTTAATAGGTAGATTTACAAATAATATCATTTGTAGGTGCAAAAGGTAGATTCACTATCATGATGTTCACCAAGTTATATATGTGTTTTAATGCTTCACTTTGTTTTAACTTTGTACCTGTGCAGGCTCCGTAGTGTCAAAGTCAGAAAAATATCTCTATGCACACTACCATATTTGCACCTCACACAGGTCCGTGCTGCGCGTGCGTACGCTCTCCCGTACGTGCGCATACTCACAGTCGCGGGCACCCGCAGGCGCATGGTATGCGTATTTACGGTAGAGTTTATGTGGTTGTAGCGTGCGACTCAATCGTAACATATTTTCAGTAATAATGTATTTTGTAGATCATGGTCCCTTTGATAGATTCTGAAAGTTTGATTAATATAGAATGTTTATGAACAGAGGAATCCCTCTTTGTTTGATACGAAGGGTCAGATAGGAGTAATACAGTGGTGTTTAGTATCCATCGGAAGAATATTTAATTAGAAATATTCCGGTGTTGGTTTGAAGCAGATCAATCGCTCGTGCGAATAGTTATGGACATAAGAAGTTTATGAACATTTACTTTATTTGCACTTTATTACCCATGCGGCGGGAAACCCAGTTTCCCTCCCACCTGAGCAGTTGGAAATAGTCACAGCCCACCTGTATGAATCAACCTATGACCTTTTGTTATAATGCGAAGCCGAATTCCTGTGTCCAATGAACAATGAGATTGTAGGGACCATTGAATTGTATTGTGTGTGGGGCATAAATAGCAGGCCGACCATATCCAACTTCACTCTCTTCAACGGTTCTCATTGCTGATAATCGGGAGCTGGATATCGAGGCGCATGCGATCGTTCCCCTTGTGCGTAAGTTTTCTCCGTAATCATATTGTCTTACTGTGAGCCATTTCTCTCTCCCCCTCTCTTCTCTTTCTCTCGTATTTTTCCTTGATTAGACTTGAATTGTATTGTATTGTATTTCCCGTGTAGTTATCTGGTTAGTTGGTTTATGTTATATTGTAGTGTATGCTTTGTACTGTGATTCCTTTTGCAAGTATAATAGTCATAATACACATAATAGGTTTCGGACCCTAAGCCCAGGTATCTGTGTATTCTTTATAGTATTAAGTATTCTCTGAGCGTCGGTTACGCTCAAACAGCTTTGTAGTTAATCAGGTTACACAAGGTTGCACTTACACTTTGTCTCTACATTAAGGTTTACTGTGTATTTCATTGTTAAGAGTATAGATATAAAGGTTTAACGTTGTGAGCGTCTGCATCGCTGGTGATCTCCTCGTGGTCCCGAGCGCCGCTACGCTATAGCGAATCATTACGATAAGTCAACAGCCAATAGTCTGCCTGCCTGCGATCACTTGGCCGTGAGTGAACGTGACGCCTGAGCGTCTCGATCACGGCTAAGCGATCGATACGCAACTTGCGTACCCTTACGGTACTTCTCACGTAGATAGCGTACAGGGTTCTTAGACCTCATAAAGGGTTATATACACGATAAATATTTAGCTTTATCAGTAGTCACTACAGCGCCTGCAGGCATTGTTTGCCGGTTTCCATGGAAATCTCCCTGCCGCACCGAGCGTCGTGACGTCATTGCCCAGCGACACGGAGGTGAGTTGCGGAGGCTGGCGGGCGGTCGAGCCGTGCGGTCAGGTGAGAATAGTTTGAACACTGATGTCATTTGTTTGTGTATTGTATAAATGTTTAGTCTGTCTCACACCCTGTTTTTCAAGCCCTGAGGACGGGGAGATTCCCCGAAACATGTCGGCAATAAAGAGAAACTTTTCTATTTGAGTCAGCCTGCGTGAGTGCCGCCATACACCCTTCTTTATATTGTTGGCTTATGCTAAGCTAACTAGGAGGGCACCGCAGCACAGTTTACTTGTATTATCGGAGTGCCGGAAATTCCTTTATGCTATATAGATATATATATATATATATATATTTATTTTTTTTGGCAATGAATGGGTTTATTAACACTTTCTCCCCACAACACCAGAATGCATGTAAGAAGGATGGACGAGGGGGGAAATTGGCTGTGTGTGGGTTGGTGGGCCGCAGGCAGGAGGACGGGCGAGCATGAGAGCGCGGTGTGACGTCTGTTACCGCCAGGAATTTTATTTTTACCCCATTTGGGGTAATTTACCCCGTTCCCTGACCACTGGTCTAAATGAACTATCCTGTAACACATAGTGCTGTAATAAAATAGCAAGTGCTGGCGTCTGGACCAGAGACTCAATCATAAGGCATGAGATCAATAAAATTCAGTGGGGCATTAGAGAAATTGACCCTCTAGACCAGGGGTATTGCGGGCCTCCAACTATGGAGGAACTACAAACCTCAGCATACCCAGACAGTTTTTCTTTTAGGCCATGCTAAAACTTAGGATGTGCAGTTTCGTAGCATCTGGAGGGCTGCTCTAGACTTTTTACAAATACTTTTGCAAGGGGGTAACTTGGTAAACTGTGGCGTCCACACACTCTGCTAAAGTGAAAGTGTTGGAAATACCAGTCGGAGTAAGAGCAGTGAAATGATCACCCCAAAAATATATATAATTTATTTTACACACACAAACTGTGTACCCCCCTTTAACCATTTTTAAATCGCACTGGTTCAGGCAGATTCTGGTTACCCCAGAACTATGGCGGAAACAGCACGAAGTGGGAATTCACTCCCAATTTGTTATCCCAAAATCAAGGGAAAAATGGTGTGGGGACCCAGATGATTTTAGGGTGACCAGCACCGGGCATTTCAAGTGTGTGCTGCTGAAACCATAGATTCCTAAAAGCACCAGTGCTGGTTGCAAATTTAAGAAGTAGAAGTAGGCCGACAGTATTTCTGTGACATCAGAAAATCATTCAGTTGGACAGAGCATTGAATGGTCTTCTGAAATAGTTGGTCCATTGGGTGCAGTACTATTTTGTTTAGACCGAAGAGTAGGTCAGTTGAATGTTTGGTTGGCTGACTATCTTTCCATATATGGCATCTTAAGTCCTAATGAATGTATCCTGCAAGAATCCAAGACATTTTGTTCTGACGGGAGGCAGACTGTGCTGTATGCACTTTTCCCATTTTCTCCAGTATGGACTTTGCTTAAATGTGAAGAAATCTCAGAAAATAATTTTGCCACTATAACTAAGATTTAGATGTCAGTGAGGCATGTCTTACAACTAAATGGATGCTGTCCAGCATATGTCAGCTACAGTACATGCAAAAGCAGCCAGTATTTACCCCGCATGCTAAATAGATTTGCCTCATGACATGGTTACTCCAGATGCAAAGTAGTTGTTTTTTTTCCTTGCTCCCATCTATAAATCAGATCCACGGTGTTAATCTCTCCCTCTGAGTATTTTATTGCCTTTTTTGCTATAAGCAGTTACATTTCTCACTAACTATGGCCCTGATTCAGGAACTTGCATTAATGGTAAATGTGTAAAGTACTGATGTTTGGTACTTTGCCAATCAATTGTACAAGCGCTGGACCCGTACTGTCAGTCTGCAGCAATTTGGGGTCAGGGAGGGACTGGATGCCTCCGTTTTGTGGGAGTGCAGAGGCCATGTCAGTCTGAGATTTCCTAGCCTCAGGGAAGGAGCTGCAATAGCTGGTCTACAGGACCTCAGGATTCACTCAGCTGGCTGATAGGGTGTCTTCCCACCTCCATCAGTTATTTTAGTTGATCGATTTATGGTTATTTCAGGTCATTGAATTATGGCAACTTCTGTCAGTTATTACAGTTCATTAAAGTTTTCGTCCAAATCCATCCATGGAAGGCCCTGAACAGGCTCCCTGTGTCAAAGTCCTGCCCAGCGCACACCAACAGGAGGTCCAACCCGGACCCTAAGCCCCCTAAAACCTGTCCAGGATCCAACTGGACCACATCGCTTTTGACCCCAAACGGTGCAGGGTGCCGAATGCATAACCGGACAAAAACAGATAGACCAATGCATTTTATATAAAAGGGTATGTGCACCGAGTCTGGTCCAGATTCATCAAGCCTTGTATAAGCCCTTGACGAACAAGCATAGATATTTTCACTTTTAGTACATACTAGCTTAAGTACCCAGTATTGCTCGGGTTCAAACTTTTCAGTTTCTTAAGTTATGAATGAGTTGGATTTAACTTAACATATTAAAAATAACTGATTAGTAGCTCTTCCAACACACCCATGAGGTAACTGCCTAGTTTTGTTTTTGGGGTGTCGCCAGTCGTCCTGAGGACCTCCCGGGACCCCAAACTCCTAGTATGTTTTCTGCGATGTTACCACTCAGAAATTTTTCATCCAAATCCATCCAGTTGCAGTCCATGAACAGGCTCCCCAGTGTCACAGTTCTGACTAGGGTCAACGTTTCAATGCTGGTGCATATTCATCAGGGATAGATACATAATCTAAAACAGAGTGCGTCATTTCAACTGGTTAATGAAAAATGTCTGATTGGGCATGGCTAGGCGCTCCGAGTCACAGATCTGGATAGGAGAGAACAGGCCTGCAGGTGTGGCGGTACGTGCAGGGGTTAAGGGGGCGTAGCCCCTTGTGACGGTGTGAAGAGCGCCCGTAGTAGCTTAGTGCCAATGTCATACACACAGACATGACAAAGGGCAGTCACTGCAGAGCACTGCAAAGCAACTTATATGTATCAGAATGCATCAGTGCATCATGAATTCTGTTTATGACCCGACTTTGATGCCATTGGTTCCTAATGAAGGGATAAACTACAGTCTCATGATTACCGGCTCATTGCGGGCGGTTCTTAGCTACTGTAGCTACTATCAGCTTCAGGGAATTGCAGAGTTTGTGTTGCCACGGCCAATGGAGCTTGCATGGGACAGCTACAACAGAACATAATTTGATCTTCATTATTTACAGGTAAAGTGAAATTTACTCCAAGGTGCAATCGCTTTTAAACCAAACTTAAAACTATTACATCCATTAGTACAGGAGAATGGTATGCACCATGTTAGTAGACTGTTCATCAATGGTCATAAGGTGTGTACACACGGTGAGATATTTTCTTACGATTTTGACTATATAGTCAAAACCATAAGCAAAGTTAATGCAGATCGCTAGGTGAAAGTCACCTTGCGATCCCGATGCGCGGTCGGCATCGCAAGCCTAGATAGTCAAAATTGACTTGCCTGCACAGTCTACCTCGTAGAAAAGATAGTCAAAATTGACACTTACCCAAATTCGCACAAAGTCAGTATCGCAAGCACAGTCATTATGTGCTTGCGATACTGACCTAGTCCCTATCGCACAGAGAGAATAGGGGTTAGGCCGAATCTCACCGTGTTTATGCACCTTTAGACAAGGGCACTTTTGTGGGTGGGGATGGTTTTATTATACTTACAATACTCACCACTAGCATTAAAGGATTCTGCATTGAAACCATCTGTGTGAGACAGGGAACTTCCCACGTTATGAAGAGAGTACTTTAAAAAGGAAAACAAAAGAAAAAAATAAACACATGTATAAAATAGAGCAACAGTGACGTCAAGGCAAGAATTTATATATATATATATATATATATATATATATATATATATATATATATATATAAATAAAATAAGAATTTACTTACCGATAATTCTATTTCTCATAGTCCGTAGTGGATGCTGGGGACTCCCAAAGGACCATGGGGGAATAGCGGCTCCGCAGGAGACTGGGCACAAAAGTAAAAAGCTTTAGGACTACCTGGTGTGCACTGGCTCCTCCCCCTATGACCCTCCTCCAAGCCTCAGTTAGGATACTGTGCCCGGACGAGCGTACACAATAAGGAAGGATTTTGAATCCCGGGTAAGACTCATACCAGCCACACCAATCACACCGTACAACTTGTGATCTGAACCCGGTTAACAGCATGATAACAGAAGGAGCCTCTGAAAAGATGGCTCACAACAACAATAACCCGATTTTTGTAACAATAACTATGTACAAGTAATGCAGACAATCCGCACTTGGGATGGGCGCCCAGCATCCACTACGGACTATGAGAAATAGAATTATCGGTAAGTAAATTCTTATTTTCTCTAACGTCCTAGTGGATGCTGGGGACTCCGAAAGGACCATGGGGATTATACCAAAGCTCCCAAACGGGCGGGAGAGTGCGGATGACTCTGCAGCACCGAATGAGAGAACTCCAGGTCCTCCTCAGCCAGGGTATCAAATTTGTAGAATTTAGCAAACGTGTTTGCCCCTGACCAAGTAGCTGCTCGGCAAAGTTGTAAAGCCGAGACCCCTCGGGCAGCCGCCCAAGATGAGCCCACTTTCCTTGTGGAATGGGCTTTTACAGATTTTGGCTGTGGCAGGCCTGCCACAGAATGTGCAAGCTGAATTGTACTACAAATCCAACGAGCAATCGTCTGCTTAGAAGCAGGAGCACCCAGCTTGTTGGGTGCATACAGGATAAACAGCGAGTCAGATTTTCTGACTCCAGCCGTCCTGGAAACATATTTTCAGGGCCCTGACTACGTCAAGCAACTTGGAATCCTCCAAGTCCCTAGTAGCCGCAGGCACCACAATAGGCTGGTTTAAATGAAAAGCTGAAACCACCTTAGGGAGAAATTGAGGACGAGTCCTCAATTCTGCCCTGTCCGTATGAAAAATTAGGTAAGGGCTTTTATAGGATAAAGCCGCCAATTCTGAGACACGCCTGGCTGAAGCCAGGGCTAACAGCATTACCACTTTCCATGTGAGATATTTTAAGTCCACAGTGGTGAGTGGTTCAAACCAATGTGATTTTAGGAATCCCAAAACTACATTGAGATCCCAAGGTGCCACTGGAGGCACAAAAGGAGGCTGTATATGCAGTACTCCCTTGACAAACGTCTGAACTTCAGGAACTGAAGCTAGTTCTTTTTGGAAGAATATTGACAGGGCCGAAATTTGAACCTTAAATGGACCCTAATTTGAGGCCCATAGACAGTCCTGTTTGCAGGAAATGCAGGAATCGACCCAGTTGAAATTCCTCTGTAGGGGCCTTCCTGGCCTCGCACCACGCAACATATTTACGACAAATACGGTGATAATGTTGTACGGTTACATCCTTCCTGGCTTTGATCAGGGTAGGGATGACTTCATCCGGAATGCCTTTTTCCTTCAGGATACGGCGTTCAACCGCCATGCCGTCAAACGTAGCCGCGGTAAGTCTTGGAACAGACATGGTCCCTGCTGGAGCAGGTCCTTTCTTAGAGGTAGAGGCCACGGGTCTTCCGTGAGCATCTCTTGAATTTCCGGGTACGAAGTCCTTCTTGGCCAATCCGGAGCCACGAGTATAGTCTTTACTCCTCTCCTTCTTATGATTCTCAGTACCTTGGGTATGAGAGGCAGAGGAGGGAACACATACACTGACTGGTACACCCACGGTGTTACCAGAGCGTCCACAGCTATTGCCTGAGGGTCCCTTGACCTGGAGCAATATCTGTCCAGTTTTTTGTTGAGGCGGGACGCCATCATGTCCACCTTTGGTTTTTCCCAACGGTTCACAATCATGTGGAAGACTTCTGGGTGAAGTCCCCACTCCCCCGGGTGAAGATCGTGTCTGCTGAGGAAGTCTGCTTCCCAGTTGTCCACTCCCGGAATGAACACTGCTGACAGTGCTATCACATGATTTTCCGCCCAGCGAAGAATCCTTGCCACTTCCGTCATTGCCCTCCTGCTTCTTGTGCCGCCCTGTCTGTTTACGTGGGCGACTGCCGTGATGTTGTCCGACTAGATCAACACCGGCTGACCCTGAAGCAGAGGCCTTGCCTGACTTAGGGCATTGTAAATGGCCCTTAGTTCCAGGATATTTATGTTAAGTGACGTTTCCATGCTTGACCACAAGCCCTGGAAATTTCTTCCCTGTGTGACTGCTCCCCAGCCTCTCAAGGCTGGCATCCGTGGTCACCAGGACCCAATCCTGAATGCCGAATCTGCGGCCCTCTAGGAGATGAGCACTCTGTAACCACCACAGGAGAGACACCCTTGTCCTTGGGGACAGGGTTATCCGCTGATGCATTTGAAGATGCGATCCGGACCATTTGTCCAGCAGATCCCACTGAAAAGTTCTTGCGTGGAATCTGCCGAATGGAATCGCTTCGTAAGAAGCCACCATCTTTCCCAGGACCCTTGTGCATTGATGTACTGACACTTGGCCTGGTCTTAGGAGGTTCCTGACTAGGTCGGGTAACTCCCTGGCTTTCTCTTCCGGGAGAAACACCTTTTTCTGTACTGTGTCCAGAATCATTCCTAGGAACAGCAGACGTGTCGTCGGAATCAGCTGCGATTTTGGAATATTTAGAATCCATCCGTGCTGTTGTAGTACTACTTGAGATAGTGCTACTCCGACCTCTAACTGTTCTCTGGACCTTGCCCTTATCAGGAGATCGTCCAAGTAAGAGATAATTAAGACGCCTTTTCTTCGAAAAAGAATCATCATTTCGGCCATTACCTTGGTAAAGACCCGGGGTGCCGTGGACAATCCAAACGGCAGCGTCTGAAACTGATAGTGACAGTTCTGTACCACAAACCTGAGGTACCCTTGGTGAGAAGGGCAAATTGGAACATGGAGGTAAGCATCCTTGATGTCCAGAGACACCATATAGTCCCCTTCTTCCAGGTTCGCTATCACTGCTCTGAGTGACTCCATCTTGAACTTGAACCTTTTTATGTAAGTGTTCAAGGATTTCAGATTTAAAATGGGTCTCACCGAGCCGTCCGGCTTCGGTACCACAAACAGCGTGGAATAATACCCCTTTCCCTGTTGTAGGAGGGGTACCTTGATTATCACTTGCTGGGAATACAGCTTGTGAATGGCTTCCAATTCCGCCTCCCTGTCGGGGGGCGACGTTGGTAAAGCAGACTTCAGGAACCGGCGAGGGGGAGACATCTCAAATTCCAATTTGTACCCCTGAGATACTACCTGCAGGATCCAGGGGTCCACTTGCGAGTGAGCCCACTGCGCGCTGAAATTCTTGAGACGGGCCCCCACTGTGCCTGAGTCCGCTTGTAAGGCCCCAGCGTCATGCTGGAGGACTTGGCAGAAGCGGGGGAGGGCTTCTGTTCGTGGGAAGAGGCTGTCTGCTGCAGTCTTTTTCCCCTTCCTCTGCCCCGGGGCAGATATGAGTGGCCTTTTACCCGCTTGCCCTTATGGGGACGAAAGGACTGAGCCTGAAAAGACAGTATCTTTTTCTGCTGCGAGGTGACTTGGGGTAAAAAGGTGGATTTCCCAGCCGTTGCCGTGGCCACCAGGTCCGATAGACCGACCCCAAATAACTCCTCCCCTTTATACGGCAATACTTCCATATGCCGTTTGGAATCCGCATCCCCTGACCACTGTCGTGTCCATAATCCTCTTCTGGCAGAAATGGACATCGCACTTACTCTTGATGCCAGAGTGCAAATATCCCTCTGTGCATCTCGCATATATAGAAATGCATCCTTTAAATGCTCTATAGTCAATAATATATTGTCCCTGTCCAGGGTATCAATATTTTCAGTCAGGGAATCCGACCAAGCCACCCCAGCACTGCACATCCAGGCTGAGGCGATTGCTGGTCGCAGTATAATACCAGTATGTGTGTATATACTTTTTAGGATATTTTCCAGCTTCCTATCAGCTGGTTCCTTGAGGGCGGCCGTATCAGGAGACGGTAACGCCACTTGTTTTGATAAGCGTGTGAGCGCCTTATCTACCCTAGGGGGTGTTTCCCAACGTGCCCTAACCTCTGGCGGGAAAGGGTATAATGCCAATAATTTTTTAGAAATTAGCAGTTTTTTATCGGGGGAAACCCACGCTTCATCACACACCTCATTTAATTCATCTGATTCGGGAAAAACTACGGGTAGTTTTTTCACACCCCACATAATACCCTTTTTTGTGGTACTTGTAGTATCAGAAATGTTCAAAACCTCCTTCATTGCCGCGATCATGTCACGTGTGGCCCTACTGGAAAATACGTTTGTTTCCTCACCGTCGACACTGGAGTCAGTGTCCGTATCGACCTGAGGTAACTGGCGCTTTAGAGCCCCTGACGGTGTTTGAGACGCCTGTACAGGTATTAACTGATTTGCCGGCTGTCTCATGTCGTCAGTCTTTTGTAAAGTGCTGACACTATCACGTAATTCTTTCCATAAGACCATCCAGTCAGGTGTCGACTCCCTAGGACATCACTAACACAGGCAATTGCTCCGCCTCCACACCATTTTCCTCCTCATACATGTCGACACAACGTACCGACACACAGCACACACACACAGGGAATGCTCTGATAGAGGACAGGACCCCACTAGCCCTTTGGGGAGACAGAGGGAGAGTTTGCCAGCACACACCAGAGCGCTATATAATATATATATATATATATAGGGATAACCTTATATAAGTGTTTTTCCCTAATATAGCTGCTGTATATATTTATATGCCAATTTAGTGCCCCCCCTCTCTTGTTTTACCCTGTTTCTGTAGTGCAGGACTGCAGGGGAGAGTCAGGGAGCCTTCCTCCAACGGAGCTGTGAGGAAAAAATGGCGCCAGTGTGCTGAGGAGATAGGCTCCGCCCCCTTCTCGGCGGCCTTTCTCCCGCTTTTTTATGGAAAATTTGGCAGGGGTTAAATGCATCCATATAGCCCAGGAGCTATATGTGATGTATTTTTTTGCCAAAAAAGGTGTTTTTATTGCGTCTCAGGGCGCCCCCCCCAGCGCCCTGCACCCTCAGTGACCGGAGTGTGAAGTGTGCTGAGAGCAATGGCGCACAGCTGCGGTGCTGTGCGCTACCTTATTGAAGACAGGACGTCTTCTGCCGCCGATTTTCCGGACCTCTTCAGTCTTCTGGCTCTGTAAGGGGGCCGGCGGCGCGGCTCTGGGACCCATCCATGGCTGGGCCTGTGATCGTCCCTCTGGAGCTAATGTCCAGTAGCCTAAGAAGCCCAATCCACTCTGCACGCAGGTGAGTTCGCTTCTTCTCCCCTTAGTCCCTCGGTGCAGTGAGCCTGTTGCCAGCAGGTCTCACTGAAAATAAAAAACCTACTTTAAACTTTTACACTAAGCAGCTCAGGAGAGCCCCTTAGCCTGCACCCGTCTCGTTCGGGCACAAAAATCTAACCGAGGCTTGGAGGAGGGTCATAGGGGGAGGAGCCAGTGCACACCAGGTAGTCCTAAAGCTTTTTACTTTTGTGCCCAGTCTCCTGCGGAACCGCTATTCCCCCATGGTCCTTACGGAGTCCCCAGCATCCACTAGGACGTTAGAGAAATAAATAAATAAATATATATATATTATATATATATATATATATATATATATATATATATATATATATATATATATATATATATATATATATATATATATATATATATATATTTCGCAACCAGCCCCCAATATTTATAGGGGTAAATTAGGATGTATACGCTGCACCTGTGTGACATGCAAATACTTAATCCCTGGGGATACATTCTATCACCCGCTCACTGGTAAAGCCTTAAAGATTCTTCACAGACTTACCTGTAATTCTGTTTATACAGTGTACCAGATAATTTGTCCTTGCGGTCTTTCCTATATAGGAAAGACTGAGCGATCATTTAAAGAACGTATGGCAGCCCATCGTTCATCAATAAAAGCTGCCTTGGTTTCTGGCAAGAGTGACCAGCCAGTTGCCAGGCATTTTGCTCAGGCTGCGCATAGTCTCGCTTCACTAAAGTACAGGATGATCGACCATATTCCCCATTCTTTACGCGGTGGTAACCGTGGCCTCAAGTTATTACAGTGCGAGGCAAAGTGGATATTTCGTTTGGGGACTCTTTCACCTAAGGGCTTAAATGAATACTCTGGGATTAGTGTATTGGCTAATAGCTCTTAACTGATGTTTATTCCTTAGCCTTCAGCTTTCTCCAGTCTTTTGATTTCTTTGATGTACTTATTGCTATGCTGCTTTACATGTTCTTACAGTTTAGTCCGTACCCTGGACCGCTATCATGGTCAGCCGTATATGTTTTGTGTTTGTTTTTGTTTTCACACTGTCTCTATGGTGATGGGTTGAGTCACATGACGCTGCACGTTCTTGTTACAGAACGGCATGACGTCATTTTTCTGCGCGGCCACCGGGTGTGCAGTCCCGCTGCGGCATTCGCGCCACGATGGGTGATACTGTGTATTTAAGGTAAGCTGTTCCTTGTTTTTGTATTATACCTGACGAAAATGCCAATTTAATAAACGGGCATTGAAACATTGCATCTTAAATTCCTCTGCCTTTGTGAATCATTGGAGTGCCGCACCATTCTGTGTCTGCTATTTACCCTCTTGTGAGGGCACCCGATGTATCAATACTTATAAGTGGCTGTGCCGGACCCACCTCGTTGCATATATATATATATATATATATATATATATATATATATATATATATATATATATATATATATATATATATATATATATATATATTTATTACACATACATATAGTACCAGTCAAAAGTTTGGACACGCTTCTAATTTAATGGTTTTTATTTAATTATTTTCTACACTGTAGATTAATAAGTGAAGACCTCAAAACTATGAAAGAACACACATGGAATTATGCGGTAAACAAGTGTTAAACAAATCAAAATATGTTTTATATTTTAGATTCCTCAAAGTAGCCCCCTTTTGATTTGATGACAGCTTTGCTTGGCATTCTCTCAATCAGCTTCATGAGGTAGAATGGAATGGTTTTAAATTAACAGGTGTGCCTTGTCAAGTGTCAATCTGTGGAATTACTAGTCTTCTTAATGCAGGCATGTCCAAACTGCCCCCCTCCAGCATGCCCCGACACAGCTTTAGCATTCTCTGACAGCAAACTGTGTCAGGGCAAGCTGGGATATGTAGTTTCACAACAGCTGGAAAGCAGCAGTTTGGACATACCCACCAGTTGTGTTGTGCAGAGGTAGGGTTAGTACACAGTGGACACCCCTATTTAACTACTGTTGAAAATAAGAATTTACTTACCGATAATTCTATTTCTCGGAGTCCGTAGTGGATGCTGGGGTTCCTGAAAGGACCATGGGGAATAGCGGCTCCGCAGGAGACAGGGCACAAAAAGTAAAGCTTTAGGATCAGGTGGTGTGCACTGGCTCCTCCCCCTATGACCCTCCTCCAAGCCAGTTAGGTACTGTGCCCGGACGAGCGTACACAATAAGGGAGGAATTTTGAATCCCGGGTAAGACTCATACCAGCCACACCAATCACACCGTACAACTTGTGATCTAAACCCAGTTAACAGTATGATAACAGCGGAGCCTCTGAAAAGATGGCTCACAACAATAATAACCCGATTTTTGTAACTATGTACAAGTATTGCAGATAATCCGCACTTGGGATGGGCGCCCAGCATCCACTACGGACTCCGAGAAATAGAATTATCGGTAAGTAAATTCTTATTTTCTCTATCGTCCTAGTGGATGCTGGGGTTCCTGAAAGGACCATGGGGATTATACCAAAGCTCCCAAACGGGCGGGAGAGTGCGGATGACTCTGCAGCACCGAATGAGAGAACTCCAGGTCCTCTTTTGCCAGGATATCAAATTTGTAGAATTTTACAAACGTGTTCTCCCCTGACCACGTAGCTGCTCGGCAGAGTTGTAATGCCGAGACCTCTCGGGCAGCCGCCCAAGATGAGCCCACCTTCCTTGTGGAATGGGCCTTAACCGATTTAGACTGTGGCAGGCCTGCCTCAGAATGTGCAAGTTGAATTGTGTTACAAATCCAACGAGCAATCGACTGCTTAGAAGCAGGCGCACCCAACTTGTTGGGTGCATACAGTATAAACAGCGAGTCAGATTTTCTGACTCCAGCTGTCCTGGAATATATTTTCAGGGCCCTGACAACTTCTAGCAACTTGGAGTCCTCCAAGTCCCTAGTAGGTGCAAGGCACCACAATAAGCTGGTTCAGGTGAAACACTGACACCACCTTAGGGAGAGAACTGGGGACGAGTCCGCAGCTCTGCCCTGTCCGAATGGACAAACAGATATGGGCTTTTTTGAGAAAAAACCACCAATTTGACACTCGCCTGGTCCAGGCCAGGGCCAAGAGCATGATCACTTTTTATGTGAGATGCTGCAAATCCACATATTTGACTGGTTTTAAACCAATGTGATTTGAGAAATCCCAGAACTACGTTGAGATCCCACAGTGCCACTGGAGGCACAAAAAAGGGGTTTGTATATGCAATACTCCCTTGACAAACTTCTGGACTTCAGGAACTGAAGCCAATTCTTTCTGGAAGAAAATTTACAGGGCCGAATTTGAACCTTAATGGACCCCAATTTGAGGCCCATAGACACTCCTGTTTGCAGGAAATGCAGGAAACGACCGAGTTGAAATTTCTTTGTGGGGCCTTCCTGGCCTCACACCACGCAACAAATTTTCGCCACACGTGGTGATAATGTTGTGCGGTCACCTCCTTTCTGGCTTTGACCAGGGTAGGAATGACCTCTTCCGGAATGCCTTTTTTCCCTTAGGATCCGGCTTTCCATCGCCATGCCGACAAACGCAGCTGCGGTAAGTCTTGGAACAGACATGGTACTTGCTGAAGCAAGTCCCTTCTTAGCGGCAGAGGCCATAAGACCTCTGTAAGCATCTCTTGAAGTTCCGGGTACCAAGTCCTTCTTGGCCAATCCGGAGCCATGAGTATAGTTCTTACTCCTCTACGTCTTATAATTCTCAGCACCTTAGGTATGAGAAGCAGAGGAGGGAACACATACACCGACTGGTACACCCACGGTGTTACCAGAACGTCCACATCTATTGCCTGAGGGTCCCTTGACCTGGCGCAATACCTGTCCCGTTTTTTGTTCAGACGGGACGCCATCATGTCCACCTTTGGTATTTCCCAACGGTTTACAATCATGTGGAAAAAACTTCTCAATGAAGTTTCCACTCTCCCGGGTGGAGGTCGTGCTGAGGAAGTCTGCTTCCCAGTTTCCATTCCCGGGATGAAAAACTGCTGACAGTGTTATCACATGATTTTCCGCCCAGCGAAAAGTCCTTGCAGTTTCTGCCATTGCCCTCCTGCTTCTTGTGTCGCCCTGTCTGTTTACGTGGGCGACTGCCGTGATGTTTTTCCCACTGGATCAATACCGGCTGACCTTGAAGCAGAGGTCTTGCTAAGCTTAGAGCATTATAAATTTACCCTTAGCTCCAGTATATTTATGTGGAGAAAAGTCTCCATACTTGATCACACTCCCTGGAAATTTTTCCCTTGTGTGACTGCTCCCCAGCCTCTCAGGCTGGGCTCCGTGGTTACCAGCATCCAATCCTGAATGCCGAATCTGCGGCCCTCTAGAAGATGAGCACTCTATAACCACCACAGGAGAGACACCCTTGTCCTTGGATATTGGGTTATCCGCTGATGCATCTGAAGATGCGATCCGGACCATTTGTCCAGCAGATCCCACTGAAAAGTTCTTACGTGAAATCTGCCGAATGGAATTGCTTCGTAGGAAGCCACCATTTTTACCAGGACCCTTGTGCAATGATGCACTGTTTTTAGGAGGTTCCTGACTTGCTCGGATAACTCCCTGGCTTTCTCTTCCGGGAGAAACACCTTTTTCTGGACTGTGTCCAGAATCATCCCTAGGCACAGCAGACGTGTCGTCGGGATCAGCTGCGATTTTGGAATATTTAGAATCCACCCGTGCTGATTGTAGCAGTATCCGAGATAGTGCTACTCCGACCTCCAACTGTTCCCTGGACTATGCCCCTATCAGGAGATCGTCCAAGTAAGGGATAATTAAGACGCCTTTTCTTCGAAGAAGAATCATCAATTCGGCCATTACCTTGGTAAAGACCCCGGGGTGCCGTGGACAATCCAAACGGCAGCGTCTGAAACTGATAGTGACAGTTCTGCACCACGAACCTGAGGTACCCTTAGTGAGAAGGGCAAATTTGGGACATAGAGGTAAGCATCCCTGATGTCCCGGGACACTATATAGTCCCCTTCTTCCTGGTTCGTTATCGCTGCTCTGAGTGACTTCATCTTAATTTGAACCTTTGTAAGTGTTCAAAAAAAATTTTTTAGAATAAGTCTCACCTAGCCTTCTGGCTTCAGTACCACAATATAGTGTGGAATAATACCCCTTTTCTGTAGTAGGAGGGGTAATTTAATTGTCACCTGCTGGGAACACAGCTTGTGAATTTTTTCCCATACTACCTCCTTGTCGGAGGGAGACTTGGTAAAGCAGACTTCAGGAGCCTGCGAAGGGGAAACGTCTCGACATTCCCATCTGTACCCCCGGGATACTACTTGTAGGATCCAGGGGTCCTGTACGGTCTCAGCGCCATGCTGAGAACTTGTCAGACGCGGTGGAACGCTTCTGTTCCTGGGAATAGGCTGCCTGTTGCAGTCTTCTTCCTTTTCCTCTATCCCTGGGCAGATATGATCTTATAGGGACGAGAGGACTGAGGCTGAAAAGACGGTGTCTTTTTCTGCAGAGATGTGACTTAGGGTAAAAAACGGTGGATTTTCCAGCAGTTGCCGTGACCACCAGGTCCGATGGACCGACCCCAAACAAGTCCTCTTCCTTTATACGGCCATACTGTGCCGTTTGGAATCTGCATCACCTGACCACTGTCGTGTCCATAACATCTTCTGGCAGTTATGGACATCGCGTTTATTCATGATGCCAGAGTGCAAATATCCCTCTGTGCATCTCGCATATATAGAAATGCTCTATAGTCAATAAAATACTGTCCCTGTCAAGGGTATCAATATTTTTAGTCAGGGAATCCGACCAAGCCACCCTAGCTCTGCACATCCAGGCTGAGGCGATCGCTGGCCGCAGTATAACACCAGTATGTGTGTATATACTTTTTATTATATTTTCCAGCCTTGTCAGCTGGTCCTTGAGGACGGCCCTATCTATAGACGGTACCGCCACTTGTTTTGATAAGCGTGTGAGCGCCTTATCCACCTTAAGGGGTGTTTCCCAACGCGCCCTAACTTCTGGCGGGAAAGGGTATACCGCCCATAATTTTCTATCGGGGGGAACCCACGCATCATCACACACTTTATTTAATTTATCTGATTCAGGAAAAACTATGGTAGTTTTTTCACATCCCACATAATACCCTCTTTTGTGGTACTTGTAGTATCAGAAATACGTAACACCTCCTTCATTGCCTTTAACGTGTGGCCCTAATAAGGAATACGTTTGTTTATTCACCGTCGACACTGGATTCAGTGTCCCTGTCTGTGTCTTTGTCGACCGACTAAAGTAAACGGGCGTTTTAAAACCCTTGACGGTGTTTTTGAGACGTCTGGACCGTACTAATTGTTTGTCGGCCGTCTCATGTCGTCAACCGACCTTGCAGCGTGTTGACATTATCACGTAATTTCCTAAATAAGCCATCCATTCCGGTGTCGACTCCCTAGAGAGTGACATCACCATTACAGGCAATTGCTCCGCCTCCTCACCAACATCGTCCTCCTACCTGTCGACACACACGTACCGACACACAGCACACACACAGGGAATGCTCTGATAGAGGACAGGACCCACTAGCCCTTTGGAGAGACAGAGGGAGAGTTTGCCAGCACACACCAAAAACGCTATAATTATATAGGGACAACCTTATATAAGTGTTTTCCCTTATAGCATCTTAATATATATATAAGCATATCGCCAAATTAGTGCCCCCCCTCTCTGTTTTAACCCTGTTTCTGTAGTGCAGTGCAGGGGAGAGCCTGGGAGCCTTCCCTCCAGCCTTTCTGTGAGGGAAAATGGCGCTGTGTGCTGAGGAGATAGGCCCCGCCCCTTTTTCGGCGGCCTCGTCTCCCGCTCTTAACGGATTCTGGCAGGGGTTAAATATCTCCATATAGCCTCCGGAGGCTATATGTGAGGTATTTTTAGCCAAAATAGGTATTCATTTGCCTCCCAGGGCGCCCCCCTCCCAGCGCCCTGCACCCTCAGTGACTGCCGTGTGAAGTGTGCTGAGAGGAAAATGGCGCACAGCTGCAGTGCTGTGCGCTACCTTTAGAAGACTGAGGAGTCTTCTGCCGCCGATTCTGGACCTCTTCTTACTTCAGCATCTGCAAGGGGGCCGGCGGCAAGGCTCCGGTGACCATCCAGGCTGTACCTGTGATCGTCCCTCTGGAGCTGATGTCCAGTAGCCAAGAAGCCAATCCATCCTGCACGCAGGTGAGTTCACTTCTTCTCCCCTAAGTCCCTCGTTGCAGTGATCCTGTTGCCAGCAGGACTCACTGTAAAATAAAAAACCTAAGCTAAACTTTCCTAAGCAGCTCTTTAGGAGAGCCACCTAGATTGCACCCTTCTCGGCCGGGCACAAAATCTAACTGGCTTGGAGGAGGGTCATAGGGGGAGGAGCCAGTGCACACCACCTGATCCTAAAGCTTTACTTTTTGTGCCCTGTCTCCTGCGGAGCCGCTATTCCCCATGGTCCTTTCAGGAACCCCAGCATCCACTAGGACGATGGAGAAATCCATATTATGGCACAAACCACTCAACACAGCAAAGAGAAACAACAGTCCATCATTACTTTAAGACATGAAGGTCAGTCGATAATAAGATTTTACTTACCGATAAATCTATTTCTCGTAGTCCGTAGTGGATGCTGGGACTCCGTCAGGACCATGGGGAATAGCGGCTCCGCAGGAGACAGGGCACAAAATTTAAAAGTTTGACCACTAGGTGGTGTGTACTGGCTCCTCCCCCTATGACCCTCCTCCAAGCCTCAGTTAGGATACTGTGCCCGGACGAGCGTACACAATAAGGAAGGATTTTGAATCCCGGGTAAGACTCATACCAGCCACACCAATCACACCGTACAACTTGTGATCTGAACCCAGTTAACAGTATGACAAACGTAGGAGCCTCTGAACAGACGGCTCACAACAATAACAACCCGATTTTTTTGTAACAATAACTATGTACAAGTATTGCAGACAATCCGCACTTGGGATGGGCGCCCAGCATCCACTACGGACTACGAGAAATAGATTTATCGGTAAGTAAAATCTTATTTTCTCTGACGTCCTAGTGGATGCTGGGACTCCGTCAGGACCATGGGGATTATACCAAAGCTCCCAAACGGGCGGGAGAGTGCGGATGACTCTGCAGCACCGAATGAGAGAACTCCAGGTCCTCCTTAGCCAGGGTATCAAATTTGTAGAATTTTACAAACGTTTTCTCCCCTGACCACGTAGCTGCTCGGCAGAGTTGTAATGCCGAGACCCCTCGGGCAGCCGCCCAAGATGAGCCCACCTTCCTTGTGGAATGGGCCTTGACAGATTTAGGCTGTGGCAGGCCTGCCACAGAATGTGCAAGTTGAATTGTGCTACAAATCCAACGAGCAATCGTCTGCTTAGAAGCAGGAGCACCCAGCTTGTTGGGTGCATACAGTATAAACAGCGAGTCAGATTTTCTGACTCCAGCCGTCCTTGAAATATATATTTTCAATGCTCTGACAACGTCCAGCAACTTGGAATCCTCCAAATCGCTAGTAGCCGCAGGCACCACAATAGGCTGGTTCAGGTGAAACGCTGAAACCACCTTAGGCAGAAAGTGAGGACGCGTCCGCAGTTCTGCCCTGTCCGAATGGAAAATCAGATATGGGCTTTTATACGATAAAGCCGCCAATTCTGACACTCTCCTGGCTGAAGCCAGGGCCAGTAGCATGGTTACTTTCCATGTAAGATATTTCAAATCCACCGATTTGAGTGGCTCAAACCAATGGGATATGAGAAAATCCAAAACTACATTAAGATCCCACGGTGCCACAACCGGGGGCTGTATATGTAGTACTCCTTTTACAAAAGTCTGGACTTCAGGAACTGAAGCCAATTCTTTCTGGAAGAAAATCGACAGGGCCGAAATTTGAACCTTAATGGACCCTAATTTGAGGCCCATAGACAATCCTGTTTGCAGGAAATGTAGGAATCGACCCAGTTGAAATTCCTCCGTCGGGGCCTTCCTGGCCTCACACCACGCAACATATTTTCTCCAAATGCGGTGATAATGTTGTGCAGTCACCTCCTTCCTGGCTTTTACCAGGGTAGGGATGACCTCTTCCGGAATGCCTTTTTCCCTTAGGATTCGGCGTTCAACCGCCATGCCGTCAAACTCAGCCGCGGTAAGTCTTGGAATAGACACGGTCCCTGCTGAAGCAGGTCCCGTCTTAGAGGTAGAGGCCACGGATCTTCCGTGAGCATCTCCTGAAGTTCCGGGTACCAAGTTCTTCTTGGCCAATCCGGAGCCACGAGTATCGTTCTTACTCCCCTTTGCCGTATAATTCTCAGTACTTTTGGTATGAGAGGCAGAGGAGGAAACACATACACTGACTGGTACACCCATGGTGTTACCAGAGCGTCTACAGCTATTGCCTGAGGGTCTCTTGACCTGGCGCAATACCTGTCCAGTTTTTTGTTGAGGCGGGACGCCATCATGTCCACCATTGGTCTTTCCCAATGGACCACAATCATGTGGAAGACTTCTGGATGAAGTCCCCACTCTCCCGGGTGCAGATCGTGTCTGCTGAGGAAGTCTGCTTCCCAGTTGTCCACTCCCGGGATGAACACAGCTGACAGTGCTAACACATGATTTTCTGCCCAGCGGAGAATCCTTGCAGCTTCTGCCATTGCCCTCCTGCTTCTTGTGCCGCCCTGTCTGTTTACGTGGGCGACTGCCGTGATGTTGTCCGACTGAATCAACACCGGCTGACCCTGAAGCAGAGGTTTTGCCAGGCTTAGAGCATTGTAGATTGCTCTTAGCTCCAGTATATTTATGTGAAGAGACGTCTCCAGGCTTGACCACACGCCCTGGAAGTTTCTTCCCTGTGTGACCGCTCCCCAGCCTCTCAGGCTGGCATCCGTGGTCACTAGGACCCAGTTCTGTATGCCGAATCTGCGGCCCTCTAACAGATGAGCACTCTGCAACCACCATAGCAGAGACACTCTTGTCCTTGTGGACAATTTTATCCGCTGATGCATCTGCAGATGCGATCCGGACCATTTGTCCAGCAGATCCCACTGAAAAGTTCGTGCATGGAATCTGCCGAATGGAATCGCTTCGTAAGAAGCTACCATTTTTCCCAGGACTCTTGTGCATTGATGCACAGATACTTTTCCTGGTTTTAGGAGGTTCCTGACTAGATCGGATAACTCCCTGGCTTTCTCCTCCGGAAGAAATACCTTTTTCTGAACAGTGTCCAGAATCATCCCTAGGAACAACAGACGTGTCGTCGGGATCAGTTGGGATTTTGGAAAATTCAGAATCCACCCGTGTTGTTGGAGCACTACTTGGGTTAGTGCTACTCCGACCTCCAGCTGTTCTCTGGATCTTGCCCTTATCAGGAGATCGTCCAAGTAAGGGATAATTAAGACGCCTTCTCTTCGAAGAAGGATCATCATTTCGGCCATTACCTTGGTAAAGACCCGGGGTGCCGTGGACAATCCAAACGGCAGCGTCTGAAACTGATAATGACAGTTTTGGACCACGAACCTGAGGTACCCTTGGTGTGAAGGACAAATTGGAACATGAAGGTAAGCATCCTTGATGTCCAAGGACACCATAAAATCCCCTTCTTCCAGATTCGCTATCACTGCTCTGAGTGACTCCATCTTGAACTTGAATTTTTGTATGTACAGGTTCAGAGATTTTAGATTTAGAATCGGTCTTACCGAGCCGTCCGGCTTCGGTACCACAAATAGCGTGGAGTAATACCCCTGTCCCTGTTGTAGGAGGGGTACCTTGACTATCACCTGCTGAGAATACAGCTTGTGAATGGCCTCCAATACCGTCGCCCTGTCGGAGGGAGACGTTGGCAAAGCAGACTTTAGGAAACGGCGAGGAGGGGACTTCTCGAATTCCAACCTGTAACCCTGAGATACTACCTGCAGGATCCAGGGGTCCACCTGCGAGTGAGCCCACTGTGCGCTGAAATGTTTTAGGCGACCCCCCACCGCCCCTGAGTCTGCTTGTAAGGTCCCAGCGTCATGCTGACGCCTTTGTAGAAGCCGGGGAGGGCTTCTGCTCCTGGGAAGGAGCTGCTTGTTGCAGTCTCTTACCCTTTCCTTTGCCTCGGGGCAAATAGGAATGTCCTTTTGCTCGTTTGTTCTTATAGGAACGAAAGGACTGCGGCTGAAAAGCCTGCGGCTTTTTCTGCTGGGAGGTGACCTGGGGTAAAAAGGTGGATTTTCCGGCCGTTGCCGTGGCCACCAGATCCGATAGACCGACCCCAAATAATTCCTCCCCCTTATACGGCAATACTTCCATATGTCGTTTGGAATCCGCATCACCTGACCACTGGCGCGTCCATAAACTTCTTCTGGCAGATATGGACATCGCACTTACTCTTGATGCCAGAGTGCAAATATCTCTCTGTGCATCTTGCATATAAAGAAATGCATCCTTTAACTGCTCTATAGTCAGTAAAATACTGTCCCTATCCAGGGTATCAATATTTTCAGACAGTGACTCCGACCAAGCCACGCCAGCACTGCACATCCAGGCTGAGGCGATTCCTGGTCTCAGTATAACACCCGTATGTGTGTATATACTTTTTAATGTATTCTCCAGCCTCCTATCAGCTGGATCCTTGAGGGCGGCCGTATCAGGAGACGGTAACGCCACTTGCTTTGATAAGCGTGTGAGCGCCTTATCCACCCTAGGAGGTGTTTCCCAGCGCGCCCTAACCTCTGGCGGGAAAGGGTATAATGCCAATAACTTCTTTGAAATTAGCAGTTTTCTATCTGGGGTAACCCACGCTTCATCACACACTTCATTCAGTTCCTCTGATTCAGGAAAAACTATCGGTAGTTTTTTCACACCCCACATAATACCCCTTTTTGTGGTACTTGCAGTATCAGAGATATGCAAAGCCTCCTTCATTGCCGTGATCATATAACGTGTGGCCCTACTGGAAAATACGTTTGTTTCTTCACCGTCGACACTGGATTCAGTGTCAGTGTCTGGGTCTGTGTCGACCGACTGAGGTAAAGGGCGTTTTACAGCCCCTGACGGTGTCTGAGACGCCTGGACAGGTACTAACTGGTTTGCCGGCTGTCTCATGTCGTCAACCGACTTTTGTAGCGTGCTGACACTATCCCGAAACTCCATAAACAAAGCCATCCATTCTGGTGTCGACTCCCTAGGGGGTGACATCACCATTACAGGCAATTGCTCCGCCTCCACGCCAACATCGTCCTCATACATGTCGACACACACGTACCGACACACAGCAGACACACAGGGAATGCTCTGATAGAAGACAGGACCCCACTAGCCCTTTGGGGAGACAGAGGGAGAGTTTGCCAGCACACACCCAAGCGCTATAAATATATATAGGGACAACCTTAATAAGTGTGTTCCCTTTATAGCAGCTCAAATATTATAAATATCGCCAATAAGTGCCCCCCCTCTCTGTTTTTACCCTGTTTCTGTAGTGCAGTGCAGGGGAGAGTCCTGGGAGCCTTCCTCGCAGCAGAGCTGGGCAGGAAAATGGCGCTGTGTGCTGAGGAGAATAGGCCCCGCCCCCTTTTCGGCGGGCTTCTTCTCCCGGTTTTTTTGGAACCTGGCAGGGGTTAAATACATCCATATAGCCCCAGGGGCTATATGTGATATATTTTAGCCAGAATATGTATATTACATTGCTGCCCAGGGCGCCCCCCCCAGCGCCCTGCACCCTCAGTGACCGCTGGTGTGAAGTGTGCGGAGAGCAATGGCGCACAGCTGCAGTGCTGTGCGCTACCTCATGAAGACAGACGTCTTCTGCCGCCGGTTTCTGGACCTCTTCTCTATTCGGCATCTGCAAGGGGGTCGGCGGCGCGGCTCCGGTGACCCATCCAGGCTGTACCTGTGATCGTCCCTCTGGAGCTAGTGTCCAGTAGCCTAAGAAGCAAATCCATCCTGCACGCAGGCGAGTTCACTTCTTCTCCCCTAAGTCCCTCGTTGCAGTGAGCCTGTTGCCAGCAGGACTCACTGAAAATAAAAAACCTAACAAACTTTTTCTAAGCAGCTCTTTAGGAGAGCCACCTAGATTGCACCCTGCTCGGACGGGCACAAAAACCTAACTGAGTCTTGGAGGAGGGTCATAGGGGGAGGAGCCAGTACACACCACCTAGTGGTCAAACTTTTAAATTTTGTGCCCTGTCTCCTGCGGAGCCGCTATTCCCCATGGTCCTGACGGAGTCCCAGCATCCACTAGGACGTCAGAGAAATGGGGGCATTTTTTTTTTTAAATATATATATATATATATATATATACACACACACACACACACACATATACATACTGTATATATTAGAAAAAAATTATGTGGGAGCATGAATAGGTAAGGGGGAACACCAAGACTTCTACTTATGTCTTATGTGACCAGCTCCACGTACATGAAGTTGTATTTCCCTGCTGGGTGGGCAGGGCCATCACAAACATTCATTGCCAGAAAATAATTAAAAGTTGCTTCCAATGAATCTGAGCACATTTAGCAAAGCTACACACACACAGATAACATCCACCATTAGCAACACCTTTAAGAATGGGTTAGATAAATTCTTATTGGATAAAGATATTCAGGGTTATGGTGCGTAGGCACGCATTATAGTTAATATAACTAGTCCTAACATAAAAATAACTAGTCCTAGACTGCATAGGAGACCACAAATAGGTTGAACTCGATGGACAATTGTCTTTTTTCATCCTTAGTTACTATGTTACTATCCACACGTGGATGGCCAAAATTAGCAAGCCCAGCCCTTTGCCGAGAAGGTTATGTGGCCAACCACAGAAGACCAGTGACACAGGACTTTAACCTGAATCACAGGTGTGAGATAAGGACTGGAAAAATCAGGATCATTATTTGGGGGCCACAAAAGCATGTGTGAATAGTATGCCATATAACTAGATATTACACAACACCTGTAACACAATGAGAACTTAACTTTAGGACAAAGTTATGGGTAAGTGCTAGTTTTCAGAGGTATACTTTCAGATATAGGATAAGTGAGGATAACTGTACCTGGAAGCAAGACTGCAGAAGCTCCGAGAGCCGCTCACTCTCTGGTAATGTCAAGCTGATGGCTTCACTGAGCACTTTAAAATGTAAAAACAAATAAGTAATGATTAAAAACCAATAAAACGCAGCTCTATGGCAGCTTTTTCTGTCCTTTTAAAAATAATAGTTTTGGGGGTATATTCATCTGCCGTGTTGTCGAAAAGACGTCAGTTTTGACTTTTTCAGGTCGGAAGGGGTTCCGACCTATTCAGTCCCGAGCATTTTTATTCGTCAAGTTGGGGAATTAGACTTGTCGAACGGTACGTGAATCGACGGTATAGCTGCCAATTTGCGTACTTCTGTGGGAAACGGGCCCAAATTTGACAGGTTTTGTCCCCGTTTCCAACCATCTCAGTTTGACTTAAAGTCGAACTGAGATGTGGGACCTGAGAGGAGGGAGAGCCCTGGTCTGATGGGTGAGAGCAGCGGGGAGACAGGGGACAGCAGCGCTACAGCACAGCACGAGGATGTGGAACAGCCGCTGCTCACGGCAGCGTCCACCCGGCTCCAGCAAGTGAGGTCCCGCTTGCTGCTGTGAGGTCAGGCGGCTGTGCCACATCCTCGTGCAGCGCTGCTGTCCCCCCGTCTGCCCCCCCTCATCTAAATTCGCCTTTTTTAAAGTCGAATTGAGATGGGCTTTGAATAGCCCTTGTCGGATCCATTCCGACAAATGCATATCGGAATGGATCAGACCCTAATTGAATATAACCCTTAGACATGTCATAAGAAGTCTGTCTGCCCCAAGCACACTTACCTTGTGCCGGCACGCCTCTTCACCTGGTCTGTCCCGTCTCTGTCATTGGCTGAGCATCCCACCACTCATGACGAAGACAGGACTCGTCATAGCACATTATCATATACATTTTAGTACAGTAACTTCACTTTCCCATCTAGAAGCCATTCATTTTACTGCTAAACTGCAGAGGACACCAGGGTGTCAAAGCATTGCTGCAGCCTTCCACCTCCAGAAATTATCACTTAACACCCACAAGTGAAATTCTGAGAGATACTATCCTTACGCGATTATGGGGCAGATGTATTGAGCCTGGAGAAGTGATAAAGCAGTGATAAATGCAAGGTGATAACGCACCAGCCAGTCAGCTCCTGTCATTTTTCAAACTCTGAATGATTGGCTGGTGCGTTATCACCTTGTGCTTATCACTGCTTTATCCCTTCTCCAGGTTAATACATCTGCCCCTATATTAGGAGTAGTAGTTACCGCATTACATTCATTAATGAACTGAGTGATACTAGTTCTGCTGCTGTGCATGTATTTACCAGTCTGCAGACTATTTTACCTTTGTAACTAGCAAAAACAAACCAAATTGCATAAGCTCTCTGTCCCACAGTACCAAGCAATGGCTATTTTTAACCTCATAATACACACTTTCACATATGCTAATGTCAAAGGAGTAGGCTGTTCAAATACAGTCAGAAGACAGACAGCTGGATCTTGACAGTCAGAATCCTGACACATCCCGCAGCTAAGCACAGGGGGGGGGGGGGGAGATGCGGGGGGCGGGGAGGGAGAGAATAAGTGTCAGGGTAAAAATACTTAACGGGATGTGTAGAATTCTGGCTTTTGGGATCCTGATGTTGGTCTTCTGACTGTCAGGATCTAGACTGCTGGTATTTCGTAACCAATCCATTAAAACAACATTTGCAATGACTTTTCCACATCTTCCTCTATGAAATTGTGACACAAGGCAGCTTTAGTTTTTACTTCTAAAATGTCTGCTGAACCTCCATCTTCCTACTAACAGCTCTGTAAACCCAAAGGCAATGTTTTATGTGCGCCTCAACAGACTGGTCCAATAGTTTATTAGCATACTACTTATAACCCATTTAAACCAAAAACTGTGCTCTGACAGAGTTAAATGTACAGGTCTCAAGCCATGTCACAGCAGTTTGAAACCCCTTCACACTGCACGCTGGAAACAGGTTAGTGGCAGGTCTTCCCTCTGCTGGCTCTTCATAGATTGTTAGCGTGACCCAGGTCACCTGTTTACACCTAAGCCAGAGGATCTCAAACTTTTTTGAATCACGGCGCCCTACAGCACTGGTAGCCAACCCTGGTCCTCGAGAGCTACCAACAGTTCACGTTTTCCAGATCACCTAGCAGGTGCACATGTGCAGTCATTACTGACACATTTTAAAAGATCCACAGTTGAAGCTAATTACTTCACTTGTGATTCTGTAAGGAGACCTGGAAAACGTGAACTGTTAGCTCTCGAGGACCAGGGTTGGCTACCCCTGCCCTAGAGTATCAGAATATTTTTCAAGGCACCCCTAGGCCAAAAGTTTCTTATTGAGAAATTTAGAAAAGAGATTAAATTAAGTAAATTGTGTGTATGTCATTGTTAGTGTCAGTTATGTGGTGAGTGACAAGTTTTGCTTCTCCTTGGCCACATATTTTACGATTGACAGCCACCAGCACTGGTTTTGACTATAAATTTGAATTGGTCCTGAACCACCAATCCAAGGAATTCCCGCAAGGGTGCAACGGCACACAGTTTGAGAACCACTGCCTAAAGGGGCCTACACACTGGGCGATGTATTCGACCAACGATAATATCAATTGTCAATTCAGCCTACACACTGGAAGATATCGGTGGTCAATTTGGACGATATTAGAGTACATAGTCAGGTCTAAAAATATTGGGACATCGACATTCTCATATTTTGGGCTCTATACACCACCGCAATGGATTTGAAATGAAACAAACAAGATGTGCTTTAACTGCAGACTTTCTGCTTTAATTTGAGGGTATTTACATCCAAATCAGGTGAACAGTGTAGGAATTACAACGGTTTCTATATGTGCCTCCCACTTTTTAAGGGACCAAAAGTAATGGGACAAACTAAACAATCCTAAATCAAACTTTCACTTTTTAATACTTTGTTGCAAATCTTTTGCAGTCAATTACAGCCTAAAGTCTGGAACGCATAGACATCACCAGACGCTGGGTTTCATCCCTGGTGATGCTCTGCCAGGCCTCTACTGCAAATGTCTTCAGTTCCTGCTTGTTCTTGAGGCATTTTCCCTTCAGTTTTGTCTGCTCAATCGGATTCAGGTCAGGTGATTGACTTGGCCATTGCAATGAGAATTGTGTCGATATTTATGGACCAGACTGTACATCTATATCGTCCAAATTGACTGGCATGTATAATTGATGATCGAATACCGGAGAGGATCAGACAGTGCAGTATTCAATTTGTGGGCGAATCTTACTGGTTTTGCCTGTTTTCGACAATGCCAGTCCGACTTTTTTTTAAAGTCGGATTGACATCGTCAAACACGGGCCAAAAACCTGTCGGATTTGGCCGCAAATCCGCCAAAACACGTGGATCCACGGCTCAGCCACCAATCCACGCGTTTTGTGACAAGTCGGAATTGCCAACAAGTCGGAAAAACAAAAGCCCGATTTGACCACAAAAAGTCGGTAATTGCAGTCTTTCCTACTAGACGGCAATTCAGACTACCATTAAATAGACCCCTATGTCAGCATTTTGAACATGTCGGTATTTTGACTGTCAGTCAATGGCTGTCAGGATTATGACCATCTGTATTGTGTTAGTCTGTAAATTAACTGCTAACCGAACATGGGAACTCCTGGGCTATGTTAACTAAACTGCCTCAGAACACTATCCACGTGGACATCTATTGGGAATAGTAACCTGTGGAGAGCATACACATTTTAATGTTCAGAACAAGTTTAATGATGTTCTGAAGATGTTTAATGCTAACCCAGGGGGTCCTATGTTCTGAAACGTGATGTGCAATTAAATCATTTCAATTGGCCTTTTATTTCAGGTAGTAGATAAGGCATATTATATATATGGGGGCAGAAGGGTTAGTATAATAAGCAGCATAGTGCTTTAACAACTGATACAGAACGTGTGAGAACATATCTAATTTAAGCGTGTGGCACATGCTGGTACCAGCCATATAACAGTTAAGTGCAGGATATTTTGCATCCGTGGAAAGGACCAGGATGTGACAGCACGAGAGGGCAGACGAGAACTTCTGTCCTTACAGCAGTAATGCCCTTATTTGTCAATGCGTAATAAATTGCAAAAGCCTATCCGCCCCTGTCATTTTTCAAACGCAGCCTGTGACATGGAAGTTAGGAGCTGATTGGATAGTGCAATTTATCATTCACAGTGAAATTTATCATTCATTGATAAATAAGGGCATTAGTTTTACCTATACAGCATTGTGCGCTCGCCACACTTCAAGCTCTATGCCTCACTCCGCTCGCCATAGGTTACAATTCCAAATAGTTGGTGATGTGGACCCACTGCATCATGGGAAAAGTCATCTCCACGAAGGGAAACTAGATGCTAACGTCCAGTACACATTTAAATGCAAGCAGCTATTATTATTGGTGTAGGGACAGGCTTAGCACAACATCTCCTCCCGCCCCATTTGCTGGCTCAGTCATTATGCCTGACAGAACCTGTGGCTGGGCACGGCGTGCAGGATGCCCCCTCACCTGTGGGGCTGCGGTATATGGGCGGCAGCGTCCTGCGATGCTTCTTCCCCGCAGATCTCCGCAGTGACTTCCTCCTATCGCGCGGGCTAGGGGACGCCTCCTTAATGGACAGACTCGGGCTGGTCCCGTGTCTGTGTGCGGGGCTGGCTGCGGGAGCACGGCCATCACTCCCTTTGGTGGGGGTGACTCTGGGTGCGCTCGCCATGTCTCCTCTCCCTTCGGCAGGCGATGTAACTGAATGTGACAGTGCAAAGTCACCGCGGTCCCCACGGCAACGCCGCCACAGACCGGCACTGTGAAGCGCAGAAAGGCGCGCTGCGATGACGTTTCATTTAAACAACGCTTGCGCCGCAGCGCCACCTATTGATCGCGTCACAGTGTCGCCTGACTGCGGGCGGAGGGAGAGAGCGCGTCCCTCCCCCAGTATAAAAAGATGGTGGGGACTCGGAGCCCATGGGTTGAGGGGACGACGGAAGAGCAGTGGCTACGCTATTGGCTCACTCTGTGCTCACTCTGTGCACCCAGTATGTGTGTAATATAGTATCTGGGACACTTTAAAATATCTGTGTCCGGATGGTAAATGTGCAGTATGTGGCCAATTCAAAATAACTTTACAGTCTGCGAAGTGGGCATCATTAGAAGTATTCATTAAAATGATATCATAAGACCCAACGGCTCTATTTTTTTGTTCACTGTACAGCTGTCCCACCTGTGGGTCGTGGGTGGGGGGAATGGTTGGGAGATTTTGATTGCTGCTGCTCTGTACTGCAAAGCGGTTGATCCCTGAATAGATGCCATGAGCGTGTTAAGAGCTGCCATAGCCGTCTGGTCTGTGCAACTCTGTCACTCCGCCCAGGCACTCTTCCCCCATCTATGCTTCCTCCCCTGTTTTCAGTTCTGTGAATGAGGAGCATTGTGGGAGCTGTGTCCCCGCAGCGCTGGCTGCCAAGAAATCGTAACAAACCGGTACAGGGGTTTTATCCGGTACAGACCATAAAAAAACCATACTGTACATGGCTAAAACGGGTTGCGTTTACTATACCGGCGCCGGAATTCGGCATCTGAAAATTCCGCCTGTCGGCATGCTGACCACCAGGGAATATTCTCACTTGTGGGTGTCAATGACACCCGTAGAGTGGAAATCGAACCTGTGGTGAGCCACCGAGTCCACTGTGTGGCGAGTGCAGCAGGCCCGCAAGGGGCTTCATTCCGCTCACCCTTCCCTGCTGGCCATCCGACAGCTGGAATCCTGCCGTTGGTATTGTGAACTCCGGTCACACATACCCAACCCGCCACAAACAGTTCAGTTGGAGGGTGTGTCACAGGTCCACATGTTTGCTAGGCAATTAGGACTGCGGCCGCACTGGCTGTTGGTCCCAGCTGTTTCTAAACAACAAGGATGATTCTTTTGTTTACAGCTACTTAGCTGTGGTCTTAGGCTGGGTACACACTTGACGATATGCAACAGATATATTGGGGGTAATTCCAAGTTGATCGCAACAGGATTTTTTTTTAGCAGTTGGGCAAAACCATGTGCACTGCAGGGGAGGCAGATATAACGTGCAGAGAGAGTCAAATTTGGGTGGGTTATTTTATTTCTGTGCAGGGTAAATACTGGCTGCTTTATTTTTACATTGCAATTTAGATTGCAGATTGAACACACCACACCCAAATCTAAAGGGCCCTACACACTGGCCGACATGACAGCACGATATGAACGATCTCGTTCATTAATGAACGAGATAACGTTCATATCGTGCAGTGTGGAGGCTCCAGCCATGAACGATGCGCGGCCCCGCGCTCGTTCATCGCTGGTCCTCCGTCGGCTGTACATGCAGGCCAATATGGACAATCTCGTCCATATTAGCCTGCACTTCAATGCAGCCGGGTGACGGGTGGAGTGAAGAAACTTCACTCCCCCCGTCACTGCCCCCTGTATAGGGCCTATAACTCTCTCTGCACATGTTATAGCTGCCTCCCCTGCAGTGCACATGGTTTTGCCCAACTGCTAAAAAAAATCCTGCTGCGAGCAAACTTGGAATTACCCCCATTGTCCGATTCACCGGATCGGCCGATATATCATTCACATTGTGTAGTGTGTACCCACTAAGTAATTGCAATGAGCAGGGCCGTTTTTACAGGCGTGCGAGCCGTGCTTTTGGCAGCTGCTGCCTTCACACTCCTGCCTCCCCCCGCCCCTTCGTTTTACTCCGCTCGCTGGGCGGAGTTATGCATTCTGACGCGTTTGCGCCGTGACGTCATGACATATTGACATCATGACCGTCACACGCCGGGGTTTGACTATATAATGGTAGATGCGGAGGAGGAGCGGGTGGGCGCTATTTTATAAGTGACAAGTGCATCACTTAGAGTCAGTGCGGCTGACGGAGCGGAGGACGAGAAACGGCGGCCCTGCGGGGGAGGATTCTGACTCACTGCAGCTGGAGGCAGGTTTTCGAAGGCTGCGTGCATTGGGCCTCGGGCTGCGGTAGTGTTAGGGGGGAAGGAGGAGGACTGTGACAGACAGGCTGCAGCACTCACACAGTGACCCACCGACCAGACTGCGCAGTGAGTATTCTGCAGCCAGCGGTCTCTCAGTCACAATCAGACTGCTGGCTTGCTGTGGCAATTTTCTGGATGTAGGTAAATGTAGGCTATGGATGGGAGCCTGCAATTACCCCCCCCCCCCCTTTCTTTTGTGTGTGTGTGTGTGTGTGTGTGTGTGTGTGTGTGTGTGTGTGTGTGTGTGTGTGTGGGGGGGGAATTGCAGGCTCCTATCTATAGCTTACATCAGGGTTTTTCAACTGCTGTGCCGCGGCACACTAGTGTGCCGCAGGCAGTCCTCAGGTGTGCCGCCGCTACCCGCCCGCCAGAGATGCCTGCCACACCACTAATACCTGCAGCAGTAACTGATATCAGGCTTGGGCAGCGCAGAGAACCTCCGTGGGCCGGCCGTGACCTATTGCAGTGATGCACCGCCGCATGACTCATAGGTCACCCGTTCCACGTGGTATCGCCGTCCCCCGCCCGTCCAGGGCTTCTCCATGGTGTGCTCTGCTCCGACGCGATGCAGGGAGGGAACGCTCTGTGCTGCTTCTCACTGCCCCAATGCTAAGGACTGAGCTGTATACTGAGGTTGGAGCCAGTGGGTTTTTTTTTTACCTGGGGGGGGTGGAATTACCATGTGGGGACAGTGTGCGGAATTACTATGTGGGGACAGTGTGAGGAATTACTATGTGGGGACAGTGTGCGGAATTACTGTGTGGGGACAGTGTGTGGAATTACTATGTGGGGACAGTGTGCGGAATTACTATGTGGGGACAGTGTGCGGAATTACTGTGTGGGGACAGTGTGTGGAATTACTATGTGGGGACAGTGTGCGGAATTACTATGTGGGGACAGTGTGTGGAATTACTATGTGGGGACAGTGTGTGCCATTAATATGTGGGGACAGTGTGTGCCATTACTATGTGGGGACAGTGTGTGCCATTACTATGTGGGGACAGTGTGTGCCATTAATATGTGGGGACAGTGTGTGCCATTAATATGTGGGGACAGTGTGTGCCATTAATATGTGGGGACAGTGTGTGCCATTAATATGTGGGGACAGTGTGTGCCATTAATATGTGGGGACAGTGTGTGCCATTAATATGTGGGGACAGTGTGTGGAATTATTATCTATGTGGGGACAGTGTGTAGAATTACTGTGTGGGGACAGTGTGTGCTTTTTATATGTGGGGACAGTGTGTGCCATTAATATGTGGGGACAGTGTGTGGAATTACTATGTTTTATTTCTACGGGAGCCAATGTATTTTTTTTTATAGTGGGGGTGAAGCTATTTATTTTATTTCTGCGGGGTCCAACTGTTTTATTACTGTTTATATTTGTTATATATTTATATTATATTGATTAAGAAAACTGATGGTGTGCCTTGGCAATTTTCAAATGTTGTTTAGTGTGCCACAAGTTTACAAAGGTTGAAAATCACTGGCTTACATCCTATAATTTAACTTAATTTGGTGCCATTTCAAATCCCCCCCCCCCTTTTTTTTTTTTTATTAAAGGGTGTTGTGCAAGGGAGTCTGTAATGTCACCAGTGCCATTTTACTGCGGTGGGCGAGCCATGCAACCGCCGCAGCACTTTTTTGAATCCCCCCTCCTCCCGAGTACCCAGCTTGGGGGGGCGGAGTTTAGTGTAATGACGCAGGTGTGTTGTGATGTCACGACGCAATCGCATCATTCTGCGAAACTCCGCCCCCTGAGCTGGGTACTTGGGAGGAGGGAGAAGGGAGCCAAGCCAGCCAGCGCCGCAAAGACGAGGGAGAGGCGGCTGAAGAGCGTGTAGAACCACTTCAAATGTAAGTCAACCTCTCCCTCTCTCTCTGGGAACTCCTGCCTGCCGTACTGTGTAAAATGGGGACTCTTTCCTGCCGTATTGTGTAAAATGGAAACTCTTGCCTGCCGCAATGTGGAAAATGGGGACTCTTTCCTGCCGTATTGTGTAAAATGGGGACTCTTTCCTGCCGTATTGTGGAAAATGGGGACTCTTTCCTGCCGTATTGTGGAAAATGGGGACTCTTTCCTGCCGTATTGTGGAAAATGGGGACTCTTGCCTGCCGTAATGTGGAAAATGGGGACTCTTGCCTGCCTAATGTGGAAACTGGGGACACTTGCCTGTTGTAATGTGGAAAACGGGGACTCTTGCCTGTTGTAATGTGAAAAATGGGGACTCTTGCCTGCCGTAATGTGTGAAATGGGGACACTTGCCTGCCGTAATGTGTAAAATGGAGACTCTTGACTGACGTAATGTGGAAAATGGGGACTCTTGATTGCCGTAATGTGGAAAATGGGGATTTAATGTATCAAGGGCATTGCGGTGTATGGCGTAATATAAATATATTTTTTTTTTCCTGTGCTCGCCGTGATCTGTCTGTGCAAGGTCAAAAACTGTGTTGTAAGGTAGTCTATTCAGATGAGGCCACGCCCATTTTACAGAGACCATGCCCATTTCAGCGAGGCCATGCCCCCTTTGCCAGGAGCGCTTGCGCCATCGGCGCGCGCACACCTTTTACTTTTTTATATCTATGGGGGGGGCGCATTTTTTTGTTATCTCATTGGGCATTTTTAAATCTCACACTGGGAGCCAAATTGGCTAGAATCAGCCCTGGCAATGAGCCTGTCTCAGCAGGCAGATATCCCCATTTTACACAGTGCGGCAGGCAGATATCCCCATTTTACACAGTACGCAGGCAGGTGCCCCCATTTTACACAGTGCGGCAGGGTGTGTGGCCTGATTAAATTGGGTGTGGTCTCATTAAAGTGGGCGTGGCCTCGTCTGATATCATCACGCCCACCACAGAAAGAAAAAAAAAAGTCCCCATTTTACACATTACAGCAGGCAAGTGTCCCCATTTTACACAGCGCGGCAGGCAGGTGTCCCCATTTTACACAGCGCGGCAGGCAGGTGTCCCCATTTTACAAAGTGCGGCAAGCAGGTATCCCCATTTGATTTTACACAGTGCGGCAGGCAGGTATCCCCATTTTACACAGTGCGGCAGGCAGGTATCCCCATGTTACACAGTACGGCAGGCAGATATCCCCATTTTACACAGTACGCAGGCAGGTGCCCCCATTTTACAAAGTGCGGCAGGCAGGTATCCCCATTTTACACAGTACGGCAGGCAGATATCCCCATTTTACACAGCGCGGCAGGCACGTGCCCCCATTTTACACAACACGGCAGGCAGGTGTCCCCATTTTACACAGTGCGGCAGGCAGGTATCCCCATTTTACACAGTGCGGCAGGCAGATATCCCCATTTTACACAGTACGCAGGCAGGTGCCCCCATTTTACACAGTGCGGAAGGCAGGTATCCCTATTTTACACAGTACGGCAGGCAGATATCCCCATTTTACACAGTACGCAGGCACGTGCCCCCATTTTACAAAGTGCGGCAGGCAGGTATCACCATTTTACACAGTGCGGCAGGCAGGTATTCCCATTTTACATAGTGCGGCAGGCAGGTATCCCCATTTTACACAGTGCGGCAGGCAGGTGTCAAGTGGGGGGGAAGGAAGGGGGAGAGAGAAAGATAGAGATAATACTTACATCTTCCCGCTCTTCGGGTCCCGCCGCCTCACGTCCCTCGCGCCGGCCGCCTCCTCCTTCCAGGCTAATCTCTCCTCCCTCTCCCCAAGCGCTCCTGCTCGTGGGGCGGGGCTTCGCGGAATGACGCGTTTGCGTCGTGACGTCACCATTTTACACATTACAGCAGGCAAGTGTCCCCATTTTACACAGCACGGCAGGCAGGTGTCCCCATTTTACACAGCGCGGCAGGCAGGTGACCCCATTTTACAAAGTGCGGCAGGCAGGTATCCCCATTTGATTTTACACAGTGCGGCAGACAGGTATCCCCATTTTACACAGTGTGGCAGGCAGATATCCCCATTTTACACAGTACGCAGGCAGGTGCCCCCATTTTACAAAGTGCGGCAGGCAGGTATCCCCATTTTACACAGTACGGCAGGCAGATATCCCCATTTTACACAGCGCGGCAGGCACGTGCCCCCATTTTACACAGCACAGCAGGCAGGTGTCCCCATTTTACACAGCGCGGCAGGCAGATATCCCCATTTTACACAGTGCGGAAGGCAGGTATCCCCATTTTACACAGTGCGGCAGGCAGATATCCCCATTTTACACAGTGCGGCAGGCAGATATCCCAATTTTACACAGTACGCAGGCAGGTGCCCCCATTTTACACAGTGCGGCAGGCAGGTAACCCCATTTTACACAGTGCGGCAGGCAGATATCCCCATTTTACACAGTGCGGCAGGCAGATTTCCCCATTTTACACAGTACGCAGGCACGTGCCCCCATTTTACAAAGTGCGGCAGGCAGGTATCCCCATTTTACACAGTACGGCAGGCAGATATCCCCATTTTACACAGCGCGGCAGGCACGTGCCCCCATTTTACACAGCACAGCAGGCAGGTGTCCCCATTTTACACAGCGCGGCAGGCAGATATCCCCATTTTACACAGTGCGGCAGGCAGGTATCCCCATTTTACACAGTGCGGCAGGCAGATATCCCCATTTTACACAGTGCGGCAGGCAGATATCCCCATTTTACACAGTACGCAGGCAGGTGCCCCCATTTTACACAGTGCGGCAGGCAGGTATCCCCATTTTACACAGTGCGGCAGGCAGATATCCCCATTTTACACAGTGCGGCAGGCAGATTTCCCCATTTTACACAGTACGCAGGCACGTGCCCCCATTTTACAAAGTGCGGCAGGCAGGTATCCCCATTTTACACAGTGCGGCAGACAGGTATCCCCATTTTACACAGTGCGGCAGGCAGGTATCCCCATTTTACACAGTGCGGCTGGCAGGTGTCAAGTGGGGGGGGAAGGAAGGGGGAGAGAGAAAGATAGAGATAATACTTACATCTTCCCGCTCTTCGGGTCCCGCCACCTCACATCCCTCGCGCCGGCCGCCTCCTCCTTCCAGGCTAATCTCCTCTCCTCCCTCTCCCCGAGCGCTCCTGCTCGGGGGGCGGGGCTTCGTGGAATGACGCGTTTGCGTCGCGACGTCACGACGCAAACGCGCCATTCCGCGAAACTCCGCCCCCCGAGCAGGAGCGCTCGGAAAGAGGGAGGAGAGGAGATTACGGACACACAAAGTGCCGCAGCGGGCGCCCCGTGCGGTTGCACGGCTCGCCCGCCGCTAGAAACGGCACTGATAGCATCTACCATGCATGAAGTAACATGCCCTGCTGCTGTTTGTCATGTGGAAGCTCTGCCAGATTCTGCTTGCCAGTATCCAGCACCTTGTTTCTACATTCGTATATTTCTCCGGCAGGGTCCACATGTTATTCACAGGATAACAATGGAATATGATGGAGCGTCAGTGCATTGGCACCAATCAGGGGCGTCAGAACGTTTTTAGGTTGGGGGGGCAAGATATAATCTGAGTTTGGCGTCCCAGCACACTGTGACAGTGGGTGACATGATAGGCATATGTGTCAGTGCATCATTATGATTATTAGCATAACCAGTAACATGGTAAGCACGGGATCCGGTGAGGATATTGGTGGTCGAAATACCTACACCAGAATCCCAATACTGCTCGGAATGCTGGCGTTCCCAAAAATTCTTACAATCTTGGCTCCGGAATACCAACCACTGGGATCCTTAAAATGTTATTGTAGTTGATGATGTACTCATATTGCTTATTATACTAATGTATAACATGTACCTGACTGCTAGTACGATAGTACTGATAAACGTCTGACTACTGATCAGAATATTGTAGGTTCAACTCCTACCTGGCTTGTTTAAGTTGCCGTGATCGTATAGTGGTTAGTACTCTGCGTTGTGGCTGCAGCAACCCTGGTTCGAATCCGGGTCATGGCATTTTCATTTTGTTTCTCACACATCCATTTCTTTACAATATTGAAGGTAACGACAATTGAAGAAACTAAGCAGATTCTTTGAATGTGCTTGCACAATTTGTCTTTACTGCTTATTGTGAAGCTATCTTTCCATACTTTGAATCATTTCTTGATCATTTCTTTGTGAATCATTTTCTTGAAATCTGGAAAGCTGACATAAATTCCTGAATACAGGAAACTCAAATGAATGGACTCTGAGCAAGTTCATCACAGGCTGAAAAGATCATTTTGCAGTCACAAAGAAAATTGTTTGTGAGATGTTTATGGGAAATAAGCCCTGCAGCAAGTGTACAGTCAACTCTCAAAATTTGATTCTGTATATACTTCAATAACCATCAAAGCTTGAAACAGGTTCAAAAACATGATGAACACTCCAAGTGGCATAAGACAGCTGGGCCAGTGGCGCAATGGATAACGTGTCTGACTACGGATCAGAAGATTGTAGGTTCGACTCCTACCTGGCTAGTGTAAGTTACCGTGATCGTATATTGGTTAGTACTCTGCGTTGTGGCTGCAGCAACCCCGGTTTGAATCCGGGTCACGGCATTTTCATTTTATTTCTCACACATCCATTTCTTTACAATATTGAAGGTAAGGACAATTGAAGAAACTAAGCAGATTCTTTGAATGTGCTTGCACAATTTGTCTTTACTGCTTATTGTGAAGCTATCTTTCCATACTTTGAATCATTTCTTGATCATTTCTTTGTGAATCATTTTCTTGAAATCTGGAAAGCTGACATAAATTCCTGAATACAGGAAACTCAAATGAATGGACTATGAGCAAGTTCATCACAGGCTGAAAAGATCATTTTGCAGTCACAAAGAAAATTGTTTGTGAGATGTTTATGGGAAATAAGCCCTGCAGCAAGTGTACAGTCAACTCTCAAAATTTGATTCTGTATATACTTCAATAACCATCAAAGCTTGAAACAGGTTCAAAAACATGATGAACACTCCAAGTGGCATAAGACAGCTGGGCCAGTGGCGCAATGGATAACGCATCTGACTACGGATCAGCAGATTGTAGGTTCGACTCCTACCTGGCTCGTTTAAGTTGCCGTGATCGTAAAGTGGTTAGTACTCTGCGTTGTGGCCGCAGCAACCCCGGTTCGAATCCGGGTCACGGCATTTTCATTTTATTTCTCACACATCCATTTCTTTACAATATTGAAGGTAAGGACAATTGAAGAAACTAAGCAGATTCTTTGAATGTGCTTGCACAATTTGTCTTTACTGCTTATTGTGAAGCTATCTTTCCATACTTTGAATCATTTCTTGATCATTTCTTTGTGAATCATTTTCTTGAAATCTGGAAAGCTGACATAAATTCCTGAATACAGGAAACTCAAATGAATGGACTTTGAGCAAGTTCATCACAGGCTGAACAGATAATTTTGAAGTCACAAAGAAAATTGTTTGTGAGATGTTTATGGGAAATAAGCCCTGCAGCAAGTGTACAGTCAACTCTGAAAATTTGATTCTGTATATACTTCAATAACCATCAAAGCTTGAAACAGGTTCAAAAACATGATGAACACTCCAAGTGGCATAAGACAGCTGGGCCAGTGGCGCAATGGATGACATGTCTGACTACGGATCAGAAGATTGTAGGTTCGACTTCTACCTGGCTCATTTAAGTTGCCGTGATCGTATAGTGGTTAGTACTTTGCATAGTGGGCGCAGCAACCCAGGTTCGAATCCGGGTCACGGCATTTTCATTTTATTTCTCACACATCCATTTCTTTACAATATTGAAGGTAAGGACAATTGAAGAAACTAAGCAGATTCTTTGAATGTGCTTGCACAATTTGTCTTTACTGCTTATTGTGAAGCTATCTTTCCATACTTTGAAACATTTCTTGATCATTTCTTTGGGAATAATTTTCTTGAAATCTGGAAGGCTGACATAAATTCCTGAATACAGGAAACTCAAATGAATGGACTCTGAGCAAGTTCATCACAGGCTGAAAAGATAATTTTGCAGTCACAAAGTAAATTGTTTGTGAGATGTTTATGGGAAATAAGCCCTGCAGCAAGTGTACAGTCAACTCTGAAAATTTCATTCGGTATATACTTCAATAACCATCAAAGCTTGAAACAGGTTCAAAAACATGATGAACACTCCAAAGTGGCATAAGACAGCTGGGCTAGTGGCGCAATGGATAACGCGCCTGACTACGGATCAGCAGATTGTAGGTTCGACTCCTACCTGGCTCGTTTAAGTTGCCGTGATCGTATAGTGGTTAGTACTCTGTGTTGTGGCCGCAGCAAATCCGGGTCACGGCATTTTCATTTTATTTCTCACACATCCATTTCTTTACAATATTGAAGGTAAGGACAATTGAAGAAACTAAGCAGATTCTTTGAATGTGCTTGCACAATTTGTCTTTACTGCTTATTGTGAAGCTATCTTTCCATACTTTGAATCATTTCTTGATCATTTCTTTGTGAATCATTTTCTTGAAATCTGGAAAGCTGACATAAATTCCTGAATACAGGAAACTCAAATGAATGGACTTTGAGCAAGTTCATCACAGGCTGAAAAGATCATTTTGAAGTCACAAAGAAAATTGTTTGTGAGATGTTTATGGGAAATAAGCCCTGCAGCAAGTGTACAGTCAACTCTGAAAATTTCATTCGGTATATACTTCAATAACCATCAAAGCTTGAAACAGGTTCAAAAACATGATGAACACTCCAAAGTGGCATAAGACAGCTGGGCTAGTGGCGCAATGGATAACGCGCCTTACTACGGATCGGAAGATTGTAGGTTCGACTCCTACCTGGCTCATTTAAGTTGCCGTGATCGTATAGTGGTTAGTACTCTGCGTTGTGGTCGCAGCAACCCCAGTTCGAATCCGGGTGATGGAATTTTCATTTTATTTCTCACACATCCATTTCTTTACAATATTGAAGGTAAGGACAATTGAAGAAACTAAGCAGATTCTTTGAATGTGCTTGCACAATTTGTCTTTACTGCTTATTGTGAAGCTATCTTTCCATACTTTGAATCATTTCTTTGTGAATCATTTTCTTGAAATCTGGAAAGCTGACATAAATTCCTGAATACAGGAAACTCAAATGAATGGACTCTGAGCAACTTCATCACAGGCTGAAAAGATCATTTTGCAGTCACAAAAAAAATTGTTTGTGAGATGTTTATGGGAAATAAGCCCTGCAGCAAGTGTACAGTCAACTCTCAAAATTTGATTCTGTATATACTTCAATAACCATCAAAGCTTGAAACAGGTTCAAAAACATGATAAACACTCCAAGTGGCATAATACAACTGGGCCAGTGGCGCATTGGATAACGCGTCTGACTACGGATCAGCAGATTGTAGGTTCGACTCCTACCTGGCTCGTTTAAGTTGCAGTGATCGTATAGTGGTTAGTACTCTGCGTTGTGGCCGCAGCAACCCTGGTTCGAAGCCGTGTCACGGCATTTTCATTTTATTTCTCACACATCCATTTCTTTACAATATTGAAGGTAAGGACAATTGAAGAAACTAAGCAGATTCTTTGAATGTGCTTGCACAATTTGTCTTTACAGCTTATTGTGAAGCTATCTTTCCATACTTTGAATCATTTCTTTGTGAATCATTTTCTTGAAATCTGGAAAGCTGACATAAATTCCTGAATACAGGAAACTCAAATGAATGGACTCTGAGCAAGTTCATCACAGGCTGAAAAGATAATTTTGCAGTCACAAAAAAAATTGTTTGTGAAATGTTTATGGGAAATAAGCCCTGCAGCAAGTGTACAGTCAACTCTGAAAATTTGATTCTGTATATACTTCAATAACCATCAAAGCTTGAAACAGGTTCAAAAACATGATGAACACTCCAAGTGGCATAAGACAGCTGGGCCAGTGGCGCAATGGATAACGCGTCTGACTACGGATCAGAAGATTGTAGGTTTGACTCCTGCTTGGCTCGTTTAAGTTACCGTGATCGTATAGTGGTTAGTACTCTGTGTTGTGGCCGCAGCAACCCCGGTTCGAATCCGGGTCATGGCATTTTCATTTTATTTCTCACACATCCATTTCTTTACAATATTGAAGGTAAGGACAATTGAAGAAACTAAGTAGATTCTTTGAATGTGCTTGCACAATTTGTCTTTACTGCTTATTGTGAAGCTATCTTTCCATACTTTGAATAATTTCTTGATCATTTCTTTGTGAATCATTTTCTTGAAATCTGGAAAGCTGACATAAATTCCTGAATACAGGAAACTCAAATGAATGGACTCTGAGCAACTTCATCACAGGCTGAAAAGATAATTTTGCAGTCACAAAGTAAATTGTTTGTGAGATGTTTATGGGAAATAAGCCCTGCAGCAAGTGTACAGTCAACTCTCAGACTTTGATTCTGTATATACTTGAATAACCATCAAAGCTTGAAACAGGTTCAAAAACATGATGAACACTCCAAGAGGAATAAGGCAGCTGGGCCAGTGGCGCAATGGATAATGCATCTGACTACGGAACAGCAGATTGTAGGTTCGAATCCTGCCTGGCTCGTTTAAGTTGCTGTGATCGTATAGTGGTTAGTACTCTGCGTTGTGGCTGCAGCAACCCCGGTTCGAAGCCGGGTCACGGCATTTTCATTTTATTTCTCACACATCCATTTCTTTACAATATTGAAGGTAAGGACAATTGAAGAAACTAAGCAGATTCTTTGAATGTGCTTGCACAATTTGTCTTTACTGCTTATTGTGAAGCTATCTTTCCATACTTTGAATCATTTCTTGATCATTTCTTTGTGAATCATTTTCTTGAAATCTGGAAAGCTGACATAAATTCCTGAATACAGGAAACTCAAATGAATGGACTCTGAGCAAGTTCATCACAGGCTGAAAAGATCATTTTGCAGTCACAAAGAAAATTGTTTGTGAGATGTTTATGGGAAATAAGCCCTGCAGCAAGTGTACAGTCAACTCTCAAAATTTGATTCTTTATATACTTCAATAACCATCAAAGCTTGAAACAGGTTCAAAAACATGATAAACACTCCAAGTGGCATAATACAACTGTGCCAGTGGCGCATTGGATAACGCGTCTGACTACGGATCAGCAGATTGTAGGTTCGACTCCTACCTGGCTCGTTTAAGTTGCAGTGATCGTATAGTGGTTAGTACTCTGCGTTGTGGCCGCAGCAACCCTGGTTCGAATCCGGATAACGGCATTTTCATTTTATTTCTCACACATCCATTTCTTTACAATATTGAAGGTAAGGACAATTGAAGAAACTAAGCAGATTCTTTGAATGTGCTTGCACAATTTGTCTTTACTGCTTATTGTGAAGCTATCTTTCCATACTTTGAATCATTTCTTTGTGAATCATTTTCTTGAAATCTGGAAAGCTGACATAAATTCCTGAATACAGGAAACTCAAATGAATGGACTCTGAGCAAGTTCATCACAGGCTGAAAAGATCATTTTGCAGTCACAAAAAAAATTGTTTGTGAAATGTTTATGGGAAATAAGCCCTGCAGCAAGTGTACAGTCAACTCTGAAAATTTGATTCTGTATATACTTCAATAACCATCAAAGCTTGAAACAGGTTCAAAAACATGATGAACACTCCAAGTGGCATAAGACAGCTGGGCCAGTGGCGCAATGGATAACGCGTATGACTACGGATCAGAATATTGTAGGTTCGACTCCTGCTTGGCTCGTTTAAGTTGCCGTGATCGTATAGTGGTTAGTACTCTGCGTTGTGGCCGCAGCAACCCCGGTACGATTCCGGGTCATGGCATTTTCATTTTATTTCTCACACATCCATTTCTTTACAATATTGAAGGTAAGGACAATTGAAGAAACTAAGTAGATTCTTTGAATGTGCTTGCACAATTTGTCTTTACTGCTTATTGTGAAGCTATCTTTCCATACATTGAATCATTTCTTGATCATTTCTTTGTGAATCATTTTCTTGAAATCTGGAAAGCTGACATAAATTCCTGAATACAGGAAACTCAAATGAATGGACTCTGAGCAACTTCATCACAGGCTGAAAAGATAATTTTGCAGTCACAAAGTAAATTGTTTGTGAGATGTTTATGGGAAATAAGCCCTGCAGCAAGTGTACAGTCAACTCTCAGACTTTGATTCTGTATATACTTGAATAACCATCAAAGCTTGAAACAGGTTCAAAAACATGATGAACACTCCAAGATGAATAAGGCAGCTGGGCCAGTGGCGCAATGGCTAATGCATCTGACTACGGATCAGCAGATTGTAGGTTCGACTTATACCTGGCTCGTTTAAGTTGCCGTGATCGTATAGTGGTTAGTACTCTGCGTTGTGGCCGCAGCAAATCCGTGTCACGGCATTTTCATTTTATTTCTCACACATCCATTTCTTTACAATATTGAAGGTAAGGACAATTGAAGAAACTAAGCAGATTCTTTGAATGTGCTTGCACAATTTGTCTTTACTGCTTATTGTGAAGCTATCTTTCCATACTTTGAATCATTTCTTGATCATTTCTTTGTGAATCATTTTCTTGAAATCTGGAAAGCTGACATAAATTCCTGAATACAGGAAACTCAAATGAATGGACTCTGAGCAAGTTCATCACAGGCTGAAAAGATCATTTTGCAGTCACAAAGAAAATTGTTTGTGAGATGTTTATGGGAAATAAGCCCTGCAGCAAGTGTACAGTCAACTCTCAAAATTTGATTCTGTATATACTTCAATAACCATCAAAGCTTGAAACAGGTTCAAAAACATGATAAACACTCCAAGTGGCATAATACAACTGGGCCAGTGGCGCATTGGATAATGTGTCTGACTATGGATCAGCAGATTGTAGGTTCGACTCCTACCTGGCTCGTTTAAGTTGCCGTGATCGTATAGTGGTTAGTACTCTGCGTTGTGGCCGCAGCAACCCTGGTTCTAATCCGGATCACGGCATTTTCATTTTATTTCTAACACATCCATTTCTTTACAATATTGAAGGTAAGGACAATTGAAGAAACTAAGCAGATTCTTTGAATGTGCTTGCACAATTTGTCTTTACTGCTTATTGTGAAGCTATCTTTCCATACTTTGAATCATTTCTTTGTGAATCATTTTCTTGAAATCTGGAAAGCTGACATAAATTCCTGAATACAGGAAACTCAAATGAATGGACTCTGAGCAAGTTCATCACAGGCTGAAAAGATCATTTTGCAGTCACAAAAAAAATTGTTTGTGAAATGTTTATGGGAAATAAGCCCTGCAGCAAGTGTACAGTCAACTCTGAAAATTTGATTCTGTATATACTTCAATAACCATCAAAGCTTGAAACAGGTTCAAAAACATGATGAACACTCCAAGTGGCATAAGACAGCTGGGCCAGTGGCGCAATGGATAACGTGTCTGACTACGGATCAGAAGATTGTAGGTTCGACTCCTACCTGGCTAGTGTAAGTTACCGTGATCGTATATTGGTTAGTACTCTGCGTTGTGGCCGCAGCAACCCCGGTTTGAATTCGGGTCACGGCATTTTCATTTTATTTCTCACACATCCATTTCTTTACAATATTGAAGGTAAGGACAATTGAAGAAACTAAGCAGATTCTTTGAATGTGCTTGCACAATTTGTCTTTACTGCTTATTGTGAAGCTATCTTTCCATACTTTGAATTATTTCTTGATCATTTCTTTGTGAATCATTTTCTTGAAATCTGGAAAGCTGACATAAATTCCTGAATACAGGAAACTCAAATGAATGGACTATGAGCAAGTTCATCACAGGCTGAAAAGATCATTTTGCAGTCACAAAGAAAATTGTTTGTGAGATGTTTATGGGAAATAAGCCCTGCAGCAAGTGTACAGTCAACTCTCAAAATTTGATTCTGTATATACTTCAATAACCATCAAAGCTTGAAACAGGTTCAAAAACATGATAAACACTCCAAGTGGCATAATACAACTGGGCCAGTGGCGCATTGGATAACGCGTCTGACTACGGATCAGCAGATTGTAGGTTCGACTCCTACCTGGCTCGTTTAAGTTGCAGTGATCGTATAGTGGTTAGTACTCTGCGTTGTGGCCGCAGCAACCCTGGTTCGAATCCGGATAACGGCATTTTCATTTTATTTCTCACACATCCATTTCTTTACAATATTGAAGGTAAGGACAATTGAAGAAACTAAGCAGATTCTTTGAATGTGCTTGCACAATTTGTCTTTACTGCTTATTGTGAAGCTATTTTCCATACTTTGAATCATTTCTTTGTGAATCATTTTCTTGAAATCTGGAAAGCTGACATAAATTCCTGAATACAGGAAACTCAAATGAATGGACTCTGAGCAAGTTCATCACAGGCTGAAAAGATCATTTTGCAGTCACAAAAAAAATTGTTTGTGAAATGTTTATGGGAAATAAGCCCTGCAGCAAGTGTACAGTCAACTCTGAAAATTTGATTCTGTATATACTTCAATAACCATCAAAGCTTGAAACAGGTTCAAAAACATGATGAACACTCCAAGTGGCATAAGACAGCTGGGCCAGTGGCGCAATGGATAACGCGTATGACTACGGATCAGAATATTGTAGGTTCGACTCCTGCTTGGCTCGTTTAAGTTGCCGTGATCGTATAGTGGTTAGTACTCTGCGTTGTGGCCGCAGCAACCCCGGTACGATTCCGGGTCATGGCATTTTCATTTTATTTCTCACACATCCATTTCTTTACAATATTGAAGGTAAGGACAATTGAAGAAACTAAGTAGATTCTTTGAATGTGCTTGCACAATTTGTCTTTACTGCTTATTGTGAAGCTATCTTTCCATACATTGAATCATTTCTTGATCATTTCTTTGTGAATCATTTTCTTGAAATCTGGAAAGCTGACATAAATTCCTGAATACAGGAAACTCAAATGAATGGACTCTGAGCAACTTCATCACAGGCTGAAAAGATAATTTTGCAGTCACAAAGTAAATTGTTTGTGAGATGTTTATGGGAAATAAGCCCTGCAGCAAGTGTACAGTCAACTCTCAGACTTTGATTCTGTATATACTTGAATAACCATCAAAGCTTGAAACAGGTTCAAAAACATGATGAACACTCCAAGATGAATAAGGCAGCTGGGCCAGTGGCGCAATGGCTAATGCATCTGACTACGGATCAGCAGATTGTAGGTTCGACTTATACCTGGCTCGTTTAAGTTGCCGTGATCGTATAGTGGTTAGTACTCTGCGTTGTGGCCGCAGCAAATCCGTGTCACGGCATTTTCATTTTATTTCTCACACATCCATTTCTTTACAATATTGAAGGTAAGGACAATTGAAGAAACTAAGCAGATTCTTTGAATGTGCTTGCACAATTTGTCTTTACTGCTTATTGTGAAGCTATCTTTCCATACTTTGAATCATTTCTTGATCATTTCTTTGTGAATCATTTTCTTGAAATCTGGAAAGCTGACATAAATTCCTGAATACAGGAAACTCAAATGAATGGACTCTGAGCAAGTTCATCACAGGCTGAAAAGATCATTTTGCAGTCACAAAGAAAATTGTTTGTGAGATGTTTATGGGAAATAAGCCCTGCAGCAAGTGTACAGTCAACTCTCAAAATTTGATTCTGTATATACTTCAATAACCATCAAAGCTTGAAACAGGTTCAAAAACATGATAAACACTCCAAGTGGCATAATACAACTGGGCCAGTGGCGCATTGGATAATGTGTCTGACTATGGATCAGCAGATTGTAGGTTCGACTCCTACCTGGCTCGTTTAAGTTGCCGTGATCGTATAGTGGTTAGTACTCTGCGTTGTGGCCGCAGCAACCCTGGTTCTAATCCGGATCACGGCATTTTCATTTTATTTCTAACACATCCATTTCTTTACAATATTGAAGGTAAGGACAATTGAAGAAACTAAGCAGATTCTTTGAATGTGCTTGCACAATTTGTCTTTACTGCTTATTGTGAAGCTATCTTTCCATACTTTGAATCATTTCTTTGTGAATCATTTTCTTGAAATCTGGAAAGCTGACATAAATTCCTGAATACAGGAAACTCAAATGAATGGACTCTGAGCAAGTTCATCACAGGCTGAAAAGATCATTTTGCAGTCACAAAAAAAATTGTTTGTGAAATGTTTATGGGAAATAAGCCCTGCAGCAAGTGTACAGTCAACTCTGAAAATTTGATTCTGTATATACTTCAATAACCATCAAAGCTTGAAACAGGTTCAAAAACATGATGAACACTCCAAGTGGCATAAGACAGCTGGGCCAGTGGCGCAATGGATAACGTGTCTGACTACGGATCAGAAGATTGTAGGTTCGACTCCTACCTGGCTAGTGTAAGTTACCGTGATCGTATATTGGTTAGTACTCTGCGTTGTGGCCGCAGCAACCCCGGTTTGAATTCGGGTCACGGCATTTTCATTTTATTTCTCACACATCCATTTCTTTACAATATTGAAGGTAAGGACAATTGAAGAAACTAAGCAGATTCTTTGAATGTGCTTGCACAATTTGTCTTTACTGCTTATTGTGAAGCTATCTTTCCATACTTTGAATTATTTCTTGATCATTTCTTTGTGAATCATTTTCTTGAAATCTGGAAAGCTGACATAAATTCCTGAATACAGGAAACTCAAATGAATGGACTATGAGCAAGTTCATCACAGGCTGAAAAGATCATTTTGCAGTCACAAAGAAAATTGTTTGTGAGATGTTTATGGGAAATAAGCCCTGCAGCAAGTGTACAGTCAACTCTCAAAATTTGATTCTGTATATACTTCAATAACCATCAAAGCTTGAAACAGGTTCAAAAACATGATAAACACTCCAAGTGGCATAATACAACTGGGCCAGTGGCGCATTGGATAACGCGTCTGACTACGGATCAGCAGATTGTAGGTTCGACTCCTACCTGGCTCGTTTAAGTTGCAGTGATCGTATAGTGGTTAGTACTCTGCGTTGTGGCCGCAGCAACCCTGGTTCGAATCCGGATAACGGCATTTTCATTTTATTTCTCACACATCCATTTCTTTACAATATTGAAGGTAAGGACAATTGAAGAAACTAAGCAGATTCTTTGAATGTGCTTGCACAATTTGTCTTTACTGCTTATTGTGAAGCTATCTTTCCATACTTTGAATCATTTCTTTGTGAATCATTTTCTTGAAATCTGGAAAGCTGACATAAATTCCTGAATACAGGAAACTCAAATGAATGGACTCTGAGCAAGTTCATCACAGGCTGAAAAGATCATTTTGCAGTCACAAAAAAAATTGTTTGTGAAATGTTTATGGGAAATAAGCCCTGCAGCAAGTGTACAGTCAACTCTGAAAATTTGATTCTGTATATACTTCAATAACCATCAAAGCTTGAAACAGGTTCAAAAACATGATGAACACTCCAAGTGGCATAAGACAGCTGGGCCAGTGGCGCAATGGATAACGCGTATGACTACGGATCAGAATATTGTAGGTTCGACTCCTGCTTGGCTCGTTTAAGTTGCCGTGATCGTATAGTGGTTAGTACTCTGCGTTGTGGCCGCAGCAACCCCGGTACGATTCCGGGTCATGGCATTTTCATTTTATTTCTCACACATCCATTTCTTTACAATATTGAAGGTAAGGACAATTGAAGAAACTAAGTAGATTCTTTGAATGTGCTTGCACAATTTGTCTTTACTGCTTATTGTGAAGCTATCTTTCCATACATTGAATCATTTCTTGATCATTTCTTTGTGAATCATTTTCTTGAAATCTGGAAAGCTGACATAAATTCCTGAATACAGGAAACTCAAATGAATGGACTCTGAGCAACTTCATCACAGGCTGAAAAGATAATTTTGCAGTCACAAAGTAAATTGTTTGTGAGATGTTTATGGGAAATAAGCCCTGCAGCAAGTGTACAGTCAACTCTCAGACTTTGATTCTGTATATACTTGAATAACCATCAAAGCTTGAAACAGGTTCAAAAACATGATGAACACTCCAAGAGGAATAAGGCAGCTGGGCCAGTGGCGCAATGGATAATGCATCTGACTACGGATCAGCAGATTGTAGGTTCGACTTATACCTGGCTCGTTTAAGTTGCCGTGATCGTATAGTGGTTAGTACTCTGCGTTGTGGCCGCAGCAAATCCGTGTCACGGCATTTTCATTTTATTTCTCACACATCCATTTCTTTACAATATTGAAGGTAAGGACAATTGAAGAAACTAAGCAGATTCTTTGAATGTGCTTGCACAATTTGTCTTTACTGCTTATTGTGAAGCTATCTTTCCATACTTTGAATCATTTCTTGATCATTTCTTTGTGAATCATTTTCTTGAAATCTGGAAAGCTGACATAAATTCCTGAATACAGGAAACTCAAATGAATGGACTCTGAGCAAGTTCATCACAGGCTGAAAAGATCATTTTGCAGTCACAAAGAAAATTGTTTGTGAGATGTTTATGGGAAATAAGCCCTGCAGCAAGTGTACAGTCAACTCTCAAAATTTGATTCTGTATATACTTCAATAACCATCAAAGCTTGAAACAGGTTCAAAAACATGATAAACACTCCAAGTGGCATAATACAACTGGGCCAGTGGCGCATTGGATAATGTGTCTGACTATGGATCAGCAGATTGTAGGTTCGACTCCTACCTGGCTCGTTTAAGTTGCCGTGATCGTATAGTGGTTAGTACTCTGCGTTGTGGCCGCAGCAACCCTGGTTCGAATCCGGATCACGGCATTTTCATTTTATTTCTAACACATCCATTTCTTTACAATATTGAAGGTAAGGACAATTGAAGAAACTAAGCAGATTCTTTGAATGTGCTTGCACAATTTGTCTTTACTGCTTATTGTGAAGCTATCTTTCCATACTTTGAATCATTTCTTTGTGAATCATTTTCTTGAAATCTGGAAAGCTGACATAAATTCCTGAATACAGGAAACTCAAATGAATGGACTCTGAGCAAGTTCATCACAGGCTGAAAAGATCATTTTGCAGTCACAAAAAAAATTGTTTGTGAAATGTTTATGGGAAATAAGCCCTGCAGCAAGTGTACAGTCAACTCTGAAAATTTGATTCTGTATATACTTCAATAACCATCAAAGCTTGAAACAGGTTCAAAAACATGATGAACACTCCAAGTGACATAAGACAACTGGGCCAGTGGCGCAATGGATAACGTGTCTGACTACGGATCAGAAGATTGTAGGTTCGACTCCTACCTGGCTAGTGTAAGTTACCGTGATCGTATATTGGTTAGTACTCTGCGTTGTGGCCGCAGCAACCCCGGTTTGAATCCGGGTCACGGCATTTTCATTTTATTTCTCACACATCCATTTCTTTACAAAATTGAAGGTAAGGACAATTGAAGAAACTAAGCAGATTCTTTGAATGTGCTTGCACAATTTGTCTTTACTGCTTATTGTGAAGCTATCTTTCCATACTTTGAATTATTTCTTGATCATTTCTTTGTGAATCATTTTCTTGAAATCTGGAAAGCTGACATAAATTCCTGAATACAGGAAACTCAAATGAATGGACTATGAGCAAGTTCATCACAGGCTGAAAAGATCATTTTGCAGTCACAAAGAAAATTGTTTGTGAGATGTTTATGGGAAATAAGCCCTGCAGCAAGTGTACAGTCAACTCTCAAAATTTGATTCTGTATATACTTCAATAACCATCAAAGCTTGAAACAGGTTCAAAAACATGATGAACACTCCAAGTGGCATAAGACAGCTGGGCCAGTGGCGCAATGGATAACGCATCTGACTACGGATCAGCAGATTGTAGGTTCGACTCCTACCTGGCTCGTTTAAGTTGCCGTGATCGTATAGTGGTTAGTACTTTGCATAGTGGGCGCAGCAACCCAGGTTCGAATCCGGGTCACGGCATTTTCATTTTATTTCTCACACATCCATTTCTTTACAATATTGAAGGTAAGGACAATTGAAGAAACTAAGCAGATTCTTTGAATGTGCTTGCACAATTTGTCTTTACTGCTTATTGTGAAGCTATCTTTCCATACTTTGAATCATTTCTTGATCATTTCTTTGGGAATAATTTTCTTGAAATCTGGAAGGCTGACATAAATTCCTGAATACAGGAAACTCAAATGAATGGACTATGAGCAAGTTCATCACAGGCTGAAAAGATAATTTTGCAGTCACAAAGTAAATTGTTTGTGAGATGTTTATGGGAAATAAGCCCTGCAGCAAGTGTACAGTCAACTCTGAAAATTTCATTCGGTATATACTTCAATAACCATCAAAGCTTGAAACAGGTTCAAAAACATGATGAACACTCCAAAGTGGCATAAGACAGCTGGGCTAGTGGCGCAATGGATAACGCGCCTGACTACGGATCAGCAGATTGTAGGTTCGACTCCTACCCGGCTCGTTTAAGTTGCCGTGATCGTATAGTGGTTAGTACTCTGCGTTGTGGCCGCAGCAAATCCGGGTCACGGCATTTTCATTTTATTTCTCACACATCCATTTCTTTACAATATTGAAGGTAAGGACAATTGAAGAAACTAAGCAGATTCTTTGAATGTGCTTGCACAATTTGTCTTTACTGCTTATTGTGAAGCTATCTTTCCATACTTTGAATCATTTCTTGATCATTTCTTTGTGAATCATTTTCTTGAAATCTGGAAAGCTGACATAAATTCCTGAATACAGGAAACTCAAATGAATGGACTTTGAGCAAGTTCATCACAGGCTGAAAAGATCATTTTGAAGTCACAAAGAAAATTGTTTGTGAGATGTTTATGGGAAATAAGCCCTGCAGCAAGTGTACAGTCAACTCTGAAAATTTCATTCGGTATATACTTCAATAACCATCAAAGCTTGAAACAGGTTCAAAAACATGATGAACACTCCAAAGTGGCATAAGACAGCTGGGCTAGTGGCGCAATGGATAACGCGCCTGACTACGGATCGGAAGATTGTAGGTTCGACTCCTACCTGGCTCATTTAAGTTGCCGTGATCGTATAGTGGTTAGTACTCTGCGTTGTGGTCGCAGCAACCCCAGTTCGAATCCGGGTGATGGAATTTTCATTTTATTTCTCACACATCCATTTCTTTACAATATTGAAGGTAAGGACAATTGAAGAAACTAAGCAGATTCTTTGAATGTGCTTGCACAATTTGTCTTTACTGCTTATTGTGAAGCTATCTTTCCATACTTTGAATCATTTCTTTGTGAATCATTTTCTTGAAATCTGGAAAGCTGACATAAATTCCTGAATACAGGAAACTCAAATGAATGGACTCTGAGCAACTTCATCACAGGCTGAAAAGATCATTTTGCAGTCACAAAAAAAATTGTTTGTGAGATGTTTATGGGAAATAAGCCCTGCAGCAAGTGTACAGTCAACTCTCAAAATTTGATTCTGTATATACTTCAATAACCATCAAAGCTTGAAACAGGTTCAAAAACATGATGAACACTCCAAAGTAGCATAAGACAGCTGGGCCAGTGGCGCAATGGATAACGTGTCTGACTGCGGATCAGAAGATTGTAGATTCGACTCCTACCTGGCTCGTTTAAGTTGCCGTGATCGTATAGTGGTTAGTACTCTGCGTTGTGGCCGCAGCAACCCTGGTTCGAAGCCATGTCATGGCATTTTCATTTTATTTCTCACACATCCATTTCTTTACAATATTGAAGGTAAGGACAATTGAAGAAACTAAGCAGATTCTTTGAATGTGCTTGCACAATTTGTCTTTACTGCTTATTGTGAAGCTATCTTTCCATACTTTGAATCATTTCTTTGTGAATCATTTTCTTGAAATCTGGAAAGCTGACATAAATTCCTGAATACAGGAAACTCAAATGAATGGACTTTGAGCAAGTTCATCACAGGCTGAAAAGATCATTTTGAAGTCACAAAGAAAATTGTTTGTGAGATGTTTATGGGAAATAAGCCCTGCAGCAAGTGTACAGTCAACTCTGAAAATTTCATTCGGTATATACTTCAATAACCATCAAAGCTTGAAACAGGTTCAAAAACATGATGAACACTCCAAAGTGGCATAAGACAGCTGGGCTAGTGGCGCAATGGATAACGCGCCTGACTACGCATCGGAAGATTGTAGGTTCGACTCCTACCTGGCTCATTTAAGTTGCCGTGATCGTATAGTGGTTAGTACTCTGCGTTGTGGTCGCAGCAACCCCAGTTCGAATCCGGGTGATGGAATTTTCATTTTATTTCTCACACATCCATTTCTTTACAATATTGAAGGTAAGGACAATTGAAGAAACTAAGCAGATTCTTTGAATGTGCTTGCACAATTTGTCTTTACTGCTTATTGTGAAGCTATCTTTCCATACTTTGAATCATTTCTTTGTGAATCATTTTCTTGAAATCTGGAAAGCTGACATAAATTCCTGAATACAGGAAACTCAAATGAATGGACTCTGAGCAACTTCATCACAGGCTGAAAAGATCATTTTGCAGTCACAAAAAAAATTGTTTGTGAGATGTTTATGGGAAATAAGCCCTGCAGCAAGTGTACAGTCAACTCTCAAAATTTGATTCTGTATATACTTCAATAACCATCAAAGCTTGAAACAGGTTCAAAAACATGATGAACACTCTAAAGTAGCATAAGACAGCTGGGCCAGTGGTGCAATGGATAACGTGTCTGACTGCGGATCAGAAGATTGTTGGTTCGACTCCTACCTGGCTCGTTTAAGTTGTCGTGATCGTATAGTGGTTAGTACTCTGCGTTGTGGCCGCAGCATCCCTGGTTCGAAGCCGTGTCACGGCATTTTCATTTTATTTCTCACACATCCATTTCTTTACAATATTGAAGGTAAGGACAATTGAAGAAACTAAGCAGATTCTTTGAATGTGCTTGCACAATTTGTCTTTACAGCTTATTGTGAAGCTATCTTTCCATACTTTGAATCATTTCTTTGTAAATCATTTTCTTGAAATCTGGAAAGCTGACATAAATTCCTGAATACAGGAAACTCAAATGAATGGACTCTGAGCAAGTTCATCACAGGCTGAAAAGATCATTTTGCAGTCACAAAAAAAATTGTTTGTGAAATGTTTATGGGAAATAAGCCCTGCAGCAAGTGTACAGTCAACTCTGAAAATTTGATTCTGTATATACTTCAATAACCATCAAAGCTTGAAACAGGTTCAAAAACATGATGAACACTCCAAGTGGCATAAGACAGCTGGGCCAGTGGCGCAATGGATAACGCATCTGATTACGGATCAGAAGATTGTAGGTTCGACTCCTGCTTGGCTCGTTTAAGTTGCCGTGATCGTATAGTGGTTAGTACTCTGTGTTGTGGCCGCAGCAACCCCGGTTCGAATCCGGGTCATGGCATTTTCATTTCATTTCTCACACATCCATTTCTTTACAATATTGAAGGTAAGGACAATTGAAGAAACTAAGTAGATTCTTTGAATGTGCTTGCACAATTTGTCTTTACTGCTTATTGTGAAGCTATCTTTCCATACTTTGAATAATTTCTTGATCATTTCTTTGTGAATCATTTTCTTGAAATCTGGAAAGCTGACATAAATTCCTGAATACAGGAAACTCAAATGAATGGACTCTGAGCAACTTCATCACAGGCTGAAAAGATAATTTTGCAGTCACAAAGTAAATTGTTTGTGAGATGTTTATGGGAAATAAGCCCTGCAGCAAGTGTACAGTCAACTCTCAGACTTTGATTCTGTATATACTTGAATAACCATCAAAGCTTGAAACAGGTTCAAAAACATGATGAACACTCCAAGAGAAATAAGGCAGCTGGGCCAGTGGCGCAATGGATAATGCATCTGACTATGGATCAGCAGATTGTAGGTTCGACTCCTGCCTGGCTTGTTTAAGTTGCTGTGATCGTATAGTGGTTAGTACTCTGCGTTGTGGCCGCAGCAACCCCGGTTCGAAGCCGGGTCATGGCATTTTCATTTTATTTCTCACACATCCATTTCTTTACAATATTGAAGGTAAGGACAATTGAAGAAACTAAGCAGATTCTTTGAATGTGCTTGCACAATTTGTCTTTACTGCTTATTGTGAAGCTATCTTTCCATACTTTGAATCATTTCTTGATCATTTCTTTGTGAATCATTTTCTTGAAATCTGGAAAGCTGACATAAATTCCTGAATACAGGAAACTCAAATGAATGGACTCTGAGCAAGTTCATCACAGGCTGAAAAGATCATTTTGCAGTCACAAAGAAAATTGTTTGTGAGATGTTTATGGGAAATAAGCCCTGCAGCAAGTGTACAGTCAACTCTCAAAATTTGATTCTGTATATACTTCAATAACCATCAAAGCTTGAAACAGGTTCAAAAACATGATAAACACTCCAAGTGGCATAATACAACTGGGCCAGTGGCGCATTGGATAACGCGTCTGACTACGGATCAGCAGATTGTAGGTTCGACTCCTACCTGGCTCGTTTAAGTTGCAGTGATCGTATAGTGGTTAGTACTCTGCGTTGTGGCCGCAGCAACCCTGGTTCGAATCCGGATAACGGCATTTTCATTTTATTTCTCACACATCCATTTCTTTACAATATTGAAGGTAAGGACAATTGAAGAAACTAAGCAGATTCTTTGAATGTGCTTGCACAATTTGTCTTTACTGCTTATTGTGAAGCTATCTTTCCATACTTTGAATCATTTCTTTGTGAATCATTTTCTTGAAATCTGGAAAGCTGACATAAATTCCTGAATACAGGAAACTCAAATGAATGGACTCTGAGCAAGTTCATCACAGGCTGAAAAGATCATTTTGCAGTCACAAAAAAAATTGTTTGTGAAATGTTTATGGGAAATAAGCCCTGCAGCAAGTGTACAGTCAACTCTGAAAATTTGATTCTGTATATACTTCAATAACCATCAAAGCTTGAAACAGGTTCAAAAACATGATGAACACTCCAAGTGGCATAAGACAGCTGGGCCAGTGGCGCAATGGATAACGCGTATGACTACGGATCAGAATATTGTAGGTTCGACTCCTGCTTGGCTCGTTTAAGTTGCCGTGATCGTATAGTGGTTAGTACTCTGCGTTGTGGCCGCAGCAACCCCGGTTCGATTCCGGGTCATGGCATTTTCATTTTATTTCTCACACATCCATTTCTTTACAATATTGAAGGTAAGGACAATTGAAGAAACTAAGTAGATTCTTTGAATGTGCTTGCACAATTTGTCTTTACTGCTTATTGTGAAGCTATCTTTCCATACATTGAATCATTTCTTGATCATTTCTTTGTGAATCATTTTCTTGAAATCTGGAAAGCTGACATAAATTCCTGAATATAGGAAACTCAAATGAATGGACTCTGAGCAAGTTCATCACAGGCTGAAAAGATCATTTTGCAGTCACAAAGAAAATTGTTTGTGAGATGTTTATGGGAAATAAGCCCTGCAGCAAGTGTACAGTCAACTCTCAGACTTTGATTCTGTATATACTTGAATAACCATCAAAGCTTGAAACAGGTTCAAAAACATGATGAACACTCCAAGAGGAATAAGGCAGCTGGGCCAGTGGCGCAATGGATAATGCATCTGACTACGGATCAGCAGATTGTAGGTTCGACTCATACCTGGCTCGTTTAAGTTGCCGTGATCGTATAGTGGTTAGTACTCTGCGTTGTGGCCGCAGCAAATCCGTGTCACGGCATTTTCATTTTATTTCTCACACATCCATTTCTTTACAATATTGAAGGTAAGGACAATTGAAGAAACTAAGCAGATTCTTTGAATGTGCTTGCACAATTTGTCTTTACTGCTTATTGTGAAGCTATCTTTCCATACTTTGAATCATTTCTTGATCATTTCTTTGTGAATCATTTTCTTGAAATCTGGAAAGCTGACATAAATTCCTGAATACAGGAAACTCAAATGAATGGACTCTGAGCAAGTTCATCACAGGCTGAAAAGATCATTTTGCAGTCACAAAGAAAATTGTTTGTGAGATGTTTATGGGAAATAAGCCCTGCAGCAAGTGTACAGTCAACTCTCAAAATTTGATTCTGTATATACTTCAATAACCATCAAAGCTTGAAACAGGTTCAAAAACATGATAAACACTCCAAGTGGCATAATACAACTGGGCCAGTGGCGCATTGGATAATGTGTCTGACTATGGATCAGCAGATTGTAGGTTCGACTCCTACCTGGCTCGTTTAAGTTGCCGTGATCGTATAGTGGTTAGTACTCTGCGTTGTGGCCGCAGCAAACCTGGTTCGAATCCGGATCACGGCATTTTCATTCTATTTCTAACACATCCATTTCTTTACAATATTGAAGGTAAGGACAATTGAAGAAACTAAGCAGATTCTTTGAATGTGCTTGCACAATTTGTCTTTACTGCTTATTGTGAAGCTATCTTTCCATACTTTGAATCATTTCTTTGTGAATCATTTTCTTGAAATCTGGAAAGCTGACATAAATTCCTGAATACAGGAAACTCAAATGAATGGACTCTGAGCAAGTTCATCACAGGCTGAAAAGATCATTTTGCAGTCACAAAAAAAATTGTTTGTGAAATGTTTATGGGAAATAAGCCCTGCAGCAAGTGTACAGTCAACTCTGAAAATTTGATTCTGTATATACTTCAATAACCATCAAAGCTTGAAACAGGTTCAAAAACATGATGAACACTCCAAATGGCATAAGACAGCTGGGCCTGTGGCGCAATGGATAACGCGTCTGACTACGGATCAGAATATTGTAGGTTCGACTCCTGCTTGGCTCGTTTAAGTTGCCGTGATCGTATAGTGGTTAGTACTCTGCGTTGTGGCCGCAGCAACCCCGGTTCGAATCCGGGTCATGGCATTTTCATTTTATTTCTCACACATCCATTTCTTTACAATATTGAAGGTAAGGACAATTGAAGAAACTAAGTAGATTCTTTGAATGTGCTTGCACAATTTGTCTTTACTGCTTATTGTGAAGCTATCTTTCCATACATTGAATCATTTCTTGATCATTTCTTTGTGAATCATTTTCTTGAAATCTGGAAAGCTGACATAAATTCCTGAATACAGGAAACTCAAATAAATGGATTCTGAGCAACTTCATCACAGGCTGAAAAGATAATTTTGCAGTCACAAAGTAAATTGTTTGTGAGATGTTTATGGGAAATAAGCCCTGCAGCAAGTGTACAGTCAACTCTCAGACTTTGATTCTGTATATACTTGAATAACCATCAAAGCTTGAAACAGGTTCAAAAACATGATGAACACTCCAAGAGGAATAAGGCAGCTGGGCCAGTGGCGCAATGGATAATGCATCTGACTACGAATCAGCAGATTGTAGGTTCGACTCCTGCCTGGCTCGTTTAAGTTGCTGTGATCGTATAGTGGTTAGTACTCTGCGTTGAGGCCGCAGCAACCCTGGTTCGAATCCGGGTTACGGCATTTTCATTTCTCTGACGTCCTAGTGGATGCTGGGACTCCGTCAGGACCATAGGGATTAGCGGCTCCGCAGGAGACAGGGCACAAAAATAAAAGCTTTAGGACTAGGTGGTGTGCACTGGCTCCTCCCCCTATGACCCTCCTCCAAGCCTCAGTTAGGTTTTTGTGCCCGTCCGAGCAGGGTGCAATCTAGGTGGCTCTCCTAAAGAGCTGCTTAGAAAAAGTTATTAGGTTTTTTATTTTCAGTGAGTCCTGCTGGCAACAGGCTCACTGCAACGAGGGACTTAGGGGAGAAGAAGTGAACTCACCTGCGTGCAGGATGGATTGGCTTCTTAGGCTACTGGACACCATTAGCTCCAGAGGGATCGAACACAGGCCCAGCCATGGAGTCCGGTCCCGGAGCCGCGCCGCCGACCCCCTTGCAGATGCCGAAAAGTGAAGAGGTCCAGAAACCGGCGGCAGAAGACTTTTCAGTCTTCATGAGGTAGCGCACAGCACTGCAGCTGTGCGCCATTGTTGTCAGCACACTTCACACCAGCGGTCACTGAGGGTGCAGGGCGCTGGGGGGGGGGCGCCCTGGGCAGCAATGATAATACCTTGTTCTGGCTAAAAATACATCACATATAGCCCCTGGGGCTATATGGATGTATTTAACCCCTGCCAGGTCTCACAAACACCGGGAGAAGAGCCCGCCGAAATAGGGGGCGGGGCCTATCTCCTCAGCACACAGCGCCATTTTCCTGCACAGCTCCGCTGCGAGGAAGGCTCCCAGGACTCTCCCCTGCACTGCACTACAGAAACAGGGTAAAAAAACAGAGAGGGGGGGCACTTTTTTGGTGATATTGATATATTAAGCTGCTATAAAGGAAACAACACTTCTGTAGGGTTGTTCCTATATATTTATAGCGCTTGGGTGTGTGCTGGCAAACTCTCCCTCTGTCTCCCCAAAGGGCTAGTGGGGTCCTGTCTTCGATAAGAGCATTCCCTGTGTGTCTGCTGTGTGTCGGTACGTGTGTGTCGACATGTATGAGGACGATGTTGGTGTGGAGGCGGAGCAATTGCCGGTAATGGTGATGTCACCCCCTAGGGAGTCGACACCGGAATGGATGGCTTTGTTTATGGAATTACGTGATAATGTCAGCACGTTACAAAAATCAGTTGACGACATGAGACGGCCGGCAAACCAGTTAGTACCTGTCCAGGCGTCTCAGACACCGACAGGGGCTGTAAAACGCCCTTTACCTCAGTCGGTCGACACAGACCCAGACACGGACACCGAATCTAGTGTCGACGGTGAAGAAACAAACGTATTTTCCAGTAGGGCCACACGTTATATGATCACGGCAATGAAGGAGGCTTTGCATATCTCTGATACTGCAAGTACCACAAAAAGGGGTATTATGTGGGGTCTGAAAAAACTACCTGTAGTTTTTCCTGAATCAGAGGAATTGAATGAAGTGTGTGATGAAGCGTGGGTTAACCCCGATAGAAAACTGCTAATTTCAAAGAAGTTATTGGCATTATATCCTTTCCCGCCAGAGGTTAGGGCGCGCTGGGAAACACCCCCTAGGGTAGATAAGGCACTCACACGCTTATCAAAACAAGTGGCGTTACCGTCTCCTGAAACGGCCGCCCTCAAGGATCCAGCTGATAGGAGGCTGGAAACTACCCTGAAAAGTATATACACTCATACTGGTGTTATACTGCGACCAGCCATCGCCTCTGCATGGATGTGCAGTGCTGGGGTGGTTTGGTCGGATTCCCTGACTGAAAATATTGATACCCTGGATAGGGACAGTATTTTATTGACTATAGAGCAATTAAAGGATGCTTTTCTTTATATGCGAGATACTCAGAGGGATATTTGCACTCTGGCATCGAGAGTAAGTGCGATGTCCATATCTGCCAGAAGAAGTTTATGGACGCGACAGTGGTCAGGTGATGCGGATTCCAAACGGCATATGGAAGTATTGCCGTATAAAGGGGAGGAATTATTTGGGGTCGGTCTATCGGATTTGGTGGCCACGGCAACAGCCGGGAAATCCTCCTTTTTACCTCAGGTCCCCTCCCAACAGAAAAAGACACCGTCTTTTCAGCCGCAGTCCTTTCGTTCCTATAAGAACAAGCGGGCAAAAGGACAGTCATATCTGCCCCGAGGCAAAGGAAAGGGTAAGAGAGTGCACCAAGCAGCTCCCTCCCAGGAGCAGAAGCCCTCCCCGGCTTCTGCAAAGCCCTCAGCATGACGTTGGGGCTTTACAAGCGGACTCAGGGGCGGTGGGGGGTCGACTCAAGAATTTCAGCGCACAGTGGGCTCACTCACAGGTGGACCCCTGGATCCTGCAGGTAGTATCTCAGGGTTACAGGTTGGAATTCGAGAAGTCTCCCCCTCGCCGGTTCCTAAAGTCTGCTCTGCCAACGTCTCCCTCAGACAGGGCGACGGTATTGGAAGCCATTCACAAGCTGTATTCTCAGCAGGTGATAGTCAAGGTACCCCTCCTACAACAGGGAAAGGGGTATTATTCCACACTATTTGTGGTACCGAAGCCGGACGGCTCGGTAAGACCTATTCTAAATCTGAAATCTTTGAACCTGTACATACAAAAATTCAAGTTCAAGATGGAGTCACTCAGAGCAGTGATAGCGAATCTGGAAGAAGGGGACTTTATGGTGTCCCTGGACATCAAGGATGCTTACCTGCATGTCCCAATTTGCCCTTCACATCAAGGGTACCTCAGGTTCGTGGTGCAAAACTGTCATTATCAGTTTCAGACGCTGCCGTTTGGATTGTCCACGGCACCTCGGGTCTTTACCAAGGTAATGGCCGAAATGATGTTTCTTCTGCGAAGAAAAGGCGTATTAATTATCCCTTACTTGGACGATCTCCTGATAAGGGCAAGGTCCAGAGAACAGCTGGGGGACGTAGTAGCACTAACCAAAGTAGTGCTGCAACAGCATGGGTGGATTCTGAATTTTCCAAAATCTCAATTGACCCCGACGACACGTCTGCTGTTCCTGGGAATGATTCTGGACACGGTTCAGAAAAAGGTGTTTCTTCCGGAGGAGAAAGCCAGGGAGTTATCCGAACTTGTCAGGAACCTCCTAAAACCAGGAAAAGTGTCTGTGCATCAATGCACAAGAGTCCTGGGAAAAATGGTGGCTTCTTACGAAGCGATTCCATTCGGCAGATTCCACGCACGAACTTTTCAGTGGGATCTGCTGGACAAATGGTCCGGATCGCATCTGCAGATGCATCAGCGGATAACTTTGTCTCCACGGACAAGGGTGTCTCTTCTGTGGTGGTTGCAGAGTGCTCATCTGTTAGAGGGCCGCAGATTCGGCATACAGGACTGGGTCCTGGTGACCACGGATGCCAGTCTGAGAGGCTGGGGAGCGGTCACACAGGGAAGAAACTTCCAGGGAGTGTGGTCAAGCCTGGAGATGTCTCTTCACATAAATATACTGGAGCTAAGAGCGATTTACAATGCTCTAAGCCTGGCAAAACCCCTGCTTCAGGGTCAGCCGGTGTTGATCCAGTCGGACAACATCACGGCAGTCGCCCACGTAAACAGACAGGGCGGCACAAGTCGCAGGAGGGCAATGGCAGAAGCTGCAAGGATTCTTCGCTGGGCGGAAGATCATGTGATAGCACTGTCAGCAGTGTTCATTCCGGGAGTGGACAACTGGGAAGCGGACTTCCTCAGCAGACACGATCTACACCCGGGAGAGTGGGGACTTCATCCAGAAGTCTTCCACATGATTGTGAACCGTTGGGAAAAACCAAAGGTGGATATGATGGCGTCCCGCCTCAACAAAAAACTGGACAGGTATTGCGCCAGGTCAAGAGACCCTCAGGCAATAGCTGTGGACGCTCTGGTAACACCGTGGGTGTTCCAGTCAGTGTATGTGTTTCCTCCTCTGCCTCTCATACCAAAAGTACTGAGAATTATACGGCAAAGGGGAGTAAGAACGATACTCGTGGCTCCGGATTGGCCAAGAAGAACTTGGTACCCGGAACTTCAGGAGATGCTCACGGAAGATCCGTGGCCTCTACCTCTAAGACGGGACCTGCTTCAGCAGGGACGTGTCTATTCCAAGACTTACCGCGGCTGCGTTTGACGGCATGGCGGTTGAACACCGAATTCTAAGGGAAAAAGGCATTCCGGAAGAGGTCATCCCTACCCTGGTAAAAGCCAGGAAGGACGTGACTGCACAACATTATCACCGCATTTGGAGAAAATATGTTGCGTGGTGTGAGGCCAGGAAGGCCCCGACGGAGGAATTTCAACTGGGTCGATTCCTACATTTCCTGCAAACAGGATTGTCTATGGGCCTCAAATTAGGGTCCATTAAGGTTCAAATTTCGGCCCTGTCGATTTTCTTCCAGAAAGAATTGGCTTCAGTTCCTAAAGTCCAGACTTTTGTAAAAGGAGTACTACATATACAGCCCCCGGTTGTGCCCCCAGTGGCTCCGTGGGATCTTAATGTAGTTTTGGATTTTCTCAAATCCCATTGGTTTGAGCCACCCAAATCGGTGGATTTGAAATATCTTACATGGAAAGTAACCATGCTACTGGCCCTGGCTTCAGCCAGGAGAGTGTCAGAATTGGCGGCTTTATCGTATAAAAGCCCATATCTGATTTTCCATTCGGACAGGGCAGAACTGCGGACGCGACCTCAGTTTCTGCCTAAGGTGGTTTCAGCGTTTCACCTGAACCAGCCTATTGTGGTGCCTGCGGCTACTAGCGATTTGGAGGATTCCAAGTTGCTGGACGTTGTCAGGGCATTGAAAATATATATTTCAAGGACGGCTGGAGTCAGAAAATCTGACTCGCTGTTTATACTGTATGCACCCAACAAGCTGGGTGCTCCTGCTTCTAAGCAGACGATTGCTCGTTGGATTTGTAGCACAATTCAACTTGCACATTCTGTGGCAGGCCTGCCACAGCCTAAATCTATCAAGGCCCATTCCACAAGGAAGGTGGGCTCATCTTGGGCGGCTGCCCGAGGGGTCTCGGCATTACAACTCTGCCGAGCAGCTACGTGGTCAGGGGAGAACACGTTTGTAAAATTCTACAAATTTGATACCCTGGCTAAAGAGGACCTGGAGTTCTCTCATTCGGTGCTGCAGAGTCATCCGCACTCTCCCGCCCGTTTGGGAGCTTTGGTATAATCCCCATGGTCCTGACGGAGTCCCAGCATCCACTAGGACGTCAGAGAAAATAAGATTTTACTTACCGATAAATCTATTTCTCGTAGTCCGTAGTGGATGCTGGGCGCCCATCCCAAGTGCGGATTGTCTGCAATACTTGAACATAGTTATTGTTACAAAAAAATCGGGTTGTTATTGTTGTGAGCCGTCTGTTCAGAGGCTCCTACGTTTGTCATACTGTTAACTGGGTTCAGATCACAGGTTATACGGTGTGATTGGTGTGGCTGGTATGAGTCTTACCCGGGATTCAAAATCCTTCCTTATTGTGTACGCTCGTCCGGGCACAGTATCCTAACTGAGGCTTGGAGGAGGGTCATAGGGGGAGGAGCCAGTGCACACCACCTAGTCCTAAAGCTTTTATTTTTGTGCCCTGTCTCCTGCGGAGCCGCTAATCCCCATGGTCCTGACGGAGTCCCAGCATCCACTACGGACTACGAGAAATAGATTTATCGGTAAGTAAAATCTTATTTTTTCCTGAATCACAGGAATTGAATGAAGTGTGTGATGAAGCGTGGGTTAACCCCGATAGAAAACTGCTAATTTCAAAGAAGTTATTGGCATTATATCCTTTCCCGCCAGAGGTTAGGGCGCGCTGAGAAACACCCCCTAGGGTGGATAAGGCACTCACACGCTTATCAAAACAAGTGGCGTTACCGTCTCCTGAAACGGCCGCCCTCAAGGATCCAGCTGATAGGAGGCTGGAAACTACCCTGAAAAGTATATACACTCATACTGGTGTTATACTGCGACCAGCCATCGCCTCTGCATGGATGTGCAGTGCTGGGGTGGTTTGGTCGGATTCCCTGACTGAAAATATTGATACCCTGGATAGGGACAGTATTTTATTGACTATAGAGCAATTAAAGGATGCTTTTCTTTATATGCGAGATGCTCAGAGGGATATTTGCACTCTGGCATCGAGAGTAAGTGCGATGTCCATATCTGCCAGAAGAAGTTTATGGACGCGACAGTGGTCAGGTGATGCGGATTCCAAACGGCATATGGAAGTATTGCCGTATAAAGGGGAGGAATTATTTGGGGTCGGTCTATCGGATTTGGTGGCCACGGCAACAGCCGGGAAATCCACCTTTTTACCTCAGGTCCCCTCCCAACAGAAAAAGACACCGTCTTTTCAGCCGCAGTCCTTTCGTTCCTATAAGAACAAGCGGGCAAAAGGACAGTCATATCTGCCCCGAGGCAAAGGAAAGGGTAAGAGAGTGCACCAAGCAGCTCCCTCCCAGGAGCAGAAGCCCTCCCCGGCTTCTGCAAAGCCCTCAGCATGACGTTGGGGCTTTACAAGCGGACTCAGGGGCGGTGGGGGGTCGACTCAAGAATTTCAGCGCACAGTGGGCTCACTCACAGGTGGACCCCTGGATCTTGCAGGTAGTATCTCAGGGTTACAGGTTGGAATTCGAGAAGTCTCCCCCTCGCCGGTTCCTAAAGTCTGCTCTGCCAACGTCTCCCTCAGACAGGGCGACGGTATTGGAAGCCATTCACAAGCTGTATTCTCAGCAGGTGATAGTCAAGGTACCCCTCCTACAACAGGGAAAGGGGTATTATTCCACACTATTTGTGGTACCGAAGCCGGACGGCTCGGTAAGACCTATTCTAAATCTGAAATCTTTGAACCTGTACATACAAAAATTCAAGTTCAAGATGGAGTCACTCAGAGCAGTGATAGCGAATCTGGAAGAAGGGGACTTTATGGTGTCCCTGGACATCAAGGATGCTTACCTGCATGTCCCAATTTGCCCTTCACATCAAGGGTACCTCAGGTTCGTGGTGCAAAACTGTCATTATCAGTTTCAGACGCTGCCGTTTGGATTGTCCACGGCACCTCGGGTCTTTACCAAGGTAATGGCCGAAATGATGTTTCTTCTGCGAAGAAAAGGCGTATTAATTATCCCTTACTTGGACGATCTCCTGATAAGGGCAAGGTCCAGAGAACAGCTGGGGGACGTAGTAGCACTAACCAAAGTAGTGCTGCAACAGCACGGGTGGATTCTGAATTTTCCAAAATCTCAATTGACCCCGACGACACGTCTGCTGTTCCTGGGAATGATTCTGGACACGGTTCAGAAAAAGGTGTTTCTTCCGGAGGAGAAAGCCAGGGAGTTATCCGAACTTGTCAGGAACCTCCTAAAACCAGGAAAAGTGTCTGTGCATCAATGCACAAGAGTCCTGGGAAAAATGGTGGCTTCTTACGAAGCGATTCCATTCGGCAGATTCCACGCACGAACTTTTCAGTGGGATCTGCTGGACAAATGGTCCGGATCGCATCTGCAGATGCATCAGCGGATAACTTTGTCTCCACGGACAAGGGTGTCTCTTCTGTGGTGGTTGCAGAGTGCTCATCTGTTAGAGGGCCGCAGATTCGGCATACAGGACTGGGTCCTGGTGACCACGGATGCCAGTCTGAGAGGCTGGGGAGCGGTCACACAGGGAAGAAACTTCCAGGGAGTGTGGTCAAGCCTGGAGATGTCTCTTCACATAAATATACTGGAGCTAAGAGCGATTTACAATGCTCTAAGCCTGGCAAAACCCCTGCTTCAGGGTCAGCCGGTGTTGATCCAGTCGGACAACATCACGGCAGTCGCCCACGTAAACAGACAGGGCGGCACAAGTCGCAGGAGGGCAATGGCAGAAGCTGCAAGGATTCTTCGCTGGGCGGAAGATCATGTGATAGCACTGTCAGCAGTGTTCATTCCGGGAGTGGACAACTGGGAAGCGGACTTCCTCAGCAGACACGATCTACACCCGGGAGAGTGGGGACTTCATCCAGAAGTCTTCCACATGATTGTGAACCGTTGGGAAAAACCAAAGGTGGATATGATGGCGTCCCGCCTCAACAAAAAACTGGACAGGTATTGCGCCAGGTCAAGAGACCCTCAGGCAATAGCTGTGGACGCTCTGGTAACACCGTGGGTGTTCCAGTCAGTGTATGTGTTTCCTCCTCGGCCTCTCATACCAAAAGTACTGAGAATTATACGGCAAAGGGGAGTAAGAACGATACTCGTGGCTCCGGATTGTGGAGCCAGGAGAGTGTCAGAATTGGCGGCTTTATCGTATAAAAGCCCATATCTGATTTTCCATTCGGACAGGGCAGAACTGCGGACGCGTCCTCAGTTTCTGCCTAAGGTGGTTTCAGCGTTTCACCTGAACCAGCCTATTGTGGTGCCTGCGGCTACTAGCGATTTGGAGGATTCCAAATTGCTGGACGTTGTCAGGGCATTGAAAATATATATTTCAAGGACGGCTGGAGTCAGAAAATCTGACTCGCTGTTTATACTGTATGCACCCAACAAGCTGGGTGCTCCTGCTTCTAAGCAGACAATTGCTCGTTGGATTTGTAGCACAATTCAACTTGCACATTCTGTGGCAGGCCTGCCACAGCCTAAATCTATCAAGGCCCATTCCACAAGGAAGGTGGGGTCATCTTGGGCGGCTGCCCGAGGGGTCTCGGCATTACAACTCTGCCGAGCAGCTACGTGGTCGGGGGAGAACACGTTTGTAAAATTCTACAAATTTGATACCCTGGCTAAAGAGGACCTGGAGTTCTCTCATTCGGTGCTGCAGAGTCATCCGCACTCTCCCGCCCGTTTGGGAGCTTTGGTATAATCCCCATGGTCCTGACGGAGTCCCAGCATCCACTAGGACGTCAGAGAAAATAAGATTTTACTTACCGATAAATCTATTTCTCGTAGTCCGTAGTGGATGCTGGGCGCCCATCCCAAGTGCGGATTGTCTGCAATACTTGTACATAGTTATTGTTACAAAAAAATCGGGTTGTTATTGTTGTGAGCCGTCTGTTCAGAGGCTCCTACGTTTGTCATACTGTTAACTGGGTTCAGATCACAGGTTATACGGTGTGATTGGTGTGGCTGGTATGAGTCTTACCCGGGATTCAAAATCCTTCCTTATTGTGTACGCTCGTCCGGGCACAGTATCCTAACTGAGGCTTGGAGGAGGGTCATAGGGGGAGGAGCCAGTGCACATCACCTAGTCCTAAAGCTTTTATTTTTGTGCCCTGTCTCCTGCGGAGCCGCTAATCCCCATGGTCCTGACGGAGTCCCAGCATCCACTACGGACTACGAGAAATAGATTTATCGGTAAGTAAAATCTTATTTTTATTTCTCACACATCCATTTCTTTACAATATTAAAGGGAAGGACAATTGAAGAAACTAAGCAGATTCTTTGAATGTGCTTGCACAATTTGTCTTTACTGCTTATTGTGAAGCTATCGTTACATACTTTGAATCATTTCTTGATCATTTCTTTGTGAATCATTTTCTTGAAATCTGGAAAGCTGACATAAATTCCTGAATACAGGAAACTCAAATGAATGGACTCTGAGCAAGTTCATCACAGGCTGAAAAGATCATTTTGCAGTCACAAAGAAAATTGTTTGTGAGATGTTTATGGGAAATAAGCCCTGCAGCAAGTGTACAGTCAACTCTCAAAATTTGATTCTGTATATACTTCAATAACCATCAAAGCTTGAAACAGGTTCAAAAACAAGATGAACACTCCAAGTAGCATAAGACAGCTGGGCCAGTGGCGCAATGGATAACGCATCTGACTACGGATCAGCAGATTGTAGGTTCGACTCCTACCTGGCTCGTTTAAGTTGCCGTGATCGTATAGTGGTTAGTACTCTGCGTTGTTGCCGCAGCAACCCCGGTTCGAATCCGGGTCACGGCATTTTCATTTTATTTCTCACACATCCATTTCTTTACAATATTGAAGGTAAGGACAATTGAAGAAACTAAGCAGATTCTTTGAATGTGCTTGCACAAGTTGTCTTTACTGCTTATTGTGAAGCTATCTTTCCATACTTTGAATCATTTCTTGATCATTTCTTTGTGAATCATTTTCTTGAAATCTGGAAAGCTGACATAAATTCCTGAATACAGGAAACTCAAATGAATGGACTCTGAGCAAGTTCATCACAGGCTGAAAAGATCATTTTGCAGTCACAAAGAAAATTGTTTGTGAGATGTTTATGGGAAATAAGCCCTGCAGCAAGTGTACAGTCAACTCTCAAAATTTGATTCTGTATATACTTCAATAACCATCAAAGCTTGAAACAGGTTCAAAAACAAGATGAACACTCCAAGTAGCATAAGACAGCTGGGCCAGTGGCGCAATGGATAACGCATCTGACTACGGATCAGCAGATTGTAGGTTCGACTCCTACCTGGCTCGTTTAAGTTGCCGTGATCGTATAGTGGTTAGTACTCTGCGTTGTTGCCGCAGCAACCCCGGTTCGAATCCGGGTCACGGCATTTTCATTTTATTTCTCACACATCCATTTCTTTACAATATTGAAGGTAAGGACAATTGAAGAAACTAAGCAGATTCTTTGAATGTGCTTGCACAAGTTGTCTTTACTGCTTATTGTGAAGCTATCTTTCCATACTTTGAATCATTTCTTGATCATTTCTTTGTGAATCATTTTCTTGAAATCTGGAAAGCTGACATAAATTCCTGAATACAGGAAACTCAAATGAATGGACTCTGAGCAAGTTCATCACAGGCTGAAAAGATCATTTTGCAGTCACAAAGAAAATTGTTTGTGAGATGTTTATGGGAAATAAGCCCTGCAGCAAGTGTACAGTCAACTCTCAAAATTTGATTCTGTATATACTTCAATAACCATCTAAGCTTGAAACAGGTTCAAAAACATGATGAACACTCCAAATGGCATAAGACAGCTGGGCCAGTGGCGCAATGGATAACGCGTCTGACTACAGATCAGAAGATTGTAGGTTCGACTCCTACCTGGCTCATTTAAGTTGCCGTGATCGTATAGTGGTTAGTACTTTGCGTTGTGGCCGCAGCAACCCCGGTTCGAATCCGGGTGACGGCATTTTCATTTTATTTCTCACACATCCATTTCTTTACAATATTGAAGGTAAGGACAATTGAAGAAACTAAGCAGATTCTTTGAATGTGCTTGCACAATTTGTCTTTACTGCTTATTGTGAAGCTATCTTTCCATACTTTGAATCATTTCTTGATCATTTCTTTGTGAATCATTTTCTTGAAATCTGGAAAGCTGAAATAAATTCCTGAATACAGGAAACTCAAATAAATGGACTCTGAGCAAGTTCATCACAGGCTGAAAAGATCATTTCTCTGACGTCCTAGTGGATGCTGGGACTCCGTAAGGACCATGGGGAATAGCGGCTCCGCAGGAGACAGGGCACAAGAATAAAAGCTTTAGGATCAGGTGGTGTGCACTGGCTCCTCCCCCTATGACCCTCCTCCAGTTAGATTTTTGTGCCCGAACGAGAAGGGTGCAGGCTAGGTGGCTCTCCTGAGCTGCTTAGAATAAAAGTTTATTTTAGGTTTTTTATTTTCAGTGAGTCCTGCTGGCAACAGGCTCACTGCATCGTGGGACTAAGGGGAGAAGAAGCGAACTCACCTGCGTGCAGAGTGGATTGGGCTTCTTAGGCTACTGGACATTAGCTCCAGAGGGACGATCACAGGTTCAGCCTGGATGGGTCCCGGAGCCGCGCCGCCGGCCCCCTTACAGAGCCAGAAGAGCGAAGAGGTCCGGTGAAATCGGCGGCAGAAGACGGTCCTGTCTTCAGACTAAGGTAGCGCACAGCACCGCAGCTGTGCGCCATTGCTCTCAGCACACTTCACACTCCGGTCACTGAGGGTGCAGGGCGCTGGGGGGGGAGCGCCCTGAGACGCAATATAAACAGATAATACCTTAGGTTGGCAAAAGAATACATCACATATAGCTCCTGGGCTATATGGATGTATTTTAACCCCTGCCATTTTTACAGAAAAGAGCGGGAGATAAGGACGTCGTGAAGGGGCGGAGCCTATCTCCTCAGCACACAAGCGCCATTTTCCCTCACAGCTCCGCTGGAAGGACGGCTCCCTGACTCTCCCCTGCAGACCTGCTACAGAATCAGGGTAAAAAAGAGAAGGGGGGGCACTATTGGCAGCTAATAATAATAAACAGCAGCTATAAGGGAATAACACTTATATAAGGTTATCCCTGTATATATATATAGCGCTTGGTGTGTGCTGGCAGACTCTCCCTCTGTCTCTCCAAAGGGCTAGTGGGGTCCTGTCCTCTATCAGAGCATTCCCGGTGTGTGTGCTGTGTGTCGGTACGTGTGTGTCGACATGTATGAGGAGGAAAATGATGTGGAGGCGGAGCAATTGCCTGGGTTAGTGATGTCACCCCCTAGGGAGTCGACACCTGACTGGATGATCGTGTTTAAAGAATTAAGTGATAATGTCAGCACTTTGCAAAAAACTGTTGACGACATGAGACAGCCGGCAAATCAATTAGTGCCTGTCCAGGCGTCTCAGACACCGTCAGGGGCCCTAAAACGCCCGTTACCTCAGTGGGTCGACACAGACCCAGACACAGATACTGAGTCTAGTGTCGACGGTGAGGAGACAAACGTAATGTCCAGTAGGGCCACACGTTACATGATCACGGCAATGAAGGAGGCATTGAACATTTCTGACACTACAAGTACCACAAAGAAGGGTATTATGTGGGGTGTGAAAAAACTACCAATAGTTTTTCCTGAGTCAGATGAATTAAATGAGGTGTGTGATAAAGCGTGGGTTTCCCCCGACTAAAAACTGCTAATTTCTAATAAATTATTGGCACTATATCCTTTCCCGTCAGAGGTTAGGACGCGTTGGGAAACACCCCCTAGGGTAGATAAGGCGCTCACACGTTTATCTAAACAAGTAGCGTTACCGTCTCCTGATACGGCCGCCCTCAAAGAACCAGCTGATAGAAGGCTGGAAAATATCCTAAAAAGTATATACACACATACTGGTGTTATACTGCGACCAGCAATCGCTTCAGCCTGGATGTGCAGTGCTGGAGTCGCGTGGTCGGATTCCCTGACTGAAAATATTGATACCCTGGATAGGGACAATATATTGTTAACTATAGAGCATTTGAAGGATGCATTACTATATATGCGTGATGCACAGAGGGATATTTGCACCCTGGCATCAAGAGTAAGTGCTATGTCCATTTCTGCCAGAAGAGCGTTATGGACGCGCCAGTGGTCAGGGGATGCGGATTCTAAACGACATATGGAAGTATTGCCGTATAAAGGGGAGTAGTTATTTGGGGCTGGTCTATCGGACCTGGTGGCCACGGCAACGGCTGGAAAGTCCACCTTTTTACCCCAGGTCACTTCACATCAGCAGAAAAAGACACCATCTTTTCAAACTCAGTCCTTTCGTTCCCATAAGTACAAGCGAGCAAAAGGCCACTCTTTTCTGCCCCGGGGCAGAGGAAGAGGAAAAAGACTGCACCATGCAGCCGCTTCCCAGGAACAGAAGCCCTCCCCTGCTTCTGCCAAGTCTTCAGCATGACGCTGGGGCTTTACAAGCAGACTCAGACATGGTGGGGGCCCGTCTCAAGAATTTCAACGCTCAGTGGGCTCACTCGCAAGTGGACCCCTGGATTCTACAGGTAGTATCGCAGGGGTACAAACTGGAATTTGAGGCGTTTCCCCCTCGCCGGTTCCTGAAGTCTGCTCTACCAAAGTCTCCCTCCGACAGGGAGGCAGTTTTGGAAGCCATTCACAAGCTGTATTCCCAGCAGGTGATAATCAAGGTACCCCTCCTACAACAGGGAAAGGGGTATTATTCCACGCTGTTTGTGGTACCGAAGCCGGACGGCTCGGTGAGACCAATTTTAAATCTGAAATCCTTGAACACTTACATAAAAAGGTTCAAATTCAAGATGGAGTCACTCAGAGCGGTGATAGCGAACCTGGAAGAAGGGGACTATATGGTGTCTCTGGACATCAAAGATGCTTATCTCCACGTCCCAATCTACCCTTCTCACCAAGGGTACCTCAGGTTTGTAGTACAAAACTGTCATTATCAGTTTCAGACGCTGCCGTTTGGGTTGTCCACGGCACCTCGGGTCTTTACCAAGGTAATGGCCGAAATGATGATTCTTCTTCGAAGAAAAGGCATCTTAATTATCCCTTACTTGGACGATCTCCTGATAAGGGCAAGGTCCAGGGAACAGTTAGAAGTCGGAGTAGCACTATCTCAGGTAGTGTTACGTCAGCACGGGTGGATCCTAAATATTCCAAAATTGCAGCTGATTCCAACGACACGTCTACTGTTCCTAGGAATGATTCTGGACACAGTCCAGAAGAAGGTGTTTCTCCCGGAGGAGAAGGCCAGGGAGTTATCCGAGCTAGTCAGGAACCTCCTAAAACCAGGCCAGGTGTCAGTGCATCAGTGCACGAGGGTCCTGGGAAAAATGGTGGCTTCTTACGAAGCGATTCCATTCGGAAGATTCCATGCAAGAAATGCAAGCCCGAGAGGCTGGGGAGCAGTCACACAGGGAAGAAATTTCCAGGGCTTGTGGTAAAGCATGGAAACATCTCTTCATATAAACATTCTGGAACTAAGGGCCATTTACAATGCCCTAAGTCAAGCGAAACCCCTGCTTCAGGGTCAGGCGGTATTGATCCAATCGGACAACATCACGTCACTCGCCCACGTAAACAGACAGGGCGGCACGAGAAGCAGGAGGGCAATGGCAGAAGCTGCAAGGATTCTTCGCTGGGCGGAAAATCATGTGATAGCACTGTCAGCAGTGTTCATTCCGGGAGTGGACAACTGGGAAGCAGACTTCCTCAGCAGACACGACCTCCACCCGGGAGAGTGGGGACTTCACCCAGAAGTCTTCCACCTGATAGTAAACCGTTGGGTAAAACCAAAGGTGGACATGATGGCGTCCCGTCTAAACAAAAAACTAGACAGATATTGCGCCAGGTCAAGGGACCCTCAGGCAATAGCGGTGGACGCTCTGGTAACGCCGTGGGTGTACCAGTCAGTGTATGTGTTCCCTCCTCTGCATCTCATACCAAAAGTACTGAGAATCATAAGAAGGAGAGGAGTAAGAACTATACTCGTGGTTCCGGATTGGCCAAGAAGGACTTGGTACCCGGAACTTCAAGAGATGCTCACGGACGAACCGTGGCCTCTACCTCTAAGAAAGGACCTGCTCCAGCAGGGGCCTTGTCTGTTCCAAGACTTACCGCGGCGGCGTTTGACGGCATGGCGGTTGAACGCCGGATCCTGAAGGAAAAAGGCATTCCAGATGAAGTCATCCCTACCCTGGTCAAGGCCAGGAAGGACGTAACCGCAAAACATTATCACCGCATTTGGCGAAAATATGTTGCGTGGTGTGAGGCCAAGAAGGCCCCTACAGAGGAATTTCAACATGGTCGTTTCCTCCATTTCCTGCAAACAGGACTATCTATGGGCCTAAAATTAGGGTCCATTAAGGTTCAAATTTCGGCCCTGTCGATTTTCTTCCAGAAAGAACTGGCTTCAGTGCCTGAAGTTCAGACATTTGTAAAAGGGGTACTGCATATACAGCCTCCTTTTGTGCCTCCAGTGGCACCTTGGGATCTCAATGTTGTGTTGAGTTTCCTAAAGTCACATTGGTTTGAACCACTCACCACTGTGGACTTAAAATATCTCACATGGAAGGTGACGATGCTGTTAGCCCTGGCTTCAGCCAGGCGTGTGTCAGAATTGGCGGCTTTATCATATAAAAGCCCTTACTTAATTTTTCATTCTGACAGGGCAGAATTGAGGACTCGTCCTCAATTTCTACCTAAGGTGGTTTCTGCATTTCACATGAACCAACCTATTGTGGTACCTGCGGCTACTAGGGACTTGGAGGACTCTAAGTTGCTTGACGTTGTCAGGGCCCTGAAAATATATGTTTCCAGGACGGCTGGAGTCAGAAAATCTGACTCACTGTTTATCCTGTATGCACCCAACAAACTGGGTGCTCCTGCTTCTAAGCAGACGATTGCTCGTTGGATTTGTAGTACAATTCAGCTTGCACATTCTGTGGCAGGCCTGCCACAGCCAAAATCGGTAAAAGCCCATTCCACAAGGAAAGTGGGCTCATCTTGGGCGGCTGCCCGAGGGGTCTCGGCTTTACAACTTTGCCGAGCAGCTACTTGGTCAGGGGAACACGTTTGCTAAATTCTACAAATTTGATACCCTGGCTGAGGAGGACCTGGAGTTCTCTCATTCGGTGCTGCAGAGTCATCCGCACTCTCCCGCCCGTTTGGGAGCTTTGGTATAATCCCCATGGTCCTTACGGAGTCCCAGCATCCACTAGGACGTCAGAGAAAATAAGATTTTACTTACCGATAAATCTATTTCTCCTAGTCCGTAGTGGATGCTGGGCGCCCATCCCAAGTGCGGATTGTCTGCAATACTTGTATATAGTTATTGTTACAAAAATTCGGGTTATTATTGTTGTGAGCCATCTTTTCAGAGGCTCCTTTTCGTTTTATCATACTGTTAACTGGGTTCAGATCACGAGTTGTACGGTGTGATTGGTGTGGCTGGTATGAGTCTTACCCGGGATTCAATACCCTTCCTTATTATGTACGCTCGTCCGGGCACAGTATCCTAACTGAGGCTTGGAGGAGGGTCATAGGGGGAGGAGCCAGTGCACACCACCTGATCCTAAAGCTTTTATTCTTGTGCCCTGTCTCCTGCGGAGCCGCTATTCCCCATGGTCCTTACGGAGTCCCAGCATCCACTACGGACTACGAGAAATAGATTTATCGGTAAGTAAAATCTTATTTTTGCAGTCACAAAGAAAATTGTTTGTGAGATGTTTATGGGAAATAAGCCCTGCAGCAAGTGTACAGTCAACTCTCAAAATTTGATTCTGTATATACTTCAATAACCATCAAAGCTTGAAACAGGTTCAAAAACATGATGAACACTCCAAGTGGCATAATATAGCTGGGCCAGTGGCGCAAAGGATAACGCGTCTGACTACGGATCAGAAGATTGTAGGTTCGACTCCTACCTGGCTTGTTTAAGTTGCCGTGATCGTATAGTGGTTAGTACTCTGCGTTGTGGCTGCAGCAACTCCAGTTCGAATCCGGGTCACGGCATTTTCATTTTATTTCTCACACATCCATTTCTTTACAATATTGAAGGTAATTGAAGAAACTAAGCAGATTCTTTGAATGTGCTTGCACAATTTGTCTTTACTGCTTATTGTGAAGCTATCTTTCCATACTTTGAATCATTTCTTGATCATTTCTTTGTGAATCATTTTCTTGAAATCTGGAAAGCTGACATAAATTCCTGAATACAGGAAACTCAAATGAATTGACTCTGAGCAAGTTCATCACAGGCTGAAAAGATCATTTTGCAGTCACAAAGAAAATTGTTTGTGAGATGTTTATGGGAAATAAGCCCTGCAGCAAGTGTACAGTCAACTCTCAAAATTTGATTCTGTATATACTTGAATAACCATCAAAGCTTGAAACAGGTTCAAAAACATGATGAACACTCCAAGTGGCATAAGACAGTTGGGCCAGTGGCGCAACAGGTAAAGCGTCTGACTACTGATCAGCAGATTGTAGGTTCGACTCCTACCTGGCTCGTTTAAGTTGCCGTGGTCGTATAGTGGTTAGTACTCAGCGTTATGGCCGCAGCAACCCAGGTTCGAATCCGTGTCACGGCATTTTCATTTTATTTCTCACACATCCATTTCTTTACAATATTGAAGGTAAGGACAATTGAAGAAACTAAGCAGATTCTTTGAATGTGCTTGCACAATTTGTCTTTACTGCTTATTGTGAAGCTATCTTTCCATACTTTGAATCATTTCTTGATCATTTCTTTGTGAATCATTTTCTTGAAATCTGGAAAGCTGACATAAATTCCTGAATACAGGAAACTCAAATGAATTGACTCTGAGCAAGTTCATCACAGGCTGAAAAGATCATTTTGCAGTCACAAAGAAAATTGTTTGTGAGATGTTTATGGGAAATAAGCCCTGCAGCAAGTGTACAGTCAACTCTCAAAATTTGATTCTGTATATACTTCAATAACCATCAAAGCTTGAAACAGGTTCAAAAACATGATGAACACTCCAAGTGGCATAAGACAGCTGGGCCAGTGGCGCAATGGATAAAGCATCTGACTACGGGTCAGCAGATTGTAGGTTCGACTCCTACCTGGCTCGTTTAATTTGCCGTGATCGTATAGTGGTTAGTACTCTGCGTTGTGGCCGCAGCAACCCTGGTTCGAATCCGGGTCACGGCATTTTCATTTTATTTCTCACACATCCATTTCTTTACAATATTGAAGGTAAGGACAATTGAAGAAACTAAGCAGATTCTTTGAATGTGCTTGCACAATTTGTCTTTACTGCTTATTGTGAAGCTATCTTTCCATACTTTGAATCATTTCTTGATCATTTCTTTGTGAATCATTTTCTTGAAATCTGGAAAGCTGACATAAATTCCTGAATACAGGAAACTCAAATGAATGGACTCTGAGCAACTTCATCACAGGCTGAAAAGATCATTTTGCAGTCACAAAGAAAATTGTTTGTGAGATGTTTATGGGAAATAAGCCCTGCAGCAAGTGTACAGTCAACTCTCAGACTTTGATTCTGTATATACTTCAATTACCATCAAAGCTTGAAACAGGTTCAAAAACATGATGAACACTCCAAGTGGCATAAGACAGCTGATCCAGTGGCGCAAAGGATAAAGCGTCTGACTACAGATCAGAAGATTGTAGGTTCGACTCCTACCTGGCTCGTTTAAGTTGCCGTGATCGTATAGTGGTTAGTACTCTGCGTTGTGGCCGCAGCAACCCTTGTTCGAATCTGGGTCACGGCTTTTTCATTTTATTTCTCACACATCCATTTCTTTACAATATTGAAGGTAAGGACAATTGAAGAAACTAAGCAGATTCTTTGAATGTGCTTGCACAATTTGTCTTTACTGCTTATTGTGAAGCTATCTTTCCATACTTTGAATCATTTCTTGATCATTTCTTTGTGAATCATTTTCTTGAAATCTGGAAAGCTGACATAAATTCCTGAATACAGGAAACTCAAATGAATGGACTCTGAGCAAGTTCATCACAGGCTGAAAAGATCATTTTGCAGTCACAAAGAAAATTGTTTGTGAGATGTTTATGGGAAATAAGCCCTGCAGCAAGTGTACAGTCAATTCTCAAAATTTGATTCTGTATATACTTCAATAACCATCAAAGCTTGAAACAGGTTCAAAAACATGATGAACACTCCAAGTGGCAAAAGACAGCTGGGCCAGTGGCGCAATGGATAACGCGTCTGACTACGGATCAGAAGATTGAAGGTTCGACTCCTACCTGGCTAGTTTAAGTTGCCGTGATTGTATAGTGGTTAGTACTCTGTGTTGTGGCCCCAGCAACCCCGGTTCGAATCCGGGTCACGGCATTTTCATTTTATTTCTCACACATCCATTTCTTTACAATACTGAAGGTAAGGACAATTGAAGAAACTAAGTAGATTCTTTGAATGTGCTTGCACAATTTGTCTTTACTGCTTATTGTGAAGCTATCTTTCCATACTTTGAATCATTTCTTGATCATTTCTTTGTGAATCATTTTCTTGAAATCTGGAAAGCTGACATAAATTCCTGAATACAGGAAACTCAAATGAATGAACTCTGAGCAACTTCATCACAGGCTGAAAAGATCATTTTGCAGTCACAAAGAAAATTGTTTGTGAGATGTTTATGGGAAATAAGCCCTGCAGCAAGTGTACAGTCAACTCTCAGACTTTGATTCTGTATATACTTCAATAACCATCAAAGCTTGAAACAGGTTCAAAAACATGATGAACACTCCAAAAAGCATAAGGCAGCTGGGCCAGTGGCGCAATGGATAACGCGTCTGACTACGGATCAGAAGATTGAAGGTTCAACTCCTACCTGGCTCGTTTAAGTTGCCGTGATCGTATAGTGGTTAGTACTCTGCGTTGTGGCCGCAGCAACCCCGGTTCGAATCCGGGTCACGGCATTTTCATTTTATTTCTCACACATCCATTTCTTTACAATATTGAAGGTAAGGACAATTGAAGAAACTAAGCAGATTCTTTGAATGTGCTTGCACAATTTGTCTTTACTGCTTATTGTGAAGCTATCTTTCCATACTTTGAATCATTTCTTGATCATTTCTTTGTGAATCATTTTCTTGAAATCTGGAAAGCTGACATAAATTCCTGAATACAGGAAACTCAAATGAATGGACTCTGAGCAAGTTCATCACAGGCTGAAAAGATCATTTTGCAGTCACAAAGAAAATTGTTTGTGAGATGTTTATGGGAAATAAGCCCTGCAGCAAGTGTACAGTCAACTCTCAAAATTTGATTCTGTATATACTTGAATAACCATCAAAGCTTGAAACAGGTTCAAAAACATGATGAACACTCCAAGTGACATAAGACAGCTGGGCCAGTGGCGCAATGGATAAAGCATCTGACTACGGATCAGCAGATTGTAGGTTCGACTCCTACCTGGCTAGTTTAATTTGCCGTGATCGTATAGTGGTTAGTACTCTGCGTTGTGGCCGCAGCAACCCCGGTTCGAATCCGGGTCACGGCATTTTCATTTTATTTCTCACACATCCATTTCTTTACAATATTGAAGGTAAGGACAATTGAAGAAACTAAGCAGATTCTTTGAATGTGCTTGCACAATTTGTCTTTACTGCTTATTGTGAAGCTATCTTTCCATACTTTGAATCATTTCTTGATCATTTCTTTGTGAATCATTTTCTTGATATCTGGAAAGCTGACATAAATTCCTGAATACAGGAAACTCAAATGAATGGACTCTGAGCAACTTCATCACAGGCTGAAAAGATCATTTTGCAGTCACAAAGAAAATTGTTTGTGAGATGTTTATGGGAAATAAGCCCTGCAGCAAGTGTACAGTCAACTCTCAGACTTTGATTCTGTATATACTTCAATAACCATCAAAGCTTGAAACAGGTTCAAAAACATGATGAACACTCCAAGTGGCATAAGACAGCTGGGCCAGTGGCGCAATGGATAACGCGTCTGACTACGGATCAGAAGATTGTAGGTTCGACTCCTACCTGGCTCGTTTAAGTTGCCGTGATCGTATAGTGGTTAGTACTCTGCGTTGTGGCCGCAGCAACCCTGGTTCGAATCTGGGTCACGGCATTTTCATTTTATTTCTCACACATCCATTTCTTTACAATATTGAAGGTAAGGACAATTGAAGAAACTAAGCAGATTCTTTGAATGTGCTTGCACAATTTGTCTTTACTGCTTATTGTGAAGCTATCTTTCCATACTTTGAATCATTTCTTGATCATTTCTTTGTGAATCATTTTCTTGAAATCGGGAAAGCTGACATAAATTCCTGAATACAGGAAACTCAAATGAATTGACTCTGAGCAAGTTCATCACAGGCTGAAAAGATCATTTTGCAGTCACAAAGAAAATTGTTTGTGAGATGTTTATGGGAAATAAGCCCTGCAGCAAGTGTACAGTCAACTCTCAAAATTTGATTCTGTATATACTTCAATAACCATCAAAGCTTGAAACAGGTTCAAAAACATGATGAACACTCCAAGTGGCATAAGACAGCTGGGCCAGTGGCGCAACGGATAAAGTGTCTGACTACGGATCAGCAGATTGTAGGTTCGACTCCTACCTGGCTAGTTTAAGTTGCCGTGGTCGTATAGTGGTTAGTACTCTGCGTTGTGGCCGCAGCAACCCCGGTTTGAATCCGGGTCACGGCATTTTCATTTTATTTCTCACACATCCATTTCTTTACAATATTGAAGGTAAGGACAATTGAAGAAACTAAGTAGATTCTTTGAATGTGCTTGCACAATTTGTCTTTACTGCTTATTGTGAAGCTATCTTTCCATACTTTGAATAATTTCTTGATCATTTCTTTGTGAATCATTTTCTTGAAATCTGGAAAGCTGACATAAATTCCTGAATACAGGAAACTCAAATGAATGGACTCTGAGCAACTTCATCACAGGCTGAAAAGATCATTTTGCAGTCACAAAGAAAATTGTTTGTGAGATGTTTATGGGAAATAAGCCCTGCAGCAAGTGTACAGTCAACTCTCAGACTTTGATTCTGTATATGCTTCAATAACCATCAAAGCTTGAAACAGGTTCAAAAACATGATGAACACTCCAAGAGGCATAAGGCAGCTGGGCCAGTGGCGCAATGGATAACACGTCTGACTACGGATCAGAAGATTGTAGGTTAGACTCCTACCTGGCTCGTTTAAGTTGCCGTGGTCGTATAGTGGTTAGTACTCTGCGTTGTGGCCGCAGCAACCCCGGTTCGAATCCGGGTCACGGCATTTTCATTTTATTTCTCACACATCCATTTCTTTACAATATTGAAGGTAAGGACAATTGAAGAAACTAAGCAGATTCTTTGAATGTGCTTGCACAATTTGTCTTTACTGCTTATTGTGAAGCTATCTTTCCATACTTTGAATGATTTCTTGATCATTTCTTTGTGAATCATTTTCTTGAAATCTGGAAAGCTGACATAAATTCCTGAATACAGGAAACTCAAATGAATTGACTCTGAGCAAGTTCATCACAGGCTGAAAAGATCATTTTGCAGTCACAAAGAAAATTGTTTGTGAGATGTTTATGGGAAATAAGCCCTGCAGCAAGTGTACAGTCAACTCTCAAAATTTGATTCTGTATATACTTGAATAACCATCAAAGCTTGAAACAGGTTCAAAAACATGATGAACACTCCAAGTGGCATAAGACAGCTGGGCCAGTGGCGCAATGGATAAAGCGTCTGACTACGGATCAGCAGATTGTAGGTTCGACTCCTACCTGGCTCGTTTAATTTGCCGTGATCGTATAGTGGTTAGTACGCTGCGTTGTGGCCGCAGCAACCCCGGTTCGAATCCGGGTCACGGCATTTTCATTTTATTTCTCACACATCCATTTCTTTACAATATTGAAGGTAAGGACAATTGAAGAAACTAAGCAGATTATTTGAATGTGCTTGCACAATTTGTCTTTACTGCTTATTGTGAAGCTATCTTTCCATACTTTGAATCATTTCTTGATCATTTCTTTGTGAATCATTTTCTTGAAATCTGGAAAGCTGACATAAATTCCTGAATACAGGAAACTCAAATGAATGGACTCTGAGCAAGTTCATTACAGGCTGAAAAGATCATTTTGCAGTCACAAAAAAAATTGTTTGTGAGATGTTTATGGGAAATAAGCCCTGCAGCAAGTGTACAGTCAACTCTCAAAATTTTATTCTGTATATACTTCAATAACCATCAAAGCTTGAAACAGGTTCAAAAACATGATGAACACTCCAAGTGGCATAAGACAGCTGGGCCAGTGGCACATTGGATAACGCATCTGGCTACGGATCAGCAGATTGTAGGTTCAACTCCTACCTGGCTCGTTTAAGTTGCCGTGATCATATAGTGGTTAGCACTCTGCGTTGTGGCCGCAGCAACCCTGTTTCGAATCCGGGTCACGGCATTTTCATTTTAATTCTCACACATCCATTTCTTTACAATATTGAAGGTAAGGACAATTGAAGAAACTAAGCAGATTCTTTGAATGTGCTTGCACAATTTGTCTTTACTGCTTATTGTGAAGCTATCTTTCCATACTTTGAATCATTTCTTGATCATTTCTTTGTGAATCATTTTCTTGAAATCTGGAAAGCTGACATAAATTCCTGAATACAAGAAACTCAAATGAATGGACTCTGAGCAAGTTCATCACAGGCTGAAAATATAATTTTGCAGTCACAAAGAAAATTGTTTGTGAGATCTTTATGGGAAATAAGCCCTGCAGCAAGTGTACAGTCAACTCTGAAAATTTGATTCTGTATATACTTCAATAACCATCAAAGCTTGAAACAGGTTCAAAAACATGATGAACACTCCAAGTAGCATAAGACAGCTGGGCCAGTGGCGTAATGGATAACGCATCTGACTACAGATCAGCAGATTGTAGGTTAAACTCCTACCTGGCTCATTTAAGTTGCCGTGATCGTATAGTGGTTAGTACTCTGCGTTGTGGCCGCAGCAACCCCGGTTCGAATCCGGGTCATGGCATTTTCATTTTATTTCTCACACATCCATTTCTTTACAATATTTAAGGTAAGGACAATTGAAGAAACTAAGCAGATTCTTTGAATGTGCTTGCACAATTTGTCTTTACTGCTTATTGTGAAGCTATCTTTCCATACTTTGAATCATTTCTTTGTGAATCATTTTCTTGAAATCTGGAAAGCTGACATAAATTCCTGAATACAGGAAACTCAAATGAATGGACTCTGAGCAAGTTCATCACAGGCTGAAAAGATCATTTTGCAGTCACAAAAAAAATTGTTTGTGAGATGTTTATGGGAAATAAGCCCTGCAGCAAGTGTACAGTCAACTCTCAAAATTTGATTCTGTTTATACTTTAATAACCATCAAAGCTTAAAACAGGTTCAAAAACATGATGAACACTCCAAGTGGCATAAGACAGCTGGGCCAGTGGCGCATTGGATAACGCATCTGACTACGGATCAGCAGATTGTAGGTTCGACTCCTACCTGGCTCGTTTAAGTTGCCATGATCGTATAGTGGTTAGTACTCTGCGCTGTGGCCGCAGCAACCCTGGTTCGAATCCGGGTCACGGCATTTTCATTTTATTTCTCACACATCCATTTCTTTACAATATTGAAGGTAAGGACAATTGAAGAAACTAAGCAGATTCTTTGAATGTGCTTGCACAATTTGTCTTTACTGCTTATTGTGAAGCTATCTTTCCATACTTTGAATCATTTCTTGATCATTTCTTTGTGAATCATTTTCTTGAAATCTGGAAAGCTGACATAAATTCCTGAATACAGGAAACTCAAATGAATGGACTCTGAGCAAGTTCATCACAGGATGAAAAGATAATTTTGCAGTCACAAAGAAAATTGTTTGTGAGATGTTTATGGGAAATAAGCCCTGCAGCAAGTGTACAGTCAACTCTGAAAATGTGATTCTGTATATACTTCAATAACCATCAAAGCTTGAAACAGGTTCAAAAACATGATGAACACTCCAAAGTGGCATAAGACAGCTGGGCCAATGGCGCAATGGATAACGCGTCTGACTACGGATCAGAAGATTGTAGGTTCGACTCCTACCTGGCTCATTTAAGTTGCCGTGATCGTATAGTGGTTAGTATTCTGCGTTGTGGCCGCAGCAACCCCAGTTCGAATCCGGGTCACGGCATTTTCATTTTATTTCTCACACATCCATTTCTTTACAATATTGAAGGTAAGGACAATTGAAGAAACTAAGCAGATTCTTTGAATGTGCTTGCACAATTTGTCTTTACTGCTTATTGTGAAGCTATCTTTCCATACTTTGAATCATTTCTTGATCATTTCTTTGTGAATCATTTTCTTGAAATCTGGAAAGCTGACATAAATTCCTGAATACAGGAAACTCAAATGAATGGACTCTGAGCAAGTTCATCACAGGCTGAAAATATAATTTTGCAGTCACAAAGAAAATTGTTTGTGAGATCTTTATGGGAAATAAGCCCTGCAGCAAGTGTACAGTCAACTCTGAAAATTTGATTCTGTATATACTTCAATAACCATCAAAGCTTGAAACAGGTTCAAAAACATGATGAACACTCCAAGTAGCATAAGACAGCTGGGCCAGTGGCGTAATGGATAACGCGTCTGACTACAGATCAGCAGATTGTAGGTTAAACTCCTACCTGGCTCATTTAAGTTGCCGTGATCGTATAGTGGTTAGTACTCTGCGTTGTGGCCGCAGCAACCCCGGTTCGAATCCGGGTCATGGCATTTTCATTTTATTTCTCACACATCCATTTCTTTACAATATTTAAGGTAAGGACAATTGAAGAAACTAAGCAAATTCTTTGAATGTGCTTGCACAATTTGTCTTTACTGCTTATTGTGAAGCTATCTTTCCATACTTTGAATCATTTCTTTGTGAATCAATTTCTTGAAATCTGGAAAGCTGACATAAATTCCTGAATACAGGAAACTCAAATGAATGGACTCTGAGCAAGTTCATCACAGGCTGAAAAGATCATTTTGCAGTCACAAAAAAAATTGTTTGTGAGATGTTTATGGGAAATAAGCCCTACAGCAAGTGTACAGTCAACTCTCAAAATTTGATTCTGTTTATACTTTAATAACCATCAAAGCTTAAAACAGGTTCAAAAACATGATGAACACTCCAAGTGGCATAAGACAGCTGGGCCAGTGGCGCATTGGATAACGCATCTGACTACGGATCAGTAGATTGTAGGTTCGACTCCTACCTGGCTTGTTTAAGTTGCCGTGATCGTATAGTGGTTAGTACTCTGCGCTGTGGCCGCAGCAACCCTGGTTCGAATCTGGGTCACGGCATTTTCATTTTATTTCTCACACATCCATTTCTTTACAATATTGAAGGTAAGGACAATTGAAGAAACTAAGCAGATTCTTTGAATGTGCTTGCACAATTTGTCTTTACTACTTATTGTGAAGCTATCTTTCCATACTTTGAATCATTTCTTGATCATTTCTTTGTGAATCATTTTTTTGAAATCTGGAAAGCTGACATAAATTCCTGAATACAGGAAACTCAAATGAATGTACTCTGAGCAAGTTCATCACAGGATGAAAAGATAATTTTGCAGTCACAAAAAAAATTGTTTGTGAGATGTTTATGGGAAATAAGCCCTGCAGCAAGTGTACAGTCAACTCTGAAAATTTGATTCTGTATATACTTCAATAACCATCAAAGCTTGAAACAGGTTCAAAAACATGATGAACACTCCAAGTAGCATAAGACAGCTGGGCCAGTGGCGTAATGGATAACGCGTCTGACTACAGATCAGCAGATTGTAGGTTAAACTCCTACCTGGCTCATTTAAGTTGCCGTGATCGTATAGTGGTTAGTACTCTGTGTTGTGGCCGCAGCAACCCCGGTTCGAATCCGGGTCATGGCATTTTCATTTTATTTCTCACACATCCATTTCTTTACAATATTTAAGGTAAGGACAATTGAAGAAACTAAGCAGATTCTTTGAATGTGCTTGCACAATTTGTCTTTACTGCTTATTGTGAAGCTATCTTTCCATACTTTGAATCATTTCTTGATCATTTCTTTGTGAATCATTTTCTTGAAATCGGGAAAGCTGACATAAATTCCTGAATACAGGAAACTCAAATGAATTGACTCTGAGCAAGTTCATCACAGGCTGAAAAGATCATTTTGCAGTCACAAAGAAAATTGTTTGTGAGATGTTTATGGGAAATAAGCCCTGCAGCAAGTGTACAGTCAACTCTCAAAATTTGATTCTGTATATACTTGAATAACCATCAAAGCTTGAAACAGGTTCAAAAACATGATGAACACTCCAAGTGGCATAAGACAGCTGGGCCAGTGGCGCAACGGATAAAGCGTCTGACTACGGATCAGCAGATTGTAGGTTCGACTCCTACCTGGCTCGTTTAAGTTGCCGTGGTCGTATAGTGGTTAGTGCTCTGCGTTGTGGCCGCAGCAACCCTGGTTTGAATCCGGGTCACGGCATTTTCATTTTATTTCTCACACATCCATTTCTTTACAATATTGAAGGTAAGGACAATTGAAGAAACTAAGCAGATTCTTTGAATGTGCTTGCACAATTTGTCTTTACTGCTTATTGTGAAGCTATCTTTCCATACTTTGAATCATTTCTTGATCATTTCTTTGTGAATCATTTTCTTGAAATCTGGAAAGCTGACATAAATTCCTGAATACAGGAAACTCAAATGAATGGACTCTGAGCAAGTTCATTACAGGCTGAAAAGATCATTTTGCAGTCACAAAAAAAATTGTTTGTGAGATGTTTATGGGAAATAAGCCCTGCAGCAAGTGAACAGTCAACTCTCAAAATTTTATTCTGTATATACTTCAATAACCATCAAAGCTTGAAACAGGTTCAAAAACATGATGAACACTCCAAGTAGCAGAAGACAGCTGGGCCAGTGGCGCATTGGATAACATGTCTGACTACAGATCAGCAGATTGTAGGTTCGACTCCTACCTGGCTCGTTTAAGTTGCCGTGATCGTATAGCGGTTAGCACTCTGCGTTGTGGCCGCAGCAACCCCGTTTCGAATCCGGGTCACGGCATTTTCATTTTATTTCTCACACATCCATTTCTTTACAATATTGAAGGTAAGGACAATTGAAGAAACTAAGCAGATTCTTTGAATGTGCTTGCACAATTTGTCTTTACTGCTTATTGTGAAGCTATCTTTCCATACTTTGAATCATTTCTTGATCATTTCTTTGTGAATCATTTTCTTGAAATCTGGAAAGCTGACATAAATTCCTGAATACAGGAAACTCAAATGAATGGACTCTGAGCAAGTTCATCACAGGCTGAAAATATAATTTTGCAGTCACAAAGAAAATTGTTTGTGAGATCTTTATGGGAAATAAGCCCTGCAGCAAGTGTACAGTCAACTCTGAAAATTTGATTCTGTACATACTTCAATAACCATCAAAGCTTGAAACAGGTTCAAAAACATGATGAACACTCCAAGTAGCATAAGACAGCTGGGCCAGTGGCGTAATGGATAACGCGTCTGACTACAGATCAGCAGATTGTAGGTTAAACTCCTACCTGGCTCATTTAAGTTGCCGTTATCATATAGTGGTTAGTACTCTGCGTTGTGGCCGCAGCAACCCCGGTTCGAATCCGGGTCATGGCATTTTCATTTTATTTCTCACACATCCATTTCTTTACAATATTTAAGGTAAGGACAATTGAAGAAACTAAGCAGATTCTTTGAATGTGCTTGCACAATTTGTCTTTACTGCTTATTGTGAAGCTATCTTTCCATACTTTGAATCATTTCTTTGTGAATCATTTTCTTGAAATCTGGAAAGCTGACATAAATTCCTGAATACAGGAAACTCAAATGAATGGACTCTGAGCAAGTTCATCACAGGCTGAAAAGATAATTTTGCAGTCACAAAAAAAATTGTTTGTGAGATGTTTATGGGAAATAAGCCCTGCAGCAAGTGTACAGTCAACTCTCAAAATTTGATTATGTTTATACTTTAATAACCATCAAAGCTTAAAACAGGTTCAAAAACATGATGAACACTCCAAGTGACATAAGACAGCTGGGCCAGTGGCACATTGGATAACGCATCTGACTACGGATCAGCAGATTGTAGGTTCGACTCCTACCTGGCTCGTTTAAGTTGCCATGATCGTATAGTGGTTAGTACTCTGCGCTGTGGCCGCAGCAACCCTGGTTCGAATCCGGGTCACGGCATTTTCATTTTATTTCTCACACATCCATTTCTTTACAATATTGAAGGTAAGGACAATTGAAGAAACTAAGCAGATTCTTTGAATGTGCTTGCACAATTTGTCTTTACTGCTTATTGTGAAGCTATCTTTCCATACTTTGAATCATTTCTTGATCATTTCTTTGTGAATCATTTTCTTGAAATCTGGAAAGCTGACATAAATTCCTGAATACAGGAAACTCAAATGAATGTACTCTGAGCAAGTTCATCACAGGATGAAAAGATAATTTTGCAGTCACAAAGAAAATTGTTTGTGAGATGTTTATGGGAAATAAGCCCTGCAGCAAGTGTACAGTCAACTCTGAAAATGTGATTCTGTATATACTTCAATAACCATCAAAGCTTGAAACAGGTTCAAAAACATGATGAACACTCCAAAGTGGCATAAGACAGCTGGGCCAATGGCGCAATGGATAACGCGTCTGACTACAGATCAGAAGATTGTAGGTTCGACTCCTACCTGGCTCATTTAAGTTGCCGTGATCGTATAGTGGTTAGTATTCTGCGTTGTGGCCGCAGCAACCCCAGTTCGAATCCGGGTCACGGCATTTTCATTTTATTTCTCACACATCCATTTCTTTACAATATTGAAGGTAAGGACAATTGAAGAAACTAAGCAGATTCTTTGAATGTGCTTGCACAATTTGTCTTTACTGCTTATTGTGAAGCTATCTTTCCATACTTTGAATCATTTCTTGATCATTTCTTTGAGAATCATTTTCTTGAAATCTAGAAAGCTGACATAAATTCCTGAATACAGGAAACTCAAATGAATGGACTCTGAGCAAGTTCATTACAGGCTGAAAAGATCATTTTGCAGTCACAAAAAAAATTGTTTGTGAGATGTTTATGGGAAATAAGCCCTGCAGCAAGTGTACAGTCAACTCTCAAAATTTTATTCTGTATATACTTCAATAACCATCAAAGCTTGAAACAGGTTCAAAAACATGATGAACACTCCAAGTGACATAAGACAGCTGGGCCAGTGGCGCATTGGATAACGCGTCTGACTACGGATCAGCAGATTGTAGGTTCGACTCCTACCTGGCTCGTTTAAGTTGCCGTGATCGTATAGTGGTTAGCACTCTGCGTTGTGGCCGCAGCAACCCCGGGTCACGGCATTTTCATTTTATTTCTCACACATCCATTTCTTTACAATATTGAAGGTAAGGACAATTGAAGAAACTAAGCAGATTCTTTGAATGTGCTTGCACAATTTGTCTTTACTGCTTATTGTGAAGCTATCTTTCCATACTTTGAATCATTTCTTGATCATTTCTTAGTGAATCATTTTCTTGAAATCTGGAAAGCTGACAAATTCCTGAATACAGGAAACTCAAATGAATGGACTCTGAGCAAGTTCATCACAGGCTGAAAAGATCATTTTGCAGTCACAAAAAAAATTGTTTGTGAGATGTTTATGGGAAATAAGCCCTGCAGCAAGTGTACAGTCAACTCTCAAAATTTGATTCTGTATATACTTTAATAGCCATCAAAGCTTAAAACAGGTTAAAAAACATGATGAACACTCCAAGTGGCATAAGACAGCTGGGCCAGTGGCGCATTGGATAACGCATCTGACTACGGATCAGCAGATTGTAGGTTCGACTCCTACCTTGCTCGTTTAAGTTGCCGTGATCGTATAGTGGTTAGTACTCTGCGCTGTGGCCGCAGCAACCCTGGTACGAATCCGGGTCACGGCATTTTCATTTTATTTCTCACACATCCATTTCTTTACAATATTGAAGGTAAGGACAATTGAAGAAACTATGCAGATTCTTTGAATGTGCTTGCACAATTTGTCTTTACTGCTTATTGTGAAGCTATCTTTCCATACTTTGAATCATTTCTTGATCATTTCTTTGTGAATCATTTTCTTGAAATCTGGAAAGCTGACATAAATTCCTGAATACAGGAAACTCAAATGAATGGACTCTGAGCAAGTTCATCACAGGATGAAAAGATAATTTTACAGTCACAAAGAAAATTGTTTGTGAGATGTTTATGAGAAATAAGCCCTGCAGCAAGTGTACAGTCAACTCTGAAAATGTGATTCTGTATATACTTCAATAACCATCAAAGCTTGAAACAGGTTCAAAAACATGATGAACACTCCAAAATGGCATAAGACAGCTGGGCCAATGGCGCAATGGATAATGCGTCTGACTACGGATCAGAAGATTGTAGGTTCGACTCCTACCTGGCTCGTTTAAGTTGCCGTGGTCGTATAGTGGTTAGTACTCTGCGTTGTGGCCCCAGCAAACCCGGTTCGAATCCGGGTCACGGCATTTTAATTTTATTTCTCACACATCCATTTCTTTACAATATTGAAGGTAAGGACAATTGAAGAAACTAAGCAGATTCTTTGAATGTGCTTGCACAATATGTCTTTACTGCTTATTGTGAAGCTATCTTTCCATACTTTGAATCATTTCTTGATAATTTCTTTGTGAATCATTTTCTTGAAATCTGGAAAGCTGACATAAATTCCTGAATACAGGAAACTCAAATGAATGGACTTTGAGCAAGTTCATCACAGGCTGAAAAGATCATTTTGAAGTCACAAAGAAAATTGTTTGTGAGATGTTTATGGGAAATAAGCCCTGCAGCAAGTGTACAGTCAACTCTGAAAATGTGATTCTGTATATACTTCAATAACCATCAAAGCTTGAAACAGGTTCAAAAACATGATGAACACTCCAAAGTAGCATAAGACAGCTGGGCCAATGGCGCAATGGATAATGTGTCTGACTACAGATCAGAAGATTGTAGGTTCGACTCCTACCTGGCTCATTTAAGTTGCCGTGATCGTATAGTGGTTAGTATTCTGCGTTGTGGCCGCAGCAACCCCAGTTCGAATCCGGGTCACGGCATTTTCATTTTATTTCTCACACATCCATTTCTTTACAATATTGAAGGTAAGGACAATTGAAGAAACTAAGCAGATTCTTTGAATGTGCTTGCACAATTTGTCTTTACTGCTTATTGTGAAGCTATCTTTCCATACTTTGAATCATTTCTTGATCATTTCTTTGTGAATCATTTTCTTGAAATCGGGAAAGCTGACATAAATTCCTGAATACAGGAAACTCAAATGAATTGACTCTGAGCAAGTTCATCACAGGCTGAAAAGATCATTTTGCAGTCACAAAGAAAATTGTTTGTGAGATGTTTATTGGAAATAAGCCCTGCAGCAAGTGTACAGTCAACTCTCAAAATTTGATTCTGTATATACTTCAATAACCATCAAAGCTTGAAACAGGTTCAAAAACATGATGAACACTCCAAGTGGCATAAGACAGCTGTGCCAGTGGCGCATTTGATAACGCGTCTGACTATGGATCAGAAGATTGAAGGTTTGACTCCTGCCTTGCTCGTTTAAGTTGCCGTGATAGTATAGTGGTTAGTACTCTGCGTTGTAGCTGCAGCAACCCCGGTTCGAAGCCGGGTCACGGCATTTTCATTTTATTTCTCACACATCCATTTCTTTACAATATTGAAGGTAAGGACAATTGAAGAAACTAAGTAGATTCTTTGAATGTGCTTGCACAATTTGTCTTTACTGCTTATTGTGAAGCTATCTTTCCATACTTTGAGTCATTTCTTGATCATTTCTTTGTGAATCATTTTCTTGAAATCTGGAAAGCTGACATAAATTCCTGAATACAGGAAACTCAAATGAATGGACTTTGAGCAAGTTCATCACAGGCTGAAAAGATCATTTTGCAGTCACAAAGAAAATTGTTTGTGAGATGTTTATGGGAAATAAGCCCTGCAGCAAGTGTACAGTCAACTCTGAAAATTTGATTCTGTATATACTTCAATAACCATCAAAGCTTGAAACAGGTTCAAAAACATGATGAACACTCCAAAGTGGCATAAGACAGCTGGGCTAGTGGCGCAATGGATAACGCGCCTGACTACGGATCAGAAGATTGTAGGTTCGACTCCTACCTGGCTCATTTAAGTTGCCGTGATCGTATAGTGGTTAGTACTTTGCGTTGTGGCCGCAGCAACCCCGGTTCGAATCCGGGTGACGGCATTTTCATTTTATTTCTCACACATCCATTTCTTTACAATATTGAAGGTAAGGACAATTGAAGAAACTAAGCAGATTCTTTGAATGTGCTTGCACAATTTGTCTTTACTGCTTATTGTGAAGCTATCTTTCCATACTTTGAATCATTTCTTGATCATTTCTTTGTGAATCATTTTCTTGAAATCTGGAAAGCTGAAATAAATTCCTGAATACAGGAAACTCAAATAAATGGACTCTGAGCAAGTTCATCACAGGCTGAAAAGATCATTTCTCTGACGTCCTAGTGGATGCTGGGACTCCGTAAGGACCATGGGGAATAGCGGCTCCGCAGGAGACAGGGCACAAGAATAAAAGCTTTAGGTTCAGGTGGTGTGCACTGGCTCCTCCCCCTATGACCCTCCTCCAGTTAGATTTTTGTGCCCGAACGAGAAGGGTGCAGGCTAGGTGGCTCTCCTGAGCTGCTTAGAATAAAAGTTTATTTTAGGTTTTTTATTTTCAGTGAGTCCTGCTGGCAACAGGCTCACTGCATCGTGGGACTAAGGGGAGAAGAAGCGAACTCACCTGCGTGCAGAGTGGATTGGGCTTCTTAGGCTACTGGACATTAGCTCCAGAGGGACGATCACAGGTTCAGCCTGGATGGGTCCCGGAGCCGCGCCGCCGGCCCCCTTACAGAGCCAGAAGAGCGAAGAGGTCCGGTGAAATCGGCGGCAGAAGACGGTCCTGTCTTCAGACTAAGGTAGCGCACAGCACCGCAGCTGTGCGCCATTGCTCTCAGCACACTTCACACTCCGGTCACTGAGGGTGCAGGGCGCTGGGGGGGGGGGGCGCCCTGAGACGCAATATAAACAGATAATACCTTAGGTTGGCAAAAGAATACATCACATATAGCTCCTGGGCTATATGGATGTATTTTAACCCCTGCTATTTTTACAGAAAAGAGCGGGAGATAAGGACGTCGTGAAGGGGCGGAGCCTATCTCCTCAGCACACAAGCGCCATTTTCCCTCACAGCTCCGCTGGAAGGACGGCTCCCTGACTCTCCCCTGCAGACCTGCTACAGAATCAGGGTAAAAAAGAGAAGGGGGGGCACTATTGGCAGCTAATAATAATAAACAGCAGCTATAAGGGAATAACACTTATATAAGGTTATCCCTGTATATATATATAGCGCTTGGTGTGTGCTGGCAGACTCTCCCTCTGTCTCTCCAAAGGGCTAGTGGGGTCCTGTCCTCTATCAGAGCATTCCCGGTGTGTGTGCTGTGTGTCGGTACGTGTGTGTCGACATGTATGAGGAGGAAAATGATGTGGAGGCGGAGCAATTGCCTGGGTTAGTGATGTCACCCCCTAGGGAGTCGACACCTGACTGGATGATCGTATTTAAAGAATTAAGTGATAATGTCAGCACTTTGCAAAAAACTGTTGACGACATGAGACAGCCGGCAAATCAATTAGTGCCTGTCCAGGCGTCTCAGACACCGTCAGGGGCCCTAAAACGCCCGTTACCTCAGTGGGTCGACACAGACCCAAACACAGATACTGAGTCTAGTGTCGACGGTGAGGAGACAAACGTAATGTCCAGTAGGGCCACACGTTACATGATCACGGCAATGAAGGAGGCATTGAACATTTCTGACACTACAAGTACCACAAAGAAGGGTATTATGTGGGGTGTGAAAAAACTACCAATAGTTTTTCCTGAGTCAGATGAATTAAATGAGGTGTGTGATAAAGCGTGGGTTTCCCCCGACTAAAAACTGCTAATTTCTAATAAATTATTGGCACTATATCCTTTCCCGTCAGAGGTTAGGACGCGTTGGAAAACACCCCCTAGGGTAGATAAGGCGCTCACACGTTTATCTAAACAAGTAGCGTTACCTTCTCCTGATACGGCCACCCTCAAAGAACCAGCTGATAGAAGGCTGGAAAATATCCTAAAAAGTATATACACACATACTGGTGTTATACTGCGACCAGCAATCGCTTCAGCCTGGATGTGCAGTGCTGGAGTCGCGTGGTCGGATTCCCTGACTGAAAATATTGATACCCTGGATAGGGACAATATATTGTTAACTATAGAGCATTTGAAGGATGCATTACTATATATGCGTGATGCACAGAGGGATATTTGCACCCTGGCATCAAGAGTAAGTGCTATGTCCATTTCTGCCAGAAGAGCGTTATGGACGCGACAGTGGTCAGGGGATGCGGATTCCAAACGACATATGGAAGTATTGCCGTATAAAGGGGAGGAGTTATTTGGGGCTGGTCTATCGGACCTGGTGGCCACGGCAACGGCTGGAAAGTCCACCTTTTTACCCCAGGTCACTTCACATCAGCAGAAAAAGACACCGTCTTTTCAAACTCAGTCCTTTCGTTCCCATAAGTACAAGCGAGCAAAAGGCCACTCTTTTCTGCCCCGGGGCAGAGGAAGAGGAAAAAGACTGCACCATGCAGCCGCTTCCCAGGAACAGAAGCCCTCCCCTGCTTCTGCCAAGTCTTCAGCATGACGCTGGGGCTTTACAAGCAGACTCAGACATGGTGGGGGCCCGTCTCAAGAATTTCAACGCGCAGTGGGCTCACTCGCAAGTGGACCCCTGGATTCTACAGGTAGTATCGCAGGGGTACAAACTGGAATTCGAGGCATTTCCCCCTCGCCGGTTCCTGAAGTCTGCTCTACCAAAGTCTCCCTCCGACAGGGAGGCAGTTTTGGAAGCCATTCACAAGCTGTATTCCCAGCAGGTGATAATCAAGGTACCCCTCCTACAACAGGGAAAGGGGTATTATTCCACGCTGTTTGTGGTACCGAAGCCGGACGGCTCGGTGAGACCAATTTTAAATCTGAAATCCTTGAACACTTACATAAAAAGGTTCAAATTCAAGATGGAGTCACTCAGAGCGGTGATAGCGAACCTGGAAGAAGGGGACTATATGGTGTCTCTGGACATCAAAGATGCTTATCTCCACGTCCCAATCTACCCTTCTCACCAAGGGTACCTCAGGTTTGTAGTACAAAACTGTCATTATCAGTTTCAGACGCTGCCGTTTGGGTTGTCCACGGCACCTCGGGTCTTTACCAAGGTAATGGCCGAAATGATGATTCTTCTTCGAAGAAAAGGCATCTTAATTATCCCTTACTTGGACGATCTCCTGATAAGGGCAAGGTCCAGGGAACAGTTAGAAGTCGGAGTAGCACTATCTCAGGTAGTGTTACGTCAGCACGGGTGGATCCTAAATATTCCAAAATCGCAGCTGATTCCAACGACACGTCTACTGTTCCTAGGAATGATTCTGGACACAGTCCAGAAGAAGGTGTTTCTCCCGGAGGAGAAGGCCAGGGAGTTATCCGAGCTAGTCAGGAACCTCCTAAAACCAGGCCAGGTGTCAGTGCATCAGTGCACGAGGGTCCTGGGAAAAATGGTGGCTTCTTACGAAGCGATTCCATTCGGAAGATTCCATGCAAGAAATGCAAGCCCGAGAGGCTGGGGAGCAGTCACACAGGGAAGAAATTTCCAGGGCTTGTGGTAAAGCATGGAAACATCTCTTCATATAAACATTCTGGAACTAAGGGCCATTTACAATGCCCTAAGTCAAGCGAAACCCCTGCTTCAGGGTCAGGCGGTATTGATCCAATCGGACAACATCACGTCAGTCGCCCACGTAAACAGACAGGGCGGCACGAGAAGCAGGAGGGCAATGGCAGAAGCTGCAAGGATTCTTCGCTGGGCGGAAAATCATGTGATAGCACTGTCAGCAGTGTTCATTCCGGGAGTGGACAACTGGGAAGCAGACTTCCTCAGCAGACACGACCTCCACCCGGGAGAGTGGGGACTTCACCCAGAAGTCTTCCACCTGATAGTAAACCGTTGGGTAAAACCAAAGGTGGACATGATGGCGTCCCGTCTAAACAAAAAACTAGACAGATATTGCGCCAGGTCAAGGGACCCTCAGGCAATAGCGGTGGACGCTCTGGTAACGCCGTGGGTGTACCAGTCAGTGTATGTGTTCCCTCCTCTGCATCTCATACCAAAAGTACTGAGAATCATAAGAAGGAGAGGAGTAAGAACTATACTCGTGGTTCCGGATTGGCCAAGAAGGACTTGGTACCCGGAACTTCAAGAGATGCTCACGGACGAACCGTGGCCTCTACCTCTAAGAAAGGACCTGCTCCAGCAGGGGCCTTGTCTGTTCCAAGACTTACCGCGGCGGCGTTTGACGGCATGGCGGTTGAACGCCGGATCCTGAAGGAAAAAGGCATTCCAGATGAAGTCATCCCTACCCTGGTCAAGGCCAGGAAGGACGTAACCGCAAAACATTATCACCGCATTTGGCGAAAATATGTTGCGTGGTGTGAGGCCAAGATGGCCCCTACAGAGGAATTTCAACTGGGTCGTTTCCTCCATTTCCTGCAAACAGGACTATCTATGGGCCTAAAATTAGGGTCCATTAAGGTTCAAATTTTGGCCCTGTCGATTTTCTTCCAGAAAGAACTGGCTTCAGTGCCTGAAGTTCAGACATTTGTAAAAGGGGTACTGCATATACAGCCTCCTTTTGTGCCTCCAGTGGCACCTTGGGATCTCAATGTTGTGTTGAGTTTCCTAAAGTCACATTGGTTTGAACCACTCACCACTGTGGACTTAAAATATCTCACATGGAAGGTGACGATGCTGTTAGCCCTGGCTTCAGCCAGGCGTGTGTCAGAATTGGCGGCTTTATCATATAAAAGCCCTTACTTAATTTTTCATTCTGACAGGGCAGAATTGGGGACTCGTCCTCAATTTCTACCTAAGGTGGTTTCTGCATTTCACATGAACCAACCTATTGTGGTACCTGCGGCTACTAGGGACTTGGAGGACTCTAATTTGCTTGACGTTGTCAGGGCCCTGAAAATATATGTTTCCAGGACGGCTGGAGTCAGAAAATCTGACTCACTGCTTATCCTGTATGCACCCAACAAACTGGGTGCTCCTGCTTCTAAGCAGACGATTGCTCGTTGGATTTGTAGTACAATTCAGCTTGCACATTCTGTGGCAGGCCTGCCACAGCCAAAATCGGTAAAAGCCCATTCCACAAGGAAAGTGGGCTCATCTTGGGCGGCTGCCCGAGGGGTCTCGGCTTTACAACTTTGCCGAGCAGCTACTTGGTCAGGGGAACACGTTTGCTAAATTCTACAAATTTGATACCCTGGCTGAGGAGGACCTGGAGTTCTCTCATTCGGTGCTGCAGAGTCATCCGCACTCTCCCGCCCGTTTGGGAGCTTTGGTATAATCCCCATGGTCCTTACGGAGTCCCAGCATCCACTAGGACGTCAGAGAAAATAAGATTTTACTTACCGATAAATCTATTTCTCCTAGTCCGTAGTGGATGCTGGGCGCCCATCCCAAGTGCGGATTGTCTGCAATACTTGTATATAGTTATTGTTACAAAAATTCGGGTCATTATTGTTGTGAGCCATCTTTTCAGAGGCTCCTTTTCGTTTTATCATACTGTTAACTGGGTTCAGATCACGAGTTGTACGGTGTGATTGGTGTGGCTGGTATGAGTCTTACCCGGGATTCAATATCCTTCCTTATTATGTACGCTCGTCCGGGCACAGTATCCTAACTGAGGCTTGGAGGAGGGTCATAGGGGGAGGAGCCAGTGCACACCACCTGATCCTAAAGCTTTTATTCTTGTGCCCTGTCTCCTGCGGAGCCGCTATTCCCCATGGTCCTTACGGAGTCCCAGCATCCACTACGGACTACGAGAAATAGATTTATCGGTAAGTAAAATCTTATTTTTGCAGTCACAAAGAAAATTGTTTGTGAGATGTTTATGGGAAATAAGCCCTGCAGCAAGTGTACAGTCAACTCTCAAAATTTGATTCTGTATATACTTCAATAACCATCAAAGCTTGAAACAGGTTCAAAAACATGATGAACACTCCAAGTGGCATAAGACAGCTGGGCCAGTGGCGCAATGGATAAAGCATCTGACTACGGGTCAGCAGATTGTAGGTTCGACTCCTACCTGGCTCGTTTAATTTGCCGTGATCGTATAGTGGTTAGTACTCTGCGTTGTGGCCGCAGTAACCCCGGTTCGAATCCAGGTCACTGCATTTTCATTTTATTTCTCACACATCCATTTCTTTACAATATTGAAGGTAAGGACAATTGAAGAAACTAAGCAGATTCTTTGAATGTGCTTGCACAATTTGTCTTTACTGCTTATTGTGAAGCTATCTTTCCATACTTTGAATCATTTCTTGATCATTTCTTTGTGAATCATTTTCTTGAAATCTGGAAAGCTGACATAAATTCCTGAATACAGGAAACTCAAATGAATGGACTCTGAGCAACTTCATCACAGGCTGAAAAGATCATTTTGCAGTCACAAAGAACATTGTTTGTGAGATGTTTATGGGAAATAAGCCCTGCAGCAAGTGTACAGTCAACTCTCAGACTTTGATTCTGTATATACTTCAATTACCATCAAAGCTTGAAACAGGTTCAAAAACATGATGAACACTCCAAGTGGCATAAGACAGCTGGGCCAGTGGCGCAATGGATAAAGCATCTGACTACAGATCAGAAGATTGTAGGTTCGACTCCTACCTGGCTCGTTTAAGTTGCCGTGATCGTATAGTGGTTAGTACTCTGCGTTGTGGCCGCAGCAACCCTGGTTCGAATCTGGGTCACGGCTTTTTCATTTTATTTCTCACACATCCATTTCTTTACAATATTGAAGGTAAGGACAATTGAAGAAACTAAGCAGATTCTTTGAATGTGCTTGCACAATTTGTCTTTACTGCTTATTGTGAAGCTATCTTTCCATACTTTGAATCATTTCTTGATCATTTCTTTGTGAATCATTTTCTTGAAATCTGGAAAGCTGACATAAATTCCTGAATACAGGAAACTCAAATGAATGGACTCTGAGCAAGTTCATCACAGGCTGAAAAGATCATTTTGCAGTCACAAAGAAAATTGTTTGTGAGATGTTTATGGGAAATAAGCCCTGCAGCAAGTGTACAGTCAATTCTCAAAATTTGATTCTGTATATACTTCAATAACCATCAAAGCTTGAAACAGGTTCAAAAACATGATGAACACTCCAAGTGGCATAAGACAGCTGGGCCAGTGGCGCAATGGATAACGCGTCTGACTACGGATCAGAAGATTGAAGGTTCAACTCCTACCTGGCTCATTTAAGTTGCCGTGATCGTATCCTCCATTTCCTGCAAACACGACTATCTATGGGCCTAAAATTAGGGTCCATTAAGGTTCAAATTTCGGCCCTGTCGATTTTCTTCCAGAAAGAACTGGCTTCAGTGCCTGAAGTTCAGACATTTGTAAAAGGGGTACTGCATATACAGCCTCCTTTTGTGCCTCCAGTGGCACCTTGGGATCTCAATGTTGTGTTGAGTTTCCTAAAGTCACATTGGTTTGAACCACTCACCACTGTGGACTTAAAATATCTCACATGGAAGGTGGCGATGCTGTTAGCCCTGGCTTCAGCCAGGCGTGTGTCAGAATTGGCGGCTTTATCATATAAAAGCCCTTACTTAATTTTTCATTCTGACAGGGCAGAATTGGGGACTCGTCCTCAATTTCTACCTAAGGTGGTTTCTGCATTTCACATGAACCAACCTATTGTGGTACCTGCGGCTACTAGGGACTTGGAGGACTCTAATTTGCTTGACGTCGTCAGGGCCCTGAAAATATATGTTTCCAGGACGGCTGGAGTCAGAAAATCTGACTCACTGCTTATCCTGTATGCACCCAACAAACTGGGTGCTCCTGCTTCTAAGCAGACGATTGCTCGTTGGATTTGTAGTACAATTCAGCTTGCACATTCTGTGGCAGGCCTGCCACAGCCAAAATCGGTAAAAGCCCATTCCACAAGGAAAGTGGGCTCATCTTGGGCGGCTGCCCGAGGGGTCTCGGCTTTACAACTTTGCCGAGCAGCTACTTGGTCAGGGGAACACGTTTGCTAAATTCTACAAATTTGATACCCTGGCTGAGGAGGACCTGGAGTTCTCTCATTCGGTGCTGCAGAGTCATCCGCACTCTCCCGCCCGTTTGGGAGCTTTGGTATAATCCCCATGGTCCTTACGGAGTCCCAGCATCCACTAGGACGTCAGAGAAAATAAGATTTTACTTACCGATAAATCTATTTCTCCTAGTCCGTAGTGGATGCTGGGCGCCCATCCCAAGTGCGGATTGTCTGCAATACTTGTATATAGTTATTGTTACAAAAATTCGGGTCATTATTGTTGTGAGCCATCTTTTCAGAGGCTCCTTTTCGTTTTATCATACTGTTAACTGGGTTCAGATCACGAGTTGTACGGTGTGATTGGTGTGGCTGGTATGAGTCTTACCCGGGATTCAATATCCTTCCTTATTATGTACGCTCGTCCGGGCACAGTATCCTAACTGAGGCTTGGAGGAGGGTCATAGGGGGAGGAGCCAGTGCACACCACCTGATCCTAAAGCTTTTATTCTTGTGCCCTGTCTCCTGCGGAGCCGCTATTCCCCATGGTCCTTACGGAGTCCCAGCATCCACTACGGACTACGAGAAATAGATTTATCGGTAAGTAAAATCTTATTTTTGCAGTCACAAAGAAAATTGTTTGTGAGATGTTTATGGGAAATATGCCCTGCAGCAAGTGTACAGTCAACTCTCAAAATTTGATTCAGTATATACTTCAATAACCATCAAAGCTTGAAACAGGTTCAAAAACATGATGAACACTCCAAGTGGCATAAGACAGCTGGGCCAGTGGCGCAATGGATAAAGCATCTGACTACGGGTCAGCAGATTGTAGGTTCGACTCCTACCTGGCTCGTTTAATTTGCCGTGATCGTATAGTGGTTAGTACTCTGCGTTGTGGCCGCAGTAACCCCGGTTCGAATCCAGGTCACTGCATTTTCATTTTATTTCTCACACATCCATTTCTTTACAATATTGAAGGTAAGGACAATTGAAGAAACTAAGCAGATTCTTTGAATGTGCTTGCACAATTTGTCTTTACTGCTTATTGTGAAGCTATCTTTCCATACTTTGAATCATTTCTTGATCATTTCTTTGTGAATCATTTTCTTGAAATCTGGAAAGCTGACATAAATTCCTGAATACAGGAAACTCAAATGAATGGACTCTGAGCAACTTCATCACAGGCTGAAAAGATCATTTTGCAGTCACAAAGAACATTGTTTGTGAGATGTTTATGGGAAATAAGCCCTGCAGCAAGTGTACAGTCAACTCTCAGACTTTGATTCTGTATATACTTCAATTACCATCAAAGCTTGAAACAGGTTCAAAAACATGATGAACACTCCAAGTGGCATAAGACAGCTGGGCCAGTGGCGCAATGGATAAAGCGTCTGACTACAGATCAGAAGATTGTAGGTTCGACTCCTACCTGGCTCGTTTAAGTTGCCGTGATCGTATAGTGGTTAGTACTCTGCGTTGTGGCCGCAGCAACCCTGGTTCGAATCTGGGTCACGGCTTTTTCATTTTATTTCTCACACATCCATTTCTTTACAATATTGAAGGTAAGGACAATTGAAGAAACTAAGCAGATTCTTTGAATGTGCTTGCACAATTTGTCTTTACTGCTTATTGTGAAGCTATCTTTCCATACTTTGAATCATTTCTTGATCATTTCTTTGTGAATCATTTTCTTGAAATCTGGAAAGCTGACATAAATTCCTGAATACAGGAAACTCAAATGAATGGACTCTGAGCAAGTTCATCACAGGCTGAAAAGATCATTTTGCAGTCACAAAGAAAATTGTTTGTGAGATGTTTATGGGAAATAAGCCCTGCAGCAAGTGTACAGTCAATTCTCAAAATTTGATTCTGTATATACTTCAATAACCATCAAAGCTTGAAACAGGTTCAAAAACATGATGAACACTCCAAGTGGCATAAGACAGCTGGGCCAGTGGCGCAATGGATAACGCGTCTGACTACGGATCAGAAGATTGAAGGTTCAACTCCTACCTGGCTCATTTAAGTTGCCGTGATCGTATAGTGGTTAGTACTCTGTGTTGTGGCCGCAGCAACCCCGGTTCGAATCCGGGTCACGGCATTTTCATTTTATTTCTCACACATCCATTTCTTTACAATATTGAAGGTAAGGACAATTGAAGAAACTAAGCAGATTCTTTGAATGTGCTTGCACAATTTGTCTTTACTGCTTATTGTGAAGCTATCTTTCCATACTTTGAATCATTTCTTGATCATTTCTTTGTGAATCATTTTCTTGAAATCTGGAAAGCTGACATAAATTCCTGAATACAGGAAACTCAAATGAATGGACTCTGAGCAAGTTCATCACAGGCTGAAAAGATCATTTTGCAGTCACAAAGAAAATTGTTTGTGAGATCTTTATGGGAAATAAGCCCTGCAGCAAGTGTACAGTCAACTCTCAAAATTTGATTCTGTATATACTTCAATAACCATCAAAGCTTGAAACAGGTTCAAAAACATGATGAACACTCCAAGTAGCATAAGACAGCTGGGCCAGTGGCGTAATGGATAACGCGTCTGACTACAGATCAGCAGATTGTAGGTTCAACTCCCAACTGGCTCATTTAAGTTGCCGTGATCGTATATTGGTTAGTACTCTGCGTTGTGGCCGCAGCAACCCCGGTTCGAATCCGGGTCACGGCATTTTCATTTTATTTCTCACACATCCATTTCTTTACAATATTGAAGGTAAGGACAATTGAAGAAACTAAGCAGATTCTTTGAATGTGCTTGCACAATTTGTCTTTACTGCTTATTGTGAAGCTATCTTTCCATACTTTGAATCATTTCTTGATCATTTCTTTGTGAATCATTTTCTTGAAATCTGGAAAGCTGACATAAATTCCTGAATACAGGAAACTCAAATGAATGGACTCTGAGCAACTTCATCACAGGCTGAAAAGATCATTTTGCAGTCACAAAGAACATTGTTTGTGAGATGTTTATGGGAAATAAGCCCTGCAGCAAGTGTACAGTCAACTCTCAGACTTTGATTCTGTATATACTTCAATTACCATCAAAGCTTGAAACAGGTTCAAAAACATGATGAACACTCCAAGTGGCATAAGACAGCTGGGCCAGTGGCGCAATGGATAAAGCGTCTGACTACAGATCAGAAGATTGAAGGTTCAACTCCTACCTGGCTCATTTAAGTTGCCGTGATCGTATAGTGGTTAGTACTCTGTGTTGTGGCCGCAGCAACCCCGGTTCGAATCCGGGTCACGGCATTTTCATTTTATTTCTCACACATCCATTTCTTTACAATACTGAAGGTAAGGACAATTGAAGAAACTAAGCAGATTCTTTGAATGTGCTTGCACAATTTGTCTTTACTGCTTATTGTGAAGCTATCTTTCCATACTTTGAATCATTTCTTGATCATTTCTTTGTGAATCATTTTCTTGAAATCTGGAAAGCTGACATAAATTCCTGAATACAGGAAACTCAAATGAATGGACTCTGAGCAAGTTCATCACAGGCTGAAAAGATCATTTTGCAGTCACAAAGAAAATTGTTTGTGAGATGTTTATGGGAAATAAGCCCTGCAGCAAGTGTGCAGTCAATTCTCAAAATTTGATTCTGTATATACTTCAATAACCATCAAAGCTTGAAACAGGTTCAAAAACATGATGAACACTCCAAGTGGCATAAGACAGCTGGGCCAGTGGCGCAATGGATAACGCGTCTGACTACGGATCAGAAGATTGAAGGTTCAACTCCTACCTGGCTCATTTAAGTTGCCGTGATCGTATAGTGGTTAGTACTCTGTGTTGTGGCCGCAGCAACCCCGGTTCGAATCCGGGTCACGGCATTTTCATTTTATTTCTCACACATCCATTTCTTTACAATACTGAAGGTAAGGACAATTGAAGAAACTAAGTAGATTCTTTGAATGTGCTTGCACAATTTGTCTTTACTGCTTATTGTGAAGCTATCTTTCCATACTTTGAATCATTTCTTGATCATTTCTTTGTGAATCATTTTCTTGAAATCTGGAAAGCTGACATAAATTCCTGAATACAGGAAACTCAAATGAATGAACTCTGAGCAACTTCATCACAGGCTGAAAAGATCATTTTGCAGTCACAAAGAAAATTGTTTGTGAGATGTTTATGGGAAATAAGCCCTGCAGCAAGTGTACAGTCAACTCTCAGACTTTGATTCTGTATATACTTCAATAACCATCAAAGCTTGAAACAGGTTCAAAAACATGATGAACACTCCAAGAGGCATAAGGCAGCTGGGCCAGTGGCGCAATGGATAACGCGTCTGACTACAGATCAGAAGATTGAAGGTTCAACTCCTACCTGGCTCGTTTAAGTTGCCGTGATCGTATAGTGGTTAGTACTCTGCGTTGTGGCCGCAGCAACCCCGGTTCGAATCCGGGTCACGGCATTTTCATTTTATTTCTCACACATCCATTTCTTTACAATATTGAAGGTAAGGACAATTGAAGAAACTAAGCAGATTCTTTGAATGTGCTTGCACAATTTGTCTTTACTGCTTATTGTGAAGCTATCTTTCCATACTTTGAATCATTTCTTGATCATTTCTTTGTGAATCATTTTCTTGAAATCTGGAAAGCTGACATAAATTCCTGAATACAGGAAACTCAAATGAATGGACTCTGAGCAAGTTCATCACAGGCTGAAAAGATCATTTTGCAGTCACAAAGAAAATTGTTTGTGAGATCTTTATGGGAAATAAGCCCTGCAGCAAGTGTACAGTCAACTCTCAAAATTTGATTCTGTATATACTTCAATAACCATCAAAGCTTGAAACAGGTTCAAAAACATGATGAACACTCCAAGTAGCATAAGACAGCTGGGCTAGTGGCGTAATGGATAACGCGTCTGACTACAGATCAGCAGATTGTAGGTTCAACTCCCAACTGGCTCATTTAAGTTGCCGTGATCGTATAGTGGTTAGTACTCTGCATTGTGGCCGCAGCAACCCCGGTTCGAATCCGGGTCACGGCATTTTCATTTTATTTCTCACACATCCATTTCTTTACAATATTGAAGGTAAGGACAATTGAAGAAACTAAGCAGATTCTTTGAATGTGCTTGCACAATTTGTCTTTACTGCTTATTGTGAAGCTATCTTTCCATACTTTGAATCATTTCTTTGTGAATCATTTTCTTGAAATCTGGAAAGCTGACATAAATTCCTGAATACAGGAAACTCAAATGAATGGACTCTGAGCAAGTTCATCACAGGCTTAAAAGATCATTTTGCAGTCACAAAAAAAATTGTTTGTGAGATGTTTATGGGAAATAAGCCCTGCAGCAAGTGTACAGTCAACTCTCAAAATTTGATTCTGTATATACTTCAATAACCATCAAAGCTTGAAACAGGTTCAAAAACAGGATGAACACTCCAAGTGGCATAAGACAGCTGGGCCAGTGGCGCATTGGATAACGTGTCTAACTGCGGATCAGCAGATTGTATGTTCGACTTCTACCTGGCTCGTTTAAGTTGCCGTGATCGTATAGTGGTTAGTACTCTGCGTTGTGGCCGCAGCAACCCCGGTTCGTATCCGGGTCACGGCATTTTCATTTTATTTCTCACACATCCATTTCTTTACAATATTGAAGGTAAGGACAATTGAAGAAACTAAGCAGATTCTTTGAATGTGCTTGCACAATTTGTCTTTACTGCTTATTGTGAAGCTATCTTTCCATACTTTGAATCATTTCTTTGTGAATCATTTTCTTGAAATCTGGAAAGCTGACATAAATTCCTGAATACAGGAAACTCAAATGAATGGACTCTGAGCAACTTCATCACAGGCTGAAAAGATCATTTTGCAGTCACAAAGAACATTGTTTGTGAGATGTTTATGGGAAATAAGCCCTGCAGCAAGTGTACAGTCAACTCTCAGACTTTGATTCTGTATATACTTCAATTACCATCAAAGCTTGAAACAGGTTCAAAAACATGATGAACACTCCAAGTGGCATAAGACAGCTGGGCCAGTGGCGCAATGGATAAAGCGTCTGACTACAGATCAGAAGATTGTAGGTTCGACTCCTACCTGGCTCGTTTAAGTTGCCGTGATCGTATAGTGGTTAGTACTCTGCGTTGTGGCCGCAGCAACCCTGGTTCGAATCTGGGTCACGGCTTTTTCATTTTATTTCTCACACATCCATTTCTTTACAATATTGAAGGTAAGGACAATTGAAGAAACTAAGCAGATTCTTTGAATGTGCTTGCACAATTTGTCTTTACTGCTTATTGTGAAGCTATCTTTCCATACTTTGAATCATTTCTTGATCATTTCTTTGTGAATCATTTTCTTGAAATCTGGAAAGCTGACATAAATTCCTGAATACAGGAAACTCAAATGAATGGACTCTGAGCAAGTTCATCACAGGCTGAAAAGATCATTTTGCAGTCACAAAGAAAATTGTTTGTGAGATGTTTATGGGAAATAAGCCCTGCAGCAAGTGTACAGTCAATTCTCAAAATTTGATTCTGTATATACTTCAATAACCATCAAAGCTTGAAACAGGTTCAAAAACATGATGAACACTCCAAGTGGCATAAGACAGCTGGGCCAGTGGTGCAATGGATAACGCGTCTGACTACGGATCAGAAGATTGAAGGTTCAACTCCTACCTGGCTCGTTTAAGTTGCCGTGATCGTATAGTGGTTAGTACTCTGTGTTGTGGCCGCAGCAACCCCGGTTCGAATCCGGGTCACGGCTTTTTCATTTTATTTCTCACACATCCATTTCTTTACAATACTGAAGGTAAGGACAATTGAAGAAACTAAGTAGATTCTTTGAATGTGCTTGCACAATTTGTCTTTACTGCTTATTGTGAAGCTATCTTTCCATACTTTGAATCATTTCTTGATCATTTCTTTGTGAATCATTTTCTTGAAATCTGGAAAGCTGACATAAATTCCTGAATACAGGAAACTCAAATGAATGAACTCTGAGCAACTTCATCACAGGCTGAAAAGATCATTTTGCAGTCACAAAGAAAATTGTTTGTGAGATGTTTATGGGAAATAAGCCCTGCAGCAAGTGTACAGTCAACTCTCAGACTTTGATTCTGTATATACTTCAATAACCATCAAAGCTTGAAACAGGTTCAAAAACATGATGAACACTCCAAGAGGCATAAGGCAGCTGGGCCAGTGGCGCAATGGATAACGCGTCTGACTACAGATCAGAAGATTGAAGGTTCAACTCCTACCTGGCTCGTTTAAGTTGCCGTGATCGTATAGTGGTTAGTACTCTGCGTTGTGGCCGCAGCAACCCCGGTTCGAATCCGGGTCACGGCATTTTCATTTTATTTCTCACACATCCATTTCTTTACAATATTGAAGGTAAGGACAATTGAAGAAACTAAGCAGATTCTTTGAATGTGCTTGCACAATTTGTCTTTACTGCTTATTGTGAAGCTATCTTTCCGTACTTTGAATCATTTCTTGATCATTTCTTTGTGGATCATTTTCTTGAAATCTGGAAAGCTGACATAAATTCCTGAATACAGGAAACTCAAATGAATGGACTCTGAGCAAGTTCATCACAGGCTGAAAAGATCATTTTGCAGTCACAAAGAAAATTGTTTGTGAGATCTTTATGGGAAATAAGCCCTGCAGCAAGTGTACAGTCAACTCTCAAAATTTGATTCTGTATATACTTCAATAACCATCAAAGCTTGAAACAGGTTCAAAAACATGATGAACACTCCAAGTAGCATAAGACAGCTGGGCCAGTGGCGTAATGGATAACGCGTCTGACTACAGAACAGCAGATTGTAGGTTCAACTCCCAACTGGCTCATTTAAGTTGCCGTGATCGTATAGTGGTTAGTACTCTGCGTTGTGGCCACAGCAACCCCGGTTCGAATCCGGGTCACGGCATTTTCATTTTATTTCTCACACATCCATTTCTTTACAATATTGAAGGTAAGGACAATTGAAGAAACTAAGTAGATTCTTTGAATGTGCTTGCACAATTTGTCTTTACTGCTTATTGTGAAGCTATCTTTCCATACTTTGAATCGTTTCTTGATCATTTCTTTGTGAATCATTTTCTTGAAATCTGGAAAGCTGACATAAATTCCTGAATACAGGAAACTCAAATGAATGGACTCTGAGCAACTTCATCACAGGCTGAAAAGATCATTTTGCAGTCACAAAGAACATTGTTTGTGAGATGTTTATGGGAAATAAGCCCTGCAGCAAGTGTACAGTCAACTCTCAGACTTTGATTCTGTATATACTTCAATAACCATCAAAGCTTGAAACAGGTTCAAAAACATGATGAACACTCCAAGAGGCATAAGGCAGCTGGGCCAGTGGCACAATGGATAACACGTCTGACTACGGATCAGAAGATTGTAGGTTAGACTCCTACCTGGCTCGTTTAAGTTGCCGTGGTCGTATAGTGGTTAGTACTCTGCGTTGTGGCCGCAGCAACCCCGGTTCGAATCCGGGTCACGGCATTTTCATTTTATTTCTCACACATCCATTTCTTTACAATATTGAAGGTAAGGACAATTGAAGAAACTAAGCAGATTCTTTGAATGTGCTTGCACAATTTGTCTTTACTGCTTATTGTGAAGCTATCTTTCCATACTTTGAATCATTTCTTGATCATTTCTTTGTGAATAATTTTCTTGAAATCTGGAAAGCTGACATAAATTCCTGAATACAGGAAACTCAAATGAATGGACTCTGAGCAAGTTCATTACAGGCTGAAAAGATCATTTTGCAGTCACAAAAAAATTGTTTGTGAGATGTTTATGGGAAATAAGCCCTACAGCAAGTGTACAGTCAACTCTCAAAATCTGATTCTGTATATACTTCAATAACCATCAAAGCTTGAAACAGGTTCAAAAACATGATGAACACTCCAAGTGGCATAAAACAGCTGGGCCAGTGGCGCATTGGATAACGCGTCTGACTACGGATCAGCAGATTGTAGGTTCGACTCCTACCTGGCTCGTTTAAGTTGCCGTGATCGTATAGTGGTTAGCACTCTGCGTTGTGGCCGCAGCAACCCTGTTTCAAATCCGGGTCATGGCATTTTCATTTTATTTCTCACACATCCATTTCTTTACAATATTGAAGGTAAGGACAATTGAAGAAACTAAGCAGATTCTTTGAATGTGCTTGCACAATTTGTCTCTACTGCTTATTGTGAAGCTATCTTTCCATACTTTGAATCATTTCTTGATCATTTCTTTGTGAATCATTTTCTTGAAAGCTGACATAAATTCCTGAATACAGGAAACTCAAATGAATGGACTCTGAGCAAGTTCATCACAGGCTGAAAATATAATTTTGCAGTCACAAAGAAAATTGTTTGTGAGATCTTTATGGGATATAAGCCCTGCAGCAAGTGTACAGTCAACTCTGAAAATTTGATTCTGTATATACTTCAATATCCATCAAAGCTTGAAACAGGTTCAAAAACATGATGAACACTCCAAGTGACATAAGACAGCTGGGCCAGTGGCGCATAGGATAACGCGTCTGACTACGGATCAGCAGATTGTAGGTTCGACTCCTACCTGGCTCGTTTAAGTTGTCGTGATCGTATAGTGGTTAGCACTCTGCGTTGTGGCCGCAGCAACCCCGGTTCCTATCCGGGTCACGGCATTTTAATTTTATTTCTCACACATCCATTTCTTTACAATATTGAAGGTAAGGACAATTGAAGAAACTAAGCAGATTCTTTGAATGTGCTTGCACAATTTGTCTTTACTGCTTATTGTGTAGCTATCTTTCCATACTTTGAATCATTTCTTGATCATTTCTTTGTGAATCATTTTCTTGAAATCTGGAAAGCTGACATAAATTCCTGAATACAGGAAACTCAAATGAATGGACTCTGAGCAACTTCATCACAGGCTGAAAAGATCATTTTGCAGTCACAAAGAAAATTGTTTGTGAGATGTTTATGGGAAATAAGCCCTGCAGCAAGTGTACAGTCAACTCTCAGACTTTGATTCTGTATATACTTCAATAACCATCAAAGCTTGAAACAGGTTCAAAAACATGATGAACACTCCAAGAGGCATAAGGCAGCTGGGCCAGTGGCACAATGGATAACACGTTTGACTACGGATCAGAAGATTGTAGGTTAGACTCCTACCTGGCTCGTTTAAGTTGCCGTGGTCGTATAGTGGTTAGTACTCTGCGTTGTGGCCGCAGCAACCCCGGTTCGAATCCGGGTCACGGCATTTTCATTTTATTTCTCACACATCCATTTCTTTACAATATTGAAGGTAAGGACAATTGAAGAAACTAAGCAGATTCTTTGAATGTGCTTGCACAATTTGTCTTTACTGCTTATTGTGAAGCTATCTTTCCATACTTTGAATCATTTCTTGATCATTTCTTTGTGAATAATTTTCTTGAAATCTGGAAAGCTGACATAAATTCCTGAATACAGGAAACTCAAATGAATGGACTCTGAGCAAGTTCATTACAGGCTGAAAAGATCATTTTGCAGTCACAAAAAAATTGTTTGTGAGATGTTTATGGGAAATAAGCCCTACAGCAAGTGTACAGTCAACTCTCAAAATCTGATTCTGTATATACTTCAATAACCATCAAAGCTTGAAACAGGTTCAAAAACATGATGAACACTCCAAGTGGCATAAAACAGCTGGGCCAGTGGCGCATTGGATATCGCGTCTGACTACGGATCAGCAGATTGTAGGTTCGACTCCTACCTGGCTCGTTTAAGTTGCCGTGATCGTATAGTGGTTAGCACTCTGCGTTGTGGCCGCAGCAACCCTGTTTCAAATCCGGGTCATGGCATTTTCATTTTATTTCTCACACATCCATTTCTTTACAATATTGAAGGTAAGGACAATTGAAGAAACTAAGCAGATTCTTTGAATGTGCTTGCACAATTTGTCTCTACTGCTTATTGTGAAGCTATCTTTCCATACTTTGAATCATTTCTTGATCATTTCTTTGTGAATCATTTTCTTGAAAGCTGACATAAATTCCTGAATACAGGAAACTCAAATGAATGGACTCTGAGCAAGTTCATCACAGGCTGAAAATATAATTTTGCAGTCACAAAGAAAATTGTTTGTGAGATCTTTATGGGATATAAGCCCTGCAGCAAGTGTACAGTCAACTCTGAAAATTTGATTCTGTATATACTTCAATATCCATCAAAGCTTGAAACAGGTTCAAAAACATGATGAACACTCCAAGTGACATAAGACAGCTGGGCCAGTGGCGCATAGGATAACGCGTCTGACTACGGATCAGCAGATTGTAGGTTCGACTCCTACCTGGCTCGTTTAAGTTGTCGTGATCGTATAGTGGTTAGCACTCTGCGTTGTAGCCGCAGCAACCCCGGTTCCTATCCGGGTCACGGCGTTTTAATTTTATTTCTCACACATCCATTTCTTTACAATATTGAAGGTAAGGACAATTGAAGAAACTAAGCAGATTCTTTGAATGTGCTTGCACAATTTGTCTTTACTGCTTATTGTGTAGCTATCTTTCCATACTTTGAATCATTTCTTGATCATTTCTTTGTGAATCATTTTCTTGAAATCTGGAAAGCTGACAAATTCCTGAATACAGGAAATTAAAATGAATGGACTCTGAGCAAGTTCATCACAGGCTGAAAATATAATTTTGCAGTCACAAAGAAAATTGTTTGTGAGATCTTTATGGGAAATAAGCCCTGCAGCAAGTGTACAGTCAACTCTGAAAATTTGATTCTGTATATACTTCAATAACCATCAAAGCTTGAAACAGGTTCAAAAACATGATGAACACTCCAAGTAGCATAAGACAGCTGGGCCAGTGGCGTAATGGATAACGCGTCTGACTACAGATCAGCAGATTGTAGGTTCAACTCCCAACTGGCTCATTTAAGTTGCCGTGATCGTATAGTGGTTAGTACTCTGCGTTGTGGCCACAGCAACCCCGGTTCGAATCTGGGTCATGGCATTTTCATTTTATTTCTCACACATCCATTTATTTACAATATTTAAGGTAAGGACAATTGAAGAAACTAAGCAGATTCTTTGAATGTGCTTGCACAATTTGTCTTTACTGCTTATTGTGAAGCTATCTTTCCATACTTTGAATCATTTCTTTGTGAATCATTTTCTTGAAATCTGGAAAGCTGACATAAATTCCTGAATACAGGAAACTCAAATGAATGGACTCTGAGCAAGTTCATCACAGGCTGAAAAGATCATTTTGCAGTCACAAAAAAAATTGTTTGTGAGATGTTTATGGGAAATAAGCCCTGCAGCAAGTGTACAGTCAACTCTCAAAATTTGATTCTGCATATACTTTAATAACCATCAAAGCTTAAAACAGGTTCAAAAACATGATGAACACTCCAAGTGGCATAAGACAGCTGGGCCAGTGGCGCATTGGATAACGCATCTGACTACGGATCAGCAGATTGTAGGTTCAACTCCTACCTGGCTCGTTTAAGTTGCCGTGATCGTATAGTGGTTAGTACTCTGCGCTGTGGCCGCAGCAACCCTGGTACGAATCTGGGTCATGGCATTTTCATTTTATTTCTCACACATCCATTTCTTTACAATATTGAAGGTAAGGACAATTGAAGAAACTAAGCAGATTCTTTGAATGTGCTTGCACAATTTGTCTTTACTGCTTATTGTGAAGCTATCTTTCCATACTTTGAATCATTTCTTGATCATTTCTTTGTGAATAATTTTCTTGAAATCTGGAAAGCTGACATAAATTCCTGAATACAGGAAACTCAAATGAATGGACTCTGAGCAAGTTCATCACAGGATGAAAAGAAAATTTTGCAGTCACAAAGAAAATTGTTTGTGAGATGTTTATGGGAAATAAGCCCTGCAGCAAGTGTACAGTCAACTCTGAAAATGTGATTCTGTATATACTTCAATAACCATCAAAGCTTGAAACAGGTTCAAAAACATGATGAACACTCCAAAATGGCATAAGACAGCTGGGCCAATGGCGCAATGGATAATGCGTCTGACTACGGATCAGAAGATTGTAGGTTCGACTCCTACCTGGCTCGTTTAAGTTGCCGTGGTCGTATAGTGGTTAGTACTCTGCGTTGTGGCCGCAGCAACCCCGGTTCGAATCCGGGTCACGGCATTTTCATTTTATTTCTCACACATCCATTTCTTTACAATATTGAAGGTAAGGACAATTGAAGAAACTAAGCAGATTCTTTGAATGTGCTTGCACAATTTGTCTTTACTGCTTATTGTGAAGCTATCTTTCCATACTTTGAATCATTTCTTGATCATTTCTTTGTGAATCATTTTCTTGAAATCTGGAAAGCTGACATAAATTCCTGAATACAGGAAACTCAAATGAATGGACTTTGAGCAAGTTCATCACAGGCTGAAAAGATAATTTTGAAGTCACAAAGAAAATTGTTTGTGAGATGTTTATGGGAAATAAGCCCTGCAGCAAGTGTACAGTCAACTCTGAAAATGTGATTCTGTATATACTTCAATAACCATCAAAGCTTGAAACAGGTTCAAAAACATGATGAACACTCCAAAGTGGCAAAAGACAGGTGGGCCAATGGCGCAATGGATAACGCGTCTGACTACAGATCAGAAGATTGTAGGTTCGACTCCTACCTGGCTCATTTAAGTTGCCGTGATCGTATAGTGGTTAGTATTCTGCGTTGTGGCCGCAGCAACCCCAGTTCGAATCCGGGTCATGGCATTTTCATTTTATTTCTCACACATCCATTTCTTTACAATATTGAAGGTAAGGACAATTGAAGAAACTAAGCAGATTCTTTGAATGTGCTTGCACAATTTGTCTTTACTGCTTATTGTGAAGCTATCTTTCCATACTTTGAATCATTTCTTGATCATTTCTTTGTGAATCATTTTCTTGAAATCGGGAAAGCTGACATAAATTCCTGAATACAGGAAACTCAAATGAATTGACTCTGAGCAAGTTCATCACAGGCTGAAAAGATCATTTTGCAGTCACAAAAAAAATTGTTTGTGAGGTGTTTATGGGAAATAAGCCCTGCAGCAAGTGTACAGTCAACTCTCAAAATTTTATTCTGTATATACTTCAATAACCATCAAAGCTTGAAACAGGTTCAAAAACATGATGAACACTCCAAGTGGCATAAGACAGCTGGGCCAGTGGCGCATTGGATAACGCGTCTGACTACGGATCAGCAGATTGTAGGTTCGACTCCTACCTGGCTCGTTTAGGTTGCCGTGATCGTATAGTGGTTAGCACTCTGCGTTGTGGCCGCAGCAACCCCGTTTCGAATCCGGGTCATGGCATTTTCATTTTATTTCTCACACATCCATTTCTTTACAATATTGAAGGTAAGGACAATTGAAGAAACTAAGCAGATTCTTTGAATGTGCTTGCACAATTTGTCTTTACTGCTTATTGTGAAGCTATCTTTCCATACTTTGAATCATTTCTTGATCATTTCTTTGTGAATCATTTTCTTGAAATCTGGAAAGCTGACATAAATTCCTGAATACAGGAAACTCAAATGAATGGACTCTGATCAAGTTCATCACAGGCTGAAAATATAATTTTGCAGTCACAAAGAAAATTGTTTGTGAGATCTTTATGGGAAATAAGCCCTGCAGCAAGTGTACAGTCAACTCTGAAAATTTGATTCTGTATATACTTCAATAACCATCAAAGCTTGAAACAGGTTCAAAAACATGATGAACACTCCAAGTAGCATAAGACAGCTGGGCCAGTGGCGTAATGGATAACGCGTCTGACTACAGATCAGCAGATTGTAGGTTAAACTCCTACCTGGCTCATTTAAGTTGCCGTGATCGTATAGTGGTTAGTACTCTGCGTTGTGGCCGCAGCAACCCCGGTTCGAATCCGGGTCACGGCATTTTCATTTTATTTCTCACACATCCATTTCTTTACAATATTTAAGGTAAGGACAATTGAAGAAACTAAGCAGATTCTTTGAATGTGCTTGCACAATTTGTCTTTACTGCTTATTGTGAAGCTATCTTTCCATACTTTGAATCATTTCTTGATCATTTCTTTGTGAATCATTTTCTTGAAATCGGGAAAGCTGACATAAATTCCTGAATACAGGAAACTCAAATGAATGGACTCTGAGCAAGTTCATCACAGGCTGAAAAGATCATTTTGCAGTCACAAAAAAAATTGTTTGTGAGATGTTTATGGGAAATAAGCCCTGCAGCAAGTGTACAGTCAACTCTCAAAATTTGATTCTGTTTATACTTTAATAACCATCAAAGCTTAAAACAGGTTCAAAAACATGATGAACACTCCAAGTGGCATAAGACAGCTGGGCCAGTGGCGCATTGGATAACACATCTGACTACGGATCAGCAGATTGTAGGTTCGACTCCTACCTGGCTCGTTTAAGTTGCCATGATCGTATAGTGGTTAGTACTCTGCGCTGTGGCCGCAGCAACCCTGGTTCGAATCCGGGTCACGGCATTTTCATTTTATTTCTCACACATCCATTTCTTTACAATATTGAAGGTAAGGACAATTGAAGAAACTAAGCAGATTCTTTGAATGTGCTTGCACAATTTGTCTTTACTGCTTATTGTGAAGCTATCTTTCCATACTTTGAATCATTTCTTGATCATTTCTTTGTGAATCATTTTCTTGAAATCTGGAAAGCTGACATAAATTCCTGAATACAGGAAACTCAAATGAATGGACTCTGAGCAAGTTCATCACAGGATGAAAAGATAATTTTGCAGTCACAAAGAAAATTGTTTGTGAGATGTTTATGGGAAATAAGCCCTGCAGCAAGTGTACAGTCAACTCTGAAAATGTGATTCTGTATATACTTCAATAACCATCAAAGCTTGAAACAGGTTCAAAAACATGATGAACACTCCAAAGTGGCATAAGACAGCTGGGCCAATGGCGCAATGGATAACGCGTCTGACTACGGATCAGAAGATTGTAGGTTCGACTCCTACCTGGCTCATTTAAGTTGCCGTGATCGTATAGTGGTTAGTATTCTGCATTGTGGCCGCAGCAACCCCAGTTCGAATCCGGGTTACGGCATTTTCATTTTATTTCTCACACATCCATTTCTTTACAATATTGAAGGTAAGGACAATTGAAGAAACTAAGCAGATTCTTTGAATGTGCTTGCACAATTTGTCTTTACTGCTTATTGTGAAGCTATCTTTCCATACTTTGAATCATTTCTTGATCATTTCTTTGTGAATCATTTTCTTGAAATCGGGAAAGCTGACATAAATTCCTGAATACAGGAAACTCAAATGAATGGACTCTGAGCAAGTTCATTACAGGCTGAAAAGATCATTTTGCAGTCACAAAAAAAATTGTTTGAGAGATGTTTATGGGAAATAAGCCCTGCAGCAAGTGTACAGTCAACTCTCAAAATTTGATTCTGTATATACTTCAATAACCATCAAAGCTTGAAACAGGTTCAAAAACATGATGAACACTCCAAGTGACATAAGACAGCTGGGCCAGTGGCGCATTGGATAACGCGTCTGACTACGGATCAGCAGATTGTAGGTTTGACTCCTACCTGGCTCGTTTAAGTTGCCGTGATCGTATAGTGGTTAGCACTCTGCGTTGTGGGCGCAGCAACCCCGGTTCCAATCCGGGTCACGGCATTTTCATTTTATTTCTCACACATCCATTTCTTTACAATATTGAAGGTAAGGACAATTGAAGAAACTAAGCAGATTCTTTGAATGTGCTTGCACAATTTGTCTTTACTGCTTATTGTGAAGCTATCTTTCCATACTTTGAATCATTTCTTTGTGAATCATTTTCTTGAAATCTGGAAAGCTGACATAAATTCCTGAATACAGGAAACTCAAATGAATGGACTCTGAGCAAGTTCATCACAGGCTGAAAAGATCATTTTGCAGTCACAAAAAAAATTGTTTGTGAGATGTTTATGGGAAATAAGCCCTGCAGCAAGTGTACAGTCAACTCTCAAAATTTGATTCTGTATATACTTTAATAACCATCAAAGCTTAAAACAGGTTCAAAAACATGATGAACACTCCAAGTGGCATAAGACAGCTGGGCCAGTGGCGCATTGGATAACGCATCTGACTACGGATCAGCAGATTGTAGGTTCGACTCCTACCTGGCTCGTTTAAGTTGCCGTGATCGTATAGTGGTTAGTACTCTGCGCTGTGGCCGCAGCAACCCTGGTACGAATCCGGGTCACGGCATTTTCATTTTATTTCTCACACATCCATTTCTTTACAATATTGAAGGTAAGGACAATTGAAGAAACTAAGCAGATTCTTTGAATGTGCTTGCACAATTTGTCTTTACTGCTTATTGTGAAGCTATCTTTCCATACTTTGAATCATTTCTTGATCATTTCTTTGTGAATCATTTTCTTGAAATCTGGAAAGCTGACATAAATTCCTGAATACAGGAAACTCAAATGAATGGACTCTGAGCAAGTTCATCACAGGATGAAAAGATAATTTTGCAGTCACAAAGAAAATTGTTTGTGAGATGTTTATGGGAAATAAGCCCTGCAGCAAGTGTACAGTCAACTCTGAAAATGTGATTCTGTATATACTTCAATAACCATAAAAGCTTGAAACAGGTTCAAAAACATGATGAACACTCCAAAGTGACATAAGACAGCTGGGCCAATGGCGCAATGGATAACTCGTCTGACAACGGATCAGAAGATTGTAGGTTTGACTCCTACCTGGCTCCTTTAAGTTGCCGTGATCGTATAGTGGTTAGTACTCTGCGTTGTGGCCGCAGCAACCCCGGTTCGAATCCGGGTCACGGCATTTTCATTTTATTTCTCACACATCCATTTCTTTACAATATTGAAGGTAAGGACAATTGAAGAAACTAAGTAGATTCTTTGAATGTGCTTGCACAATTTGTCTTTACTGCTTATTGTGAAGCTATCTTTCCATACTTTGAATCATTTCTTGATCATTTCTTTGTGAATCGTTTTCTTGAAATCTGGAAAGCTGACATAAATTCCTGAATACAGGAAACTCAAATGAATTGACTCTGAGCAAGTTCATCACAGGCTGAAAATATAATTTTGCAGTCACAAAGAAAATTGTTTGTGAGATCTTTATGGGAAATAAGCCCTGCAGCAAGTGTACAGTCAACTCTGAAAATTTGATTCTGTATATACTTCAATAACCATCAAAGCTTGAAACAGGTTCAAAAACATGATGAACACTCCAAGTAGCATAAGACAGCTGGGCCAGTGGCGTAATGGATAACGCGTCTGACTACAGATCAGCAGATTGTAGGTTTAACTCCTACCTGGCTCATTTAAGTTGCCGTGATCGTATAGTGGTTAGTACTCTGCGTTGTGGCCGCAGCAAATCCGGGTCATGGCATTTTCATTTTATTTCTCACACATCCATTTCTTTACAATATTTAAGGTAAGGACAATTGAAGAAACTAAGCAGATTCTTTGAATGTGCTTGCACAATTTGTCTTTACTGCTTATTGTGAAGCTATCTTTCCATACTTTGAATCATTTCTTGATCATTTCTTTGTGAATCATTTTCTTGAAATCTGGAAAGCTGACATAAATTCCTGAATACAGGAAACTCATATGAATGGACTCTGAGCAAGTTCATCACAGGATGAAAAGATAATTTTGCAGTCACAAAGAAAATTGTTTGTGAGATGTTTATGGGAAATAAGCCCTGCAGCAAGTGTACAGTCAACTCTGAAAATGTGATTCTGTATATACTTCAATAACCATCAAAGCTTGAAACAGGTTCAAAAACATGATGAACACTCCAAAGTGGCATAAGACAGCTGGGCCAATGGCGCAATGGATAACCCGTCTTACTACGGATCAGAAGATTGTAGGTTCGACTCCTACCTGGCTCATTTAAGTTGCCGTGATCGTATAGTGGTTAGTATTCTGCGTTGTGGCCGCAGCAACCCCAGTTCGAATCCGGGTCACGACATTTTCATTTTATTTCTCACACATCCATTTCTTTACAATATTGAAGGTAAGGACAATTGAAGAAACTAAGCAGATTCTTTGAATGTGCTTGCACAATTTGTCTTTACTGCTTATTGTGAAGCTATCTTTCCATACTTTGAATCATTTCTTGATCATTTCTTTGTGAATCATTTTCTTGAAATCTGGAAAGCTGACATAAATGTCTGAATACAGGAAACTCAAATGAATTGACTCTGAGCAAGTTCATCACAGGCTGAAAAGATAATTTTGCAGTCACAAAGAAAATTGTTTGTGAGATGTTTATGGGAAATAAGCCCTGCAGCAAGTGTACAGTCAACTCTCAAAATTTGATTCTGTATATACTTGAATAACCATCAAAGCTTGAAACAGGTTCAAAAACATGATGAACACTCCAAGTGGCATAAGACAGCTGGGCCAGTGGCGCAACGGATAAAGCGTCTGACTACGGATCAGCAGATTGTAGGTTCGACTCCTACTTGGCTCGTTTAAGTTGCCGTGGTTGTATAGTGGTTAGTACTCTGCGTTGTGGCCGCAGCAACCCCGGTTCGAATCCGTGTCATGGCATTTTCATTTTATTTCTCACACATCCATTTCTTTACAATATTGAAGGTAAGGACAATTGAAGAAACTAAGTAGATTCTTTGAATGTGCTTGCACAATTTGTCTTTACTGCTTATTGTGAAGCTATCTTTCCATACTTTGAATCATTTTTTGATCATTTCTTTGTGAATCATTTTCTTGAAATCTGGAAAGCTGACATAAATTCCTGAATACAGGAAACTCAAATGAATGGACTCTGAGCAACTTCATCACAGGCTGAAAAGATCATTTTGCAGTCACAAAGAAAATTGTTTGTGAGAGGTTTATGGGAAATAAGCCCTGCAGCAAGTGTACAGTCAACTCTCAGACTTTGATTCTGTATATACTTCAATAACCATCAAAGCTTGAAACAGGTTCAAAAACATGATGAACACTCCAAGAGGCATAAGGCAGCTGGGCCAGTGGCGCAATGGATAACACGTCTGACTACGGATCAGAAGATTGTAGGTTAGACTCTTACCTGGCTCGTTTAAGTTGCCGTGGTCGTATAGTGGTTAGTACTCTGCGTTGTGGCCGCAGCAACCCCGGTTCGAATCCGGGTCACGGCATTTTAATTTTATTTCTCACACATCCATTTCTTTACAATATTGAAGGTAAGGACAATTGAAGAAACTAAGCAGATTCTTTGAATGTGCTTGCACAATTTGTCTTTACTGCTTATTGTGAAGCTATCTTTCCATACTTTGAATCATTTCTTGATCATTTCTTTGTGAATCATTTTCTTGAAATCTGGAAAGCTGACATAAATTCCTGAATACAGGAAACTCAAATGAATGGACTCTGAGCAAGTTCATCACAGGCTGAAAAGATCATTTTGCAGTCACAAATAAAATTGTTTGTGAGATGTTTATGGGAAATAAGCCCTGCAGCAAGTGTACAGTCAACTCTCAAAATTTGATTCTGTATATACTTGAAAAACCATCAAAGCTTGAAACAGGTTCAAAACATGATGAACACTCCAAGGGACATAAGACAGCTGGGCCAGTGGCGCAATGGATAAAGCATCTGACTACGGATCAGCAGATTGTAGGTTCGACTCCTACCTGGCTCGTTTAATTTGCCGTGATCGTATAGTGGTTAGTACTCTACGTTGTGGCCGCAGCAACCCAGGTTCGAATCCGGGTCACGGCATTTTCATTTTATTTCTCACACATCCATTTCTTTACAATATTGAAGGTAAGGACAATTGAAGAAACTAAGCAGATTCTTTGAATGTGCTTGCACAATTTGCCTTTACTGCTTATTGTGAAGCTATCTTTCCATACTTTGAATCATTTCTTGATCATTTCTTTGTGAATCATTTTCTTGAAATCTGGAAAGCTGACATAAATTCCTGAATACAGGAAACTCAAATGAATGGACTCTGAGCAACTTCATCACAGGCTGAAAAGATCATTTTGCAGTCACAAAGAAAATTGTTTGTGAGATGTTTATGGGAAATAAGCCCTGCAGCAAGTGTACAGTCAACTCTCAGACTTTGATTCTGTATATACTTCAATAACCATCAAAGCTTGAAACAGGTTCAAAAACATGATGAACACTCCAAGTGGCATAAGACAGCTGGGCCAGTGGCGCAATGGATAACGCGTCTGACTACGGATCAGAAGATTGTAGGTTCGACTCCTACCTGGCTCGTTTAAGTTGCTGTGATCGTATAGTGGTTAGTACTCTGCGTTGTGGCCGCAGCAACCCTGGTTCCAATCTGGGTCACGGCATTTTCATTTTATTTCTCACACATCCATTTCTTTACAATATTGAAGGTAAGGACAATTGAAGAAACTAAGCAGATTCTTTGAATGTGCTTGCACAATTTGTCTTTACTGCTTATTGTGAAGCTATCTTTCCATACTTTGAATCATTTCTTGATCATTTCTTTGTGAATCATTTTCTTGAAATCTGGAAAGCTGACATAAATTCCTGAATACAGGAAACTCAAATGAATGGACTCTGAGCAAGTTCATCACAGGCTGAAAAGATCATTTTGCAGTCACAAAGAAAATTGTTTGTGAGATGTTTATGGGAAATAAGCCCTGCAGCAAGTGTACAGTCAACTCTCAGACTTTGATTCTGTACATACTTCAATAACCATCAAAGCTTGAAACAGGTTCAAAAACATGATGAACACTCCAAAAGGCATAAGGCAGCTGGGCCAGTGGCGCAATGGATAACGCGTCTGACTACGGATCAGAAGATTGTAGGTTCGACTCCTACCTGGCTCGTTTAAGTTGCCGTGATCGTATAGAGGTTAGTACTCTGCGTTGTGGCCGCAGCAACCCCGGTTCAAATCCGGGTCATGGCATTTTCATTTTATTTCTCACACATCCATTTCTTTACAATATTGAAGTTAAGGACAATTGAAGAAACTAAGCAGATTCTTTGAATGTGCTTGCACAATTTGTCTTTACTGCTTATTGTGAAGCTATCTTTCCATACTTTGAATCATTTCTTGATCATTTCTTTGTAAATCATTTTCTTGAAATCTGGAAAGCTGACATAAATTCCTGAATACAGGAAACTCAAATGAATTGACTCTGAGCAAGTTCATCACAGGCTGAAAAGATCATTTTGCAGTCACAAAGAAAATTGTTTGTGAGATGTTTATGGGAAATAAGCCCTGCAGCAAGTGTACAGTCAACTCTCAAAATTTGATTCTGTATATACTTGAATAACCATCAAAGCTTGAAACAGGTTCAAAAACATGATGAACACTCCAAGTGGCATAAGACAGCTGGGCCAGTGGCGCAACAGATAAAGCGTCTGACTACGGATCAGCAGATTGTAGGTTCGACTCCTACCTGGCTCGTTTAAGTTGCCGTGGTCGTATAGTGGTTAGTACTCTGCGTTGTGGCCGCAGCAACCCCGGTTTGAAGCCGTGTCACTGCATTTTCATTTTATTTCTCACACATCCATTTCTTTACAATATTGAAGGTAAGGACAATTGAAGAAACTAAGCAGATTCTTTGAATGTGCTTGCACAATTTGTCTTTACTGCTTATTGTGAAGCTATCTTTCCATACTTTGAATCATTTCTTGATCATTTCTTTGTGAATCATTTTCTTGAAATCTGGAAAGCTGACATAAATTCCTGAATACAGGAAACTCAAATGAATGGACTCTGAGCAACTTCATCACAGGCTGAAAAGATCATTTTGCAGTCACAAAGAAAATTGTTTGTGAGATGTTTATGGGAAATAAGCCCTGCAGCAAGTGTACAGTCAACTCTCAGACTTTGATTCTGTATATACTTCAATAACCATCAAAGCTTGAAACAGGTTCAAAAACATGATGAACACTCCAAGTGGCATAAGACAGCTGGGCCAGTGGCGCAATGGATAACGAGTCTGATTACGGATCAGAAGATTGTAGGTTCGACTCCTACCTGGCTCGTTTAAGTTGCCGTGATCGTATAGTGGTTAGTACTCTGCGTTATGGCCGCAGCAACCCTGGTTCGAATCTGGGTCACGGCATTTTCATTTTATTTCTCACACATCCATTTCTTTACAATATTGAAGGTAAGGACAATTGAAGAAACTAAGCAGATTCTTTGAATGTGCTTGCACAATTTGTCTTTACTGCTTATTGTGAAGCTATCTTTCCATACTTTGAATCATTTCTTGATCATTTCTTTGTGAATCATTTTCTTGAAATCTGGAAAGCTGACATAAATTCCTGAATACAGGAAACTCAAATGAATGGACTCTGAGCAAGTTCATCACAGGCTGAAAAGATCATTTTGCAGTCACAAAGAAAATTGTTTGTGAGATGTTTATGGGAAATAAGCCCTGCAGCAAGTGTACAGTCAACTCTCAAAATTTGATTCTGTATATACTTCAATAACCATCAAAGCTTGAAACAGGTTCAAAAACATGATGAACACTCCAAGTTGCATAAGACAGGTGGGCCAGTGGCGCAACAGATAAAGCGTCTGACTACGGATCAGCAGATTGTAGGTTCGACTCCTACCTGGCTCGTTTAAGTTGCCGTGGTCGTATAGTGGTTAGTACTCTGCGTTGTGGCCGCAGCAACCCCGGTTCGAATCCAGGTCACTGCATTTTCATTTTATTTCTCACACATCCATTTCTTTACAATATTGAAGGTAAGGACAATTGAAGAAACTAAGCAGATTCTTTGAATGTGCTTGCACAATTTGTCTTTACTGCTTATTGTGAAGCTATCTTTCCATACTTTGAATAATTTCTTGATCATTTCTTTGTGAATCATTTTCTTGAAATCTGGAAAGCTGACATAAATTCCTGAATACAGGAAACTCAAATGATTTGACTCTGAGCAAGTTCATCACAGGCTGAAAAGATCATTTTGCAGTCACAAAGAAAATTGTTTGTGAGATGTTTATGGGAAATAAGCCCTGCAGCAAGTGTACAGTCAACTCTCAAAATTTGATTCTGTATATACTTGAATAATCATTAAAGCTTGAAACAGGTTCAAAAACATGATGAATACTCCAAGTGGCATAAGACAGCTGGGCCAGTGGCGCAATGGATAAAGCGTCTGACTACGGAGCAGCAGATTGTATGTTCGACTCCTACCTGGCTTGTTTAAGTTGCCGTGGTCGTATAGTGGTTAGTACTCTGCGTTGTGGCCGCAGCAACCCTGGTTCGAATCCGGGTCACGGCATTTTCATTTTATTTCTCACACATCCATTTCTTTACAATATTGAAGGTAAGGACAATTGAAGAAACTAAGCAGATTCTTTGAATGTGCTTGCACAATTTGTCTTTACTGCTTATTGTGAAGCTATCTTTCCATACTTTGAATCATTTCTTGATCATTTCTTTGTGAATCATTTTCTTGAAATCTGGAAAGCTGACATAAATTCCTGAATACAGGAAACTCAAATGAATGGACTCTGAGCAAGTTCATTACAGGCTGAAAAGATAATTTTGCAGTCACAAAAAAAATTGTTTGTGAGATGTTTATGGGAAATAAGCCCTGCAGCAAGTGTACAGTCAACTCTCAAAATTTTATTCTGTATATACTTCAATAACCATCAAAGCTTGAAACAGGTTCAAAAACATGATGAACACTCCAAGTAGCATAAGACAGCTGGGCCAGTGGCGTAATGGATAACGCATCTAACTACGGATCAGCAGATTGTAGGTTCAAATCCTTCTTGGCTCATTTAAGTTGCCGTGATCGTATAGTGGTTAGTACTCTGCGTTGTGGCCGCAGCAACCCCGGTTCGAATCCGGGTCACGGCATTTTAATTTTATTTCTCACACATCCATTTCTTTACAATATTGAAGGTAAGGACAATTGAAGAAACTAAGCAGATTCTTTGAATGTGCTTGCACAATTTGTCTTTACTGCTTATTGTGAAGCTATCTTTCCATACTTTGAATCATTTCTTGATCATTTCTTTGTGAATCATTTTCTTGAAATCTGGAAAGCTGACATAAATTCCTGAATACAGGAAACTCAAATGAATGGACTCTGAGCAAGTTCATCACAGGCTGAAAAGATCATTTTGCAGTCACAAATAAAATTGTTTGTGAGATGTTTATGGGAAATAAGCCCTGCAGCAAGTGTACAGTCAACTCTCAAAATTTGATTCTGTATATACTTGAAAAACCATCAAAGCTTGAAACAGGTTCAAAACATGATGAACACTCCAAGGGACATAAGACAGCTGGGCCAGTGGCGCAATGGATAAAGCATCTGACTACGGATCAGCAGATTGTAGGTTCGACTCCTACCTGGCTCGTTTAATTTGCCGTGATCGTATAGTGGTTAGTACTCTACGTTGTGGCCGCAGCAACCCAGGTTCGAATCCGGGTCACGGCATTTTCATTTTATTTCTCACACATCCATTTCTTTACAATATTGAAGGTAAGGACAATTGAAGAAACTAAGCAGATTCTTTGAATGTGCTTGCACAATTTGCCTTTACTGCTTATTGTGAAGCTATCTTTCCATACTTTGAATCATTTCTTGATCATTTCTTTGTGAATCATTTTCTTGAAATCTGGAAAGCTGACATAAATTCCTGAATACAGGAAACTCAAATGAATGGACTCTGAGCAACTTCATCACAGGCTGAAAAGATCATTTTGCAGTCACAAAGAAAATTGTTTGTGAGATGTTTATGGGAAATAAGCCCTGCAGCAAGTGTACAGTCAACTCTCAGACTTTGATTCTGTATATACTTCAATAACCATCAAAGCTTGAAACAGGTTCAAAAACATGATGAACACTCCAAGTGGCATAAGACAGCTGGGCCAGTGGCGCAATGGATAACGCGTCTGACTACGGATCAGAAGATTGTAGGTTCGACTCCTACCTGGCTCGTTTAAGTTGCTGTGATCGTATAGTGGTTAGTACTCTGCGTTGTGGCCGCAGCAACCCTGGTTCCAATCTGGGTCACGGCATTTTCATTTTATTTCTCACACATCCATTTCTTTACAATATTGAAGGTAAGGACAATTGAAGAAACTAAGCAGATTCTTTGAATGTGCTTGCACAATTTGTCTTTACTGCTTATTGTGAAGCTATCTTTCCATACTTTGAATCATTTCTTGATCATTTCTTTGTGAATCATTTTCTTGAAATCTGGAAAGCTGACATAAATTCCTGAATACAGGAAACTCAAATGAATGGACTCTGAGCAAGTTCATCACAGGCTGAAAAGATCATTTTGCAGTCACAAAGAAAATTGTTTGTGAGATGTTTATGGGAAATAAGCCCTGCAGCAAGTGTACAGTCAACTCTCAGACTTTGATTCTGTACATACTTCAATAACCATCAAAGCTTGAAACAGGTTCAAAAACATGATGAACACTCCAAAAGGCATAAGGCAGCTGGGCCAGTGGCGCAATGGATAACGCGTCTGACTACGGATCAGAAGATTGTAGGTTCGACTCCTACCTGGCTCGTTTAAGTTGCCGTGATCGTATAGAGGTTAGTACTCTGCGTTGTGGGCGCAGCAACCCCGGTTCAAATCCGGGTCATGGCATTTTCATTTTATTTCTCACACATCCATTTCTTTACAATATTGAAGTTAAGGACAATTGAAGAAACTAAGCAGATTCTTTGAATGTGCTTGCACAATTTGTCTTTACTGCTTATTGTGAAGCTATCTTTCCATACTTTGAATCATTTCTTGATCATTTCTTTGTAAATCATTTTCTTGAAATCTGGAAAGCTGACATAAATTCCTGAATACAGGAAACTCAAATGAATTGACTCTGAGCAAGTTCATCACAGGCTGAAAAGATCATTTTGCAGTCACAAAGAAAATTGTTTGTGAGATGTTTATGGGAAATAAGCCCTGCAGCAAGTGTACAGTCAACTCTCAAAATTTGATTCTGTATATACTTGAATAACCATCAAAGCTTGAAACAGGTTCAAAAACATGATGAACACTCCAAGTGGCATAAGACAGCTGGGCCAGTGGCGCAACAGATAAAGCGTCTGACTACGGATCAGCAGATTGTAGGTTCGACTCCTACCTGGCTCGTTTAAGTTGCCGTGGTCGTATAGTGGTTAGTACTCTGCGTTGTGGCCGCAGCAACCCCGGTTTGAAGCCGTGTCACTGCATTTTCATTTTATTTCTCACACATCCATTTCTTTACAATATTGAAGGTAAGGACAATTGAAGAAACTAAGCAGATTCTTTGAATGTGCTTGCACAATTTGTCTTTACTGCTTATTGTGAAGCTATCTTTCCATACTTTGAATCATTTCTTGATCATTTCTTTGTGAATCATTTTCTTGAAATCTGGAAAGCTGACATAAATTCCTGAATACAGGAAACTCAAATGAATGGACTCTGAGCAACTTCATCACAGGCTGAAAAGATCATTTTGCAGTCACAAAGAAAATTGTTTGTGAGATGTTTATGGGAAATAAGCCCTGCAGCAAGTGTACAGTCAACTCTCAGACTTTGATTCTGTATATACTTCAATAACCATCAAAGCTTGAAACAGGTTCAAAAACATGATGAACACTCCAAGTGGCATAAGACAGCTGGGCCAGTGGCGCAATGGATAACGAGTCTGATTACGGATCAGAAGATTGTAGGTTCGACTCCTACCTGGCTCGTTTAAGTTGCCGTGATCGTATAGTGGTTAGTACTCTGCGTTATGGCCGCAGCAACCCTGGTTCGAATCTGGATCACGGCATTTTCATTTTATTTCTCACACATCCATTTCTTTACAATATTGAAGGTAAGGACAATTGAAGAAACTAAGCAGATTCTTTGAATGTGCTTGCACAATTTGTCTTTACTGCTTATTGTGAAGCTATCTTTCCATACTTTGAATCATTTCTTGATCATTTCTTTGTGAATCATTTTCTTGAAATCTGGAAAGCTGACATAAATTCCTGAATACAGGAAACTCAAATGAATGGACTCTGAGCAAGTTCATCACAGGCTGAAAAGATCATTTTGCAGTCACAAAGAAAATTGTTTGTGAGATGTTTATGGGAAATAAGCCCTGCAGCAAGTGTACAGTCAACTCTCAAAATTTGATTCTGTATATACTTCAATAACCATCAAAGCTTGAAACAGGTTCAAAAACATGATGAACACTCCAAGTTGCATAAGACAGGTGGGCCAGTGGCGCAACAGATAAAGCGTCTGACTACGGATCAGCAGATTGTAGGTTCGACTCCTACCTGGCTCGTTTAAGTTGCCGTGGTCGTATAGTGGTTAGTACTCTGCGTTGTGGCCGCAGCAACCCCGGTTCGAATCCAGGTCACTGCATTTTCATTTTATTTCTCACACATCCATTTCTTTACAATATTGAAGGTAAGGACAATTGAAGAAACTAAGCAGATTCTTTGAATGTGCTTGCACAATTTGTCTTTACTGCTTATTGTGAAGCTATCTTTCCATACTTTGAATAATTTCTTGATCATTTCTTTGTGAATCATTTTCTTGAAATCTGGAAAGCTGACATAAATTCCTGAATACAGGAAACTCAAATGATTTGACTCTGAGCAAGTTCATCACAGGCTGAAAAGATCATTTTGCAGTCACAAAGAAAATTGTTTGTGAGATGTTTATGGGAAATAAGCCCTGCAGCAAGTGTACAGTCAACTCTCAAAATTTGATTCTGTATATACTTGAATAATCATTAAAGCTTGAAACAGGTTCAAAAACATGATGAATACTCCAAGTGGCATAAGACAGCTGGGCCAGTGGCGCAATGGATAAAGCGTCTGACTACGGATCAGCAGATTGTATGTTCGACTCCTACCTGGCTTGTTTAAGTTGCCGTGGTCGTATAGTGGTTAGTACTCTGCGTTGTGGCCGCAGCAACCCTGGTTCGAATCCGGGTCACGGCATTTTCATTTTATTTCTCACACATCCATTTCTTTACAATATTGAAGGTAAGGACAATTGAAGAAACTAAGCAGATTCTTTGAATGTGCTTGCACAATTTGTCTTTACTGCTTATTGTGAAGCTATCTTTCCATACTTTGAATCATTTCTTGATCATTTCTTTGTGAATCATTTTCTTGAAATCTGGAAAGCTGACATAAATTCCTGAATACAGGAAACTCAAATGAATGGACTCTGAGCAAGTTCATTACAGGCTGAAAAGATAATTTTGCAGTCACAAAAAAAATTGTTTGTGAGATGTTTATGGGAAATAAGCCCTGCAGCAAGTGTACAGTCAACTCTCAAAATTTTATTCTGTATATACTTCAATAACCATCAAAGCTTGAAACAGGTTCAAAAACATGATGAACACTCCAAGTAGCATAAGACAGCTGGGCCAGTGGCGTAATGGATAACGCATCTAACTACGGATCAGCAGATTGTAGGTTCAAATCCTTCTTGGCTCATTTAAGTTGCCGTGATCGTATAGTGGTTAGTACTCTGCGTTGTGGCCGCAGCAACCCCGGTTCGAATCCGGGTCACGGCATTTTAATTTTATTTCTCACACATCCATTTCTTTACAATATTGAAGGTAAGGACAATTGAAGAAACTAAGCAGATTCTTTGAATGTGCTTGCACAATTTGTCTTTACTGCTTATTGTGAAGCTATCTTTCCATACTTTGAATCATTTCTTGATCATTTCTTTGTGAATCATTTTCTTGAAATCTGGAAAGCTGACATAAATTCCTGAATACAGGAAACTCAAATGAATGGACTCTGAGCAAGTTCATCACAGGCTGAAAAGATCATTTTGCAGTCACAAATAAAATTGTTTGTGAGATGTTTATGGGAAATAAGCCCTGCAGCAAGTGTACAGTCAACTCTCAAAATTTGATTCTGTATATACTTGAAAAACCATCAAAGCTTGAAACAGGTTCAAAACATGATGAACACTCCAAGGGACATAAGACAGCTGGGCCAGTGGCGCAATGGATAAAGCATCTGACTACGGATCAGCAGATTGTAGGTTCGACTCCTACCTGGCTCGTTTAATTTGCCGTGATCGTATAGTGGTTAGTACTCTACGTTGTGGCCGCAGCAACCCAGGTTCGAATCTGGGTCACGGCATTTTCATTTTATTTCTCACACATCCATTTCTTTACAATATTGAAGGTAAGGACAATTGAAGAAACTAAGCAGATTCTTTGAATGTGCTTGCACAATTTGCCTTTACTGCTTATTGTGAAGCTATCTTTCCATACTTTGAATCATTTCTTGATCATTTCTTTGTGAATCATTTTCTTGAAATCTGGAAAGCTGACATAAATTCCTGAATACAGGAAACTCAAATGAATGGACTCTGAGCAACTTCATCACAGGCTGAAAAGATCATTTTGCAGTCACAAAGAAAATTGTTTGTGAGATGTTTATGGGAAATAAGCCCTGCAGCAAGTGTACAGTCAACTCTCAGACTTTGATTCTGTATATACTTCAATAACCATCAAAGCTTGAAACAGGTTCAAAAACATGATGAACACTCCAAGTGGCATAAGACAGCTGGGCCAGTGGCGCAATGGATAACGCGTCTGACTACGGATCAGAAGATTGTAGGTTCGACTCCTACCTGGCTCGTTTAAGTTGCTGTGATCGTATAGTGGTTAGTACTCTGCGTTGTGGCCGCAGCAACCCTGGTTCCAATCTGGGTCACGGCATTTTCATTTTATTTCTCACACATCCATTTCTTTACAATATTGAAGGTAAGGACAATTGAAGAAACTAAGCAGATTCTTTGAATGTGCTTGCACAATTTGTCTTTACTGCTTATTGTGAAGCTATCTTTCCATACTTTGAATCATTTCTTGATCATTTCTTTGTGAATCATTTTCTTGAAATCTGGAAAGCTGACATAAATTCCTGAATACAGGAAACTCAAATGAATGGACTCTGAGCAAGTTCATCACAGGCTGAAAAGATCATTTTGCAGTCACAAAGAAAATTGTTTGTGAGATGTTTATGGGAAATAAGCCCTGCAGCAAGTGTACAGTCAACTCTCAGACTTTGATTCTGTACATACTTCAATAACCATCAAAGCTTGAAACAGGTTCAAAAACATGATGAACACTCCAAAAGGCATAAGGCAGCTGGGCCAGTGGCGCAATGGATAACGCGTCTGACTACGGATCAGAAGATTGTAGGTTCGACTCCTACCTGGCTCGTTTAAGTTGCCGTGATCGTATAGAGGTTAGTACTCTGCGTTGTGGGCGCAGCAACCCCGGTTCAAATCCGGGTCATGGCATTTTCATTTTATTTCTCACACATCCATTTCTTTACAATATTGAAGTTAAGGACAATTGAAGAAACTAAGCAGATTCTTTGAATGTGCTTGCACAATTTGTCTTTACTGCTTATTGTGAAGCTATCTTTCCATACTTTGAATCATTTCTTGATCATTTCTTTGTAAATCATTTTCTTGAAATCTGGAAAGCTGACATAAATTCCTGAATACAGGAAACTCAAATGAATTGACTCTGAGCAAGTTCATCACAGGCTGAAAAGATCATTTTGCAGTCACAAAGAAAATTGTTTGTGAGATGTTTATGGGAAATAAGCCCTGCAGCAAGTGTACAGTCAACTCTCAAAATTTGATTCTGTATATACTTGAATAACCATCAAAGCTTGAAACAGGTTCAAAAACATGATGAACACTCCAAGTGGCATAAGACAGCTGGGCCAGTGGCGCAACAGATAAAGCGTCTGACTACGGATCAGCAGATTGTAGGTTCGACTCCTACCTGGCTCGTTTAAGTTGCCGTGGTCGTATAGTGGTTAGTACTCTGCGTTGTGGCCGCAGCAACCCCGGTTTGAAGCCGTGTCACTGCATTTTCATTTTATTTCTCACACATCCATTTCTTTACAATATTGAAGGTAAGGACAATTGAAGAAACTAAGCAGATTCTTTGAATGTGCTTGCACAATTTGTCTTTACTGCTTATTGTGAAGCTATCTTTCCATACTTTGAATCATTTCTTGATCATTTCTTTGTGAATCATTTTCTTGAAATCTGGAAAGCTGACATAAATTCCTGAATACAGGAAACTCAAATGAATGGACTCTGAGCAACTTCATCACAGGCTGAAAAGATCATTTTGCAGTCACAAAGAAAATTGTTTGTGAGATGTTTATGGGAAATAAGCCCTGCAGCAAGTGTACAGTCAACTCTCAGACTTTGATTCTGTATATACTTCAATAACCATCAAAGCTTGAAACAGGTTCAAAAACATGATGAACACTCCAAGTGGCATAAGACAGCTGGGCCAGTGGCGCAATGGATAACGAGTCTGATTACGGATCAGAAGATTGTAGGTTCGACTCCTACCTGGCTCGTTTAAGTTGCCGTGATCGTATAGTGGTTAGTACTCTGCGTTATGGCCGCAGCAACCCTGGTTCGAATCTGGGTCACGGCATTTTCATTTTATTTCTCACACATCCATTTCTTTACAATATTGAAGGTAAGGACAATTGAAGAAACTAAGCAGATTCTTTGAATGTGCTTGCACAATTTGTCTTTACTGCTTATTGTGAAGCTATCTTTCCATACTTTGAATCATTTCTTGATCATTTCTTTGTGAATCATTTTCTTGAAATCTGGAAAGCTGACATAAATTCCTGAATACAGGAAACTCAAATGAATGGACTCTGAGCAAGTTCATCACAGGCTGAAAAGATCATTTTGCAGTCACAAAGAAAATTGTTTGTGAGATGTTTATGGGAAATAAGCCCTGCAGCAAGTGTACAGTCAACTCTCAAAATTTGATTCTGTATATACTTCAATAACCATCAAAGCTTGAAACAGGTTCAAAAACATGATGAACACTCCAAGTTGCATAAGACAGGTGGGCCAGTGGCGCAACAGATAAAGCGTCTGACTACGGATCAGCAGATTGTAGGTTCGACTCCTACCTGGCTCGTTTAAGTTGCCGTGGTCGTATAGTGGTTAGTACTCTGCGTTGTGGCCGCAGCAACCCCGGTTCGAATCCAGGTCACTGCATTTTCATTTTATTTCTCACACATCCATTTCTTTACAATATTGAAGGTAAGGACAATTGAAGAAACTAAGCAGATTCTTTGAATGTGCTTGCACAATTTGTCTTTACTGCTTATTGTGAAGCTATCTTTCCATACTTTGAATAATTTCTTGATCATTTCTTTGTGAATCATTTTCTTGAAATCTGGAAAGCTGACATAAATTCCTGAATACAGGAAACTCAAATGATTTGACTCTGAGCAAGTTCATCACAGGCTGAAAAGATCATTTTGCAGTCACAAAGAAAATTGTTTGTGAGATGTTTATGGGAAATAAGCCCTGCAGCAAGTGTACAGTCAACTCTCAAAATTTGATTCTGTATATACTTGAATAACCATTAAAGCTTGAAACAGGTTCAAAAACATGATGAATACTCCAAGTGGCATAAGACAGCTGGGCCAGTGGCGCAATGGATAAAGCGTCTGACTACGGATCAGCAGATTGTATGTTCGACTCCTACCTGGCTTGTTTAAGTTGCCGTGGTCGTATAGTGGTTAGTACTCTGCGTTGTGGCCGCAGCAACCCTGGTTCGAATCCGGGTCACGGCATTTTCATTTTATTTCTCACACATCCATTTCTTTACAATATTGAAGGTAAGGACAATTGAAGAAACTAAGCAGATTCTTTGAATGTGCTTGCACAATTTGTCTTTACTGCTTATTGTGAAGCTATCTTTCCATACTTTGAATCATTTCTTGATCATTTCTTTGTGAATCATTTTCTTGAAATCTGGAAAGCTGACATAAATTCCTGAATACAGGAAACTCAAATGAATGGACTCTGAGCAAGTTCATTACAGGCTGAAAAGATAATTTTGCAGTCACAAAAAAAATTGTTTGTGAGATGTTTATGGGAAATAAGCCCTGCAGCAAGTGTACAGTCAACTCTCAAAATTTTATTCTGTATATACTTCAATAACCATCAAAGCTTGAAACAGGTTCAAAAACATGATGAACACTCCAAGTAGCATAAGACAGCTGGGCCAGTGGCGTAATGGATAACGCATCTAACTACGGATCAGCAGATTGTAGGTTCAAATCCTTCTTGGCTCATTTAAGTTGCCGTGATCGTATAGTGGTTAGTACTCTGCGTTGTGGCCGCAGCAACCCCGGTTCGAATCCGGGTCATGGCATTTTCATTTTATTTCTCACACATCCATTTCTTTACAATATTTAAGGTAAGGACAATTGAAGAAACTAAGCAGATTCTTTGAATGTGCTTGCACAATTTGTCTTTACTGCTTATTGTGAAGCTATCTTTCCATACTTTGAATCATTTCTTGATCATTTCTTTGTGAATCATTTTCTTGAAATCTGGAAAGCTGACATAAATTCCTGAATACAGGAAACTCAAATGAATGGACTTTGAGCAAGTTCATCACAGGCTGAAAAGATCATTTTGCAGTCACAAAGAAAATTGTTTGTGAGATGTTTATGGGAAATAAGCCCTGCAGCAAGTGTACAGTCAACTCTGAAAATTTGATTCTGTATATACTTCAATAACCATCAAAGCTTGAAACAGGTTCAAAAACATGATGAACACTCCAAAGTGGCATAAGACAGCTGGGCTAGAGGCGCAATGGATAACACGCCTGACTACGGATCAGCAGATTGTAGGTTCGACTCCTACCTTGCTCGTTTAAGTTGCCGTGGTCGTATAGTGGTTAGTACTCTGCGTTGTGGCCGCAGCAACCCCGGTTCGAATCCAGGTCACTGCTTTTTTATTTTATTTCTCACACATCCATTTCTTTACAATATTGAAGGTAAGGACAATTGAAGAAACTAAGCAGATTCTTTGAATGTGCTTGCACAATTTGTCTTTACTGCTTATTGTGAAGCTATCTTTCCATACTTTGAATAATTTCTTGATCATTTCTTTGTGAATCATTTTCTAGAAATCTGGAAAGCTGACATAAATTCATGAATACAGGAAACTCAAATGAATTGACTCTGAGCAAGTTCATCAGAGGCTGAAAAGATCATTTTACAGTCACAAAGAAAATTGTTTGTGAGATGTTTATGGGAAATAAGCCCTGCAGCAAGTGTACAGTCAACTCTCAAAATTTGATTCTGTATATACTTGAATAACCATCAAAGCTTGAAACAGGTTCAAAAACATGATGAACACTCCAAGTGGCATAAGACAGCTGGGCCAGTGGCACATTGGATAACGCGTCTGACTACGGATCAGCAGATTATAGGTTCGACTCCTACCTGGCTTGTTTAAGTTGCCGTGATCGTATAGTGGTTAGTACTCTGCGTTGTTGCCGCAGCAACACCGGTTCGAATCCGGGTCACAGCATTTTCATTTTATTACTCACACATCCATTTCTTTACAATATTGAAGGTAAGGACAATTGAAGAAACTAAGCAGATTCTTTGAATGTGCTTGCACAATTTGTCTTTACTGCTTATTGTGAAGCTATCTTTCCATACTTTGAATCATTTCTTTGTGAATCATTTTCTTGAAATCTGGAAAGCTGACATAAATTCCTGAATACAGGAAACTCAAATGAATGGACTCTGAGCAAGTTCATCACAGGCTGAAAAGATCATTTTGCAGTCACAAAAAGAATTGTTTGTGAGATGTTTATGGGAAATAAGCCCTGCAGCAAGTGTACAGTCAACTCTCAAAATTTGATTCTGTATATACTTCAATAACCATCAAAGCTTGAAACAGGTTCAAAAACATGATGAACACTCCAAAGTGGCATAAGACAGCTGGGCCAGTGGCGCAATGGATAACGCATCTGACTACGGATCAGAAGATTGTAGGTTCGACTCCTACCTGGCTTGTTTAAGTTGCCGTGATCGTATAGTGGTTAGTACTCTGCGTTGTGGCCGCAGCAACCCTGGTTCGAAGCCGTGTAACGGCATTTTCATTTAATTTCTCACACATCCATTTCTTCACAATATTGAAGGTAAGGACAATTGAAGAAACTAAGCAGATTCTTTGAATGTGCTTGCACAATTTGTATTTACTGCTTATTGTGAAGCTATCTTTCCATACTTTGAATCATTTCTTTGTGAATCATTTTCTTGAAATCTGGAAAGCTGACATAAATTCCTGAATACAGGAAACTCAAATGAATGGACTCTGAGCAAGTTCATCACAGGCTGAAAAGATCATTTTGCAGTCACAAAAAGAATTGTTTGTGAGATGTTTATGGGAAATAAGCCCTGCAGCAAGTGTACAGTCAACTCTCAAAATTTGATTCTGTATATACTTGAATAACCATCAAAGCTTGAAACAGGTTCAAAAACATGATGAACACTCCAAGTGTCATAAGATAGCTGGGCCAGTGGCGCATTGGATAACGCGTCTGACTACGGATCAGCAGATTGTAGGTTCGACTCCTACCTGGCTCGTTTAAGTTGCCGTGATCGTATAGTGGTTAGTACTCTGCGTTGTGGCCGCAGCAACCCAGGTTTAAATCCGGGTCACGGAATTTTCATTTTATTTCTCACACATCCATTTCTTTACAATATTGAAGGTAAGGACAATTGAAGAAACTAAGCAGATTCTTTGAATGTGCTTGCACAATTTGTCTTTACTGCTTATTGTGAAGCTATCTTTCCATACTTTGAATCATTTCTTGATCATTTCTTTGTGAATCATTTTCTTGAAATCTGGAAAGCTGACATAAATTCCTGAATACAGGAATCTCAAATGAATGGACTCTGAGCAAGTTCATCACAGGCTGAAAATATAATTTTGCAGTCACAAAGAAAATTGTTTGTGAGATCTTTATGGGAAATAAGCCCTGCAGCAAGTGTACAATCAACTCTGAAAATTTGATTCTGTATATACTTCAATAACCATCAAAGCTTGAAACAGGTTCAAAAACATGATGAACACTCCAAGTAGCATAAGACAGCTGGGCCAGTGGCGTAATGGATAACGCGTCTGACTACGGATTAGCAGATTGTAGGTTCGACTCCTACCTGGCTCATTTAAGTTGCCGTGATGGTATAGTGGTTAGCACTCTGCGTTGTGGCCGCAGCAACCCAGGTTCAAATCCGGGTGACGGCATTTTCATTTTATTTCTCACACATCCATTTCTTTACAATATTGAAGGTAAGGACAATTGAAGAAACTAAGCAGATTATTTGAATGTGCTTGCACAATTTGTCTTTACTGCTTATTGTGAAGCTATCTTTCCATACTTTGAATCATTTCTTGATCATTTCTTTGTGAATCATTTTCTTGAAATCTGGAAAGCTGACATAAATTCCTGAATACAGGAAACTCAAATGAATGGACTTTGAGCAAGTTCATCACAGGCTGAAAAGATCATTTTGCAGTCACAAAGAAAATTGTTTGTGAGATGTTTATGGGAAATAAGCCCTGCAGCAAGTGTACAGTCAACTCTGAAAATTTGATTCTGTATATACTTCAATAACCATCAAAGCTTGAAACAGGTTAAAAAACATGATGAACACTCCAAAGTGGCATAAGACAGTTGGGCTAGTGGCGCAATGGATAACGCGCCTGACTACGGATCAGAATGATTGTAGGTTCGACTCCTACCTGGCTCATTTAAGTTGCCGTGATCGTATAGTGGTTAGTACTCTGTGTTGTGGCCGCAGCAACCCCGGTTTGAATCCGGGTGACGGCTTTTTCATTTTATTTCTCACACATCCATTTCTTTACAATATTGAAGGTAAGGACAATTGAAGAAACTAAGCAGATTATTTGAATGTGCTTGCACAATTTGTCTTTACTGCTTATTGTGAAGCTATCTTTCCATACTTTGAATCATTTCTTGATCATTTCTTTGTGAATCATTTTCTTGAAATCTGGAAAGCTGACATAAATTCCTGAATACAGGAAACTCAAATGAATTGACTCTGAGCAAGTTCATCACAAGCTAAAAAGATCATTTTGCAGTCACAAAGAAAATTGTTTGTGAGATGTTTATGGGAAATAAGCCCTGCAGCAAGTGTACAGCCAACTCTCAAAATTTGATTCTGTATATACTTGAATAACCATCAAAGCTTGAAACAGGTTCAAAAACATGATGAACACTTCAAGTGGCATAAGACAGCAGGGCCAGTGGCGCAACAGATAAAGCGTCTGACTACGGATCAGCAGATTGTAGGTTCGACTCCTACCTGGCTCGTTTAAATTGCCGTGATCGTATAGTGGTTAGTACTCTGCGTTGTGGCCGCAGTAACCCTGGTTCGAAGCCGTGTCACGGCATTTTCATTTTATTTCTCACACATCCATTTCTTTACAATATTGAAGGTAAGGACAATTGAAGAAACTAAGCAGATTCTTTGAATGTGCTTGCACAATTTGTCTTTACTGCTTATTGTGAAGATTTCTTTCCATACTTTGAATCATTTCTTTGTGAATCATTTTCTTGAAATCTGGAAAGCTGACATAAATTCCTGAATACAGGAAACTCAAATGAATTGACTCTGAGCAAGTTCATCAGAGGCTGAAAAGATCATTTTACAGTCACAAAGAAAATTGTTTGTGAGATGTTTATGGGAAATAAGCCCTGCAGCAAGTGTACAGTCAACTCTCAAAATTTGATTCTGTATATACTTGAATAACCATCAAAGCTTGAAACAGGTTCAAAAACATGATGAACACTCCAAGTGGCATAAGACAGCTGGGCCAGTGGCGCATTGGATAACGCGTCTGACTACGGATCAGAAGATTGTAGGTTCGACTCCTACCTGGCTCGTTTAAGTTGACGTGATCGTATAGTGGTTAGTACTCTGCGTTGTGGCCGCAGCAACCCTGGTTCGAAGCCGTGTCACAGCATTTTCATTTAATTACTCACACATCCATTTCTTTACAATATTGAAGGTAAGGACAATTGAAGAAACTAAGCAGATTCTTTGAATGTGCTTGCACAATTTGTCTTTACTGCTTATTGTGAAGCTATCTTTCCATACTTTGAATCATTTCTTTGTGAATCATTTTCTTGAAATCTGGAAAGCTGACATAAATTCCTGAATACAGGAAACTCAAATTAATGGACTCTGAGCAAGTTCATCACAGGCTGAAAAGATCATTTTGCAGTCACAAAAAGAATTGTTTGTGAGATGTTTATGGGAAATAAGCCCTGCAGCAAGTGTACAGTCAACTCTCAAAATTTGATTCTGTATATACTTCAATAACCACCAAAGCTTGAAACAGGTTCAAAAACATGATGAACACTCCAAAGTGGCATAAGACAGCTGGGCCAGTGGCGCAATGGATAACGCATCTGACTACGGATCAGAAGATTGTAGGTTCGACTCCTACCTGGCTTGTTTAAGTTGCCGTGATCGTATAGTGGTTAGTACTCTGCGTTGTGGCCGCAGCAACCCTGGTTCGAAGCCGTGTAACGGCATTTTCATTTAATTTCTCACACATCCATTTCTTCACAATATTGAAGGTAAGGACAATTGAAGAAACTAAGCAGATTCTTTGAATGTGCTTGCACAATTTGTATTTACTGCTTATTGTGAAGCTATCTTTCCATACTTTGAATCATTTCTTTGTGAATCATTTTCTTGAAATCTGGAAAGCTGACATAAATTCCTGAATACAGGAAACTCAAATGAATGGACTCTGAGCAAGTTCATCACAGGCTGAAAAGATCATTTTGCAGTCAAAAAAAGAATTGTTTGTGAGATGTTTATGGGAAATAAGCCCTGCAGCAAGTGTACAGTCAACTCTCAAAATTTGATTCTGTATATACTTGAATAACCATCAAAGCTTGAAACAGGTTCAAAAACATGATGAACACTCCAAGTGTCATAAGATAGCTGGGCCAGTGGCGCATTGGATAACGCGTCTGACTACGGATCAGCAGATTGTAGGTTCGACTCCTACCTAGCTCGTTTAAGTTGCCATGATCGTATAGTGGTTAGTACTCTGTGTTGTGGCCGCAGCAACCCAGGTTCAAATCCGGGTCACGGAATTTTCATTTTATTTCTCACACATCCATTTCTTTACAATATTGAAGGTAAGGACAATTGAAGAAACTAAGCAGATTCTTTGAATGTGCTTGCACAATTTGTATTTACTGCTTATTGTGAAGCTATCTTTCCATACTTTGAATCATTTCTTGATCATTTCTTTGTGAATCATTTTCTTGAAATCTGGAAAGCTGACATAAATTCCTGAATACAGGAATCTCAAATGAATGGACTCTGAGCAAGTTCATCACAGGCTGAAAATATAATTTTGCAGTCACAAAGAAAATTGTTTGTGAGATCTTTATGGGAAATAAGCCCTGCAGCAAGTGTACAATCAACTCTGAAAATTTGATTCTGTATATACTTCAATAACCATCAAAGCTTGAAACAGGTTCAAAAACATGATGAACACTCCAAGTAGCATAAGACAGCTGGGCCAGTGGCGTAATGGATAACGCGTCTGACTACGGATTAGCAGATTGTAGGTTCGACTCCTACCTGGCTCATTTAAGTTGCCGTGATGGTATAGTGGTTAGTACTCTGCGTTGTGGCTGCAGCAACCCAGGTTCAAATCCGGGTGACGGCATTTTCATTTTATTTCTCACACATCCATTTCTTTACAATATTGAAGGTAAGGACAATTGAAGAAACTAAGCAGATTATTTGAATGTGCTTGCACAATTTGTCTTTACTGCTTATTGTGAAGCTATCTTTCCATACTTTGAATCATTTCTTGATCATTTCTTTGTGAATCATTTTCTTGAAATCTGGAAAGCTGACATAAATTCCTGAATACAGGAAACTCAAATGAATGGACTTTGAGCAAGTTCATCACAGGCTGAAAAGATCATTTTGCAGTCACAAAGAAAATTGTTTGTGAGATGTTTATGGGAAATAAGCCCTGCAGCAAGTGTACAGTCAACTCTGAAAATTTGATTCTGTATATACTTCAATAACCATCAAAGCTTGAAACAGGTTAAAAAACATGATGAACACTCCAAAGTGGCATAAGACAGTTGGGCTAGTGGCGCAATGGATAACGCGCCTGACTACGGATCAGAATGATTGTAGGTTCGACTCCCACCTGGCTCATTTAAGTTGCCGTGATCGTATAGTGGTTAGTACTCTGTGTTGTGGCCGCAGCAACCCCGGTTTGAATCCGGGTGACGGCATTTTCATTTTATTTCTCACACATCCATTTCTTTACAATATTGAAGGTAAGGACAATTGAAGAAACTAAGCAGATTATTTGAATGTGCTTGCACAATTTGTCTTTACTGCTTATTGTGAAGCTATCTTTCCATACTTTGAATCATTTCTTGATCATTTCTTTGTGAATCATTTTCTTGAAATCTGGAAAGCTGACATAAATTCCTGAATACAGGAAACTCAAATGAATTGACTCTGAGCAAGTTCATCACAAGCTAAAAAGATCATTTTGCAGTCACAAAGAAAATTGTTTGTGAGATGTTTATGGGAAATAAGCCCTGCAGCAAGTGTACAGCCAACTCTCAAAATTTGATTCTGTATATACTTGAATAACCATCAAAGCTTGAAACAGGTTCAAAAACATGATGAACACTTCAAGTGGCATAAGACAGCAGGGCCAGTGGCGCAACAGATAAAGCGTCTGACTACGGATCAGCAGATTGTAGGTTCGACTCCTACCTGGCTCGTTTAAGTTGCCGTGATCGTATAGTGGTTAGTACTCTGCGTTGTGGCCGCAGTAACCCTGGTTCGAAGCCGTGTCACGGCATTTTCATTTTATTTCTCACACATCCATTTCTTTACAATATTGAAGGTAAGGACAATTGAAGAAACTAAGCAGATTCTTTGAATGTGCTTGCACAATTTGTCTTTACTGCTTATTGTGAAGATTTCTTTCCATACTTTGAATCATTTCTTTGTGAATCATTTTCTTGAAATCTGGAAAGCTGACATAAATTCCTGAATACAGGAAACTCAAATGAATTGACTCTGAGCAAGTTCATCAGAGGCTGAAAAGATCATTTTACAGTCACAAAGAAAATTGTTTGTGAGATGTTTATGGGAAATAAGCCCTGCAGCAAGTGTACAGTCAACTCTCAAAATTTGATTCTGTATATACTTGAATAACCATCAAAGCTTGAAACAGGTTCAAAAACATGATGAACACTCCAAGTGGCATAAGACAGCTGGGCCAGTGGCGCATTGGATAACGCGTCTGACTACGGATCAGAAGATTGTAGGTTCGACTCCTACCTGGCTCGTTTAAGTTGACGTGATCGTATAGTGGTTAGTACTCTGCGTTGTGGCCGCAGCAACCCTGGTTCGAAGCCGTGTCACAGCATTTTCATTTAATTACTCACACATCCATTTCTTTACAATATTGAAGGTAAGGACAATTGAAGAAACTAAGCAGATTCTTTGAATGTGCTTGCACAATTTGTCTTTACTGCTTATTGTGAAGCTATCTTTCCATACTTTGAATCATTTCTTTGTGAATCATTTTCTTGAAATCTGGAAAGCTGACATAAATTCCTGAATACAGGAAACTCAAATTAATGGACTCTGAGCAAGTTCATCACAGGCTGAAAAGATCATTTTGCAGTCACAAAAAGAATTGTTTGTGAGATGTTTATGGGAAATAAGCCCTGCAGCAAGTGTACAGTCAACTCTCAAAATTTGATTCTGTATATACTTCAATAACCATCAAAGCTTGAAACAGGTTCAAAAACATGATGAACACTCCAAAGTGGCATAAGACAGCTGGGCCAGTGGCGCAATGGATAACGCATCTGACTACGGATCAGAAGATTGTAGGTTCGACTCCTACCTGGCTTGTTTAAGTTGCCGTGATCGTATAGTGGTTAGTACTCTGCGTTGTGGCCGCAGCAACCCTGGTTCGAAGCCGTGTAACGGCATTTTCATTTAATTTCTCACACATCCATTTCTTCACAATATTGAAGGTAAGGACAATTGAAGAAACTAAGCAGATTCTTTGAATGTGCTTGCACAATTTGTATTTACTGCTTATTGTGAAGCTATCTTTCCATACTTTGAATCATTTCTTTGTAAATCATTTTCTTGAAATCTGGAAAGCTGACATAAATTCCTGAATACAGGAAACTCAAATGAATGGACTCTGAGCAAGTTCATCACAGGCTGAAAAGATCATTTTGCAGTCACAAAAAGAATTGTTTGTGAGATGTTTATGGGAAATAAGCCCTGCAGCAAGTGTACAGTCAACTCTCAAAATTTGATTCTGTATATACTTGAATAACCATCAAAGCTTGAAACAGGTTCAAAAACATGATGAACACTCCAAGTGTCATAAGATAGCTGGGCCAGTGGCGCATTGGATAACGCGTCTGACTACGGATCAGCAGATTGTAGGTTCGACTCCTACCTAGCTCGTTTAAGTTGCCGTGATCGTATAGTGGTTAGTACTCTGTGTTGTGGCCGCAGCAACCCAGGTTCAAATCCGGGTCACGGAATTTTCATTTTATTTCTCACACATCCATTTCTTTACAATATTGAAGGTAAGGACAATTGAAGAAACTAAGCAGATTCTTTGAATGTGCTTGCACAATTTGTATTTACTGCTTATTGTGAAGCTATCTTTCCATACTTTGAATCATTTCTTGATCATTTCTTTGTGAATCATTTTCTTGAAATCTGGAAAGCTGACATAAATTCCTGAATACAGGAATCTCAAATGAATGGACTCTGAGCAAGTTCATCACAGGCTGAAAATATAATTTTGCAGTCACAAAGAAAATTGTTTGTGAGATCTTTATGGGAAATAAGCCCTGCAGCAAGTGTACAATCAACTCTGAAAATTTGATTCTGTATATACTTCAATAACCATCAAAGCTTGAAACAGGTTCAAAAACATGATGAACACTCCAAGTAGCATAAGACAGCTGGGCCAGTGGCGTAATGGATAACGCGTCTGACTACGGATTAGCAGATTGTAGGTTCGACTCCTACCTGGCTCATTTAAGTTGCCGTGATGGTATAGTGGTTAGTACTCTGCGTTGTGGCTGCAGCAACCCAGGTTCAAATCCGGGTGACGGCATTTTCATTTTATTTCTCACACATCCATTTCTTTACAATATTGAAGGTAAGGACAATTGAAGAAACTAAGCAGATTATTTGAATGTGCTTGCACAATTTGTCTTTACTGCTTATTGTGAAGCTATCTTTCCATACTTTGAATCATTTCTTGATCATTTCTTTGTGAATCATTTTCTTGAAATCTGGAAAGCTGACATAAATTCCTGAATACAGGAAACTCAAATGAATGGACTTTGAGCAAGTTCATCACAGGCTGAAAAGATCATTTTGCAGTCACAAAGAAAATTGTTTGTGAGATGTTTATGGGAAATAAGCCCTGCAGCAAGTGTACAGTCAACTCTGAAAATTTGATTCTGTATATACTTCAATAACCATCAAAGCTTGAAACAGGTTAAAAAACATGATGAACACTCCAAAGTGGCATAAGACAGTTGGGCTAGTGGCGCAATGGATAACGCGCCTGACTACGGATCAGAATGATTGTAGGTTCGACTCCCACCTGGCTCATTTAAGTTGCCGTGATCGTATAGTGGTTAGTACTCTGTGTTGTGGCCGCAGCAACCCCGGTTTGAATCCGGGTGACGGCATTTTCATTTTATTTCTCACACATCCATTTCTTTACAATATTGAAGGTAAGGACAATTGAAGAAACTAAGCAGATTATTTGAATGTGCTTGCACAATTTGTCTTTACTGCTTATTGTGAAGCTATCTTTCCATACTTTGAATCATTTCTTGATCATTTCTTTGTGAATCATTTTCTTGAAATCTGGAAAGCTGACATAAATTCCTGAATACAGGAAACTCAAATGAATTGACTCTGAGCAAGTTCATCACAAGCTAAAAAGATCATTTTGCAGTCACAAAGAAAATTGTTTGTGAGATGTTTATGGGAAATAAGCCCTGCAGCAAGTGTACAGCCAACTCTCAAAATTTGATTCTGTATATACTTGAATAACCATCAAAGCTTGAAACAGGTTCAAAAACATGATGAACACTTCAAGTGGCATAAGACAGCAGGGCCAGTGGCGCAACAGATAAAGCGTCTGACTACGGATCAGCAGATTGTAGGTTCGACTCCTACCTGGCTCGTTTAAGTTGCCGTGATCGTATAGTGGTTAGTACTCTGCGTTGTGGCCGCAGTAACCCTGGTTCGAAGCCGTGTCACGGCATTTTCATTTTATTTCTCACACATCCATTTCTTTACAATATTGAAGGTAAGGACAATTGAAGAAACTAAGCAGATTCTTTGAATGTGCTTGCACAATTTGTCTTTACTGCTTATTGTGAAGATTTCTTTCCATACTTTGAATCATTTCTTTGTGAATCATTTTCTTGAAATCTGGAAAGCTGACATAAATTCCTGAATACAGGAAACTCAAATGAATTGACTCTGAGCAAGTTCATCAGAGGCTGAAAAGATCATTTTACAGTCACAAAGAAAATTGTTTGTGAGATGTTTATGGGAAATAAGCCCTGCAGCAAGTGTACAGTCAACTCTCAAAATTTGATTCTGTATATACTTGAATAACCATCAAAGCTTGAAACAGGTTCAAAAACATGATGAACACTCCAAGTGGCATAAGACAGCTGGGCCAGTGGCGCATTGGATAACGCGTCTGACTACGGATCAGAAGATTGTAGGTTCGACTCCTACCTGGCTCGTTTAAGTTGACGTGATCGTATAGTGGTTAGTACTCTGCGTTGTGGCCGCAGCAACCCTGGTTCGAAGCCGTGTCACAGCATTTTCATTTAATTACTCACACATCCATTTCTTTACAATATTGAAGGTAAGGACAATTGAAGAAACTAAGCAGATTCTTTGAATGTGCTTGCACAATTTGTCTTTACTGCTTATTGTGAAGCTATCTTTCCATACTTTGAATCATTTCTTTGTGAATCATTTTCTTGAAATCTGGAAAGCTGACATAAATTCCTGAATACAGGAAACTCAAATTAATGGACTCTGAGCAAGTTCATCACAGGCTGAAAAGATCATTTTGCAGTCACAAAAAGAATTGTTTGTGAGATGTTTATGGGAAATAAGCCCTGCAGCAAGTGTACAGTCAACTCTCAAAATTTGATTCTGTATATACTTCAATAACCATCAAAGCTTGAAACAGGTTCAAAAACATGATGAACACTCCAAAGTGGCATAAGACAGCTGGGCCAGTGGCGCAATGGATAACGCATCTGACTACGGATCAGAAGATTGTAGGTTCGACTCCTACCTGGCTTGTTTAAGTTGCCGTGATCGTATAGTGGTTAGTACTCTGCGTTGTGGCCGCAGCAACCCTGGTTCGAAGCCGTGTAACGGCATTTTCATTTAATTTCTCACACATCCATTTCTTCACAATATTGAAGGTAAGGACAATTGAAGAAACTAAGCAGATTCTTTGAATGTGCTTGCACAATTTGTATTTACTGCTTATTGTGAAGCTATCTTTCCATACTTTGAATCATTTCTTTGTGAATCATTTTCTTGAAATCTGGAAAGCTGACATAAATTCCTGAATACAGGAAACTCAAATGAATGGACTCTGAGCAAGTTCATCACAGGCTGAAAAGATCATTTTGCAGTCACAAAAAGAATTGTTTGTGAGATGTTTATGGGAAATAAGCCCTGCAGCAAGTGTACAGTCAACTCTCAAAATTTGATTCTGTATATACTTGAATAACCATCAAAGCTTGAAACAGGTTCAAAAACATGATGAACACTCCAAGTGTCATAAGATAGCTGGGCCAGTGGCGCATTGGATAACGCGTCTGACTACGGATCAGCAGATTGTAGGTTCGACTCCTACCTAGCTCGTTTAAGTTGCCGTGATCGTATAGTGGTTAGTACTCTGTGTTGTGGCCGCAGCAACCCAGGTTCAAATCCGGGTCACGGAATTTTCATTTTATTTCTCACACATCCATTTCTTTACAATATTGAAGGTAAGGACAATTGAAGAAACTAAGCAGATTCTTTGAATGTGCTTGCACAATTTGTATTTACTGCTTATTGTGAAGCTATCTTTCCATACTTTGAATCATTTCTTGATCATTTCTTTGTGAATCATTTTCTTGAAATCTGGAAAGCTGACATAAATTCCTGAATACAGGAATCTCAAATGAATGGACTCTGAGCAAGTTCATCACAGGCTGAAAATATAATTTTGCAGTCACAAAGAAAATTGTTTGTGAGATCTTTATGGGAAATAAGCCCTGCAGCAAGTGTACAATCAACTCTGAAAATTTGATTCTGTATATACTTCAATAACCATCAAAGCTTGAAACAGGTTCAAAAACATGATGAACACTCCAAGTAGCATAAGACAGCTGGGCCAGTGGCGTAATGGATAACGCGTCTGACTACGGATTAGCAGATTGTAGGTTCGACTCCTACCTGGCTCATTTAAGTTGCCGTGATGGTATAGTGGTTAGTACTCTGCGTTGTGGCTGCAGCAACCCAGGTTCAAATCCGGGTGACGGCATTTTCATTTTATTTCTCACACATCCATTTCTTTACAATATTGAAGGTAAGGACAATTGAAGAAACTAAGCAGATTATTTGAATGTGCTTGCACAATTTGTCTTTACTGCTTATTGTGAAGCTATCTTTCCATACTTTGAATCATTTCTTGATCATTTCTTTGTGAATCATTTTCTTGAAATCTGGAAAGCTGACATAAATTCCTGAATACAGGAAACTCAAATGAATGGACTTTGAGCAAGTTCATCACAGGCTGAAAAGATCATTTTGCAGTCACAAAGAAAATTGTTTGTGAGATGTTTATGGGAAATAAGCCCTGCAGCAAGTGTACAGTCAACTCTGAAAATTTGATTCTGTATATACTTCAATAACCATCAAAGCTTGAAACAGGTTAAAAAACATGATGAACACTCCAAAGTGGCATAAGACAGTTGGGCTAGTGGCACAATGGATAACGCGCCTGACTACGGATCAGAATGATTGTAGGTTCGACTCCCACCTGGCTCATTTAAGTTGCCGTGATCGTATAGTGGTTAGTACTCTGTGTTGTGGCCGCAGCAACCCCGGTTTGAATCCGGGTGACGGCATTTTCATTTTATTTCTCACACATCCATTTCTTTACAATATTGAAGGTAAGGACAATTGAAGAAACTAAGCAGATTATTTGAATGTGCTTGCACAATTTGTCTTTACTGCTTATTGTGAAGCTATCTTTCCATACTTTGAATCATTTCTTGATCATTTCTTTGTGAATCATTTTCTTGAAATCTGGAAAGCTGACATAAATTCCTGAATACAGGAAACTCAAATGAATTGACTCTGAGCAAGTTCATCACAAGCTAAAAAGATCATTTTGCAGTCACAAAGAAAATTGTTTGTGAGATGTTTATGGGAAATAAGCCCTGCAGCAAGTGTACAGCCAACTCTCAAAATTTGATTCTGTATATACTTGAATAACCATCAAAGCTTGAAACAGGTTCAAAAACATGATGAACACTTCAAGTGGCATAAGACAGCAGGGCCAGTGGCGCAACAGATAAAGCGTCTGACTACGGATCAGCAGATTGTAGGTTCGACTCCTACCTGGCTCGTTTAAGTTGCCGTGATCGTATAGTGGTTAGTACTCTGCGTTGTGGCCGCAGTAACCCTGGTTCGAAGCCGTGTCACGGCATTTTCATTTTATTTCTCACACATCCATTTCTTTACAATATTGAAGGTAAGGACAATTGAAGAAACTAAGCAGATTCTTTGAATGTGCTTGCACAATTTGTCTTTACTGCTTATTGTGAAGATTTCTTTCCATACTTTGAATCATTTCTTTGTGAATCATTTTCTTGAAATCTGGAAAGCTGACATAAATTCCTGAATACAGGAAACTCAAATGAATTGACTCTGAGCAAGTTCATCAGAGGCTGAAAAGATCATTTTACAGTCACAAAGAAAATTGTTTGTGAGATGTTTATGGGAAATAAGCCCTGCAGCAAGTGTACAGTCAACTCTCAAAATTTGATTCTGTATATACTTGAATAACCATCAAAGCTTGAAACAGGTTCAAAAACATGATGAACACTCCAAGTGGTATAAGACAGCTGGGCCAGTGGCGCATTGGATAACGCGTCTGACTACGGATCAGAAGATTGTAGGTTCGACTCCTACCTGGCTCGTTTAAGTTGACGTGATCGTATAGTGGTTAGTACTCTGCGTTGTGGCCGCAGCAACCCTGGTTCGAAGCCGTGTCACAGCATTTTCATTTAATTACTCACACATCCATTTCTTTACAATATTGAAGGTAAGGACAATTGAAGAAACTAAGCAGATTCTTTGAATGTGCTTGCACAATTTGTCTTTACTGCTTATTGTGAAGCTATCTTTCCATACTTTGAATCATTTCTTTGTGAATCATTTTCTTGAAATCTGGAAAGCTGACATAAATTCCTGAATACAGGAAACTCAAATTAATGGACTCTGAGCAAGTTCATCACAGGCTGAAAAGATCATTTTGCAGTCACAAAAAGAATTGTTTGTGAGATGTTTATGGGAAATAAGCCCTGCAGCAAGTGTACAGTCAACTCTCAAAATTTGATTCTGTATATACTTCAATAACCATCAAAGCTTGAAACAGGTTCAAAAACATGATGAACACTCCAAAGTGGCATAAGACAGCTGGGCCAGTGGCGCAATGGATAACGCATCTGACTACGGATCAGAAGATTGTAGGTTCGACTCCTACCTGGCTTGTTTAAGTTGCCGTGATCGTATAGTGGTTAGTACTCTGCGTTGTGGCCGCAGCAACCCTGGTTCGAAGCCGTGTAACGGCATTTTCATTTAATTTCTCACACATCCATTTCTTCACAATATTGAAGGTAAGGACAATTGAAGAAACTAAGCAGATTCTTTGAATGTGCTTGCACAATTTGTATTTACTGCTTATTGTGAAGCTATCTTTCCATACTTTGAATCATTTCTTTGTGAATCATTTTCTTGAAATCTGGAAAGCTGACATAAATTCCTGAATACAGGAAACTCAAATGAATGGACTCTGAGCAAGTTCATCACAGGCTGAAAAGATCATTTTGCAGTCACAAAAAGAATTGTTTGTGAGATGTTTATGGGAAATAAGCCCTGCAGCAAGTGTACAGTCAACTCTCAAAATTTGATTCTGTATATACTTGAATAACCATCAAAGCTTGAAACAGGTTCAAAAACATGATGAACACTCCAAGTGTCATAAGATAGCTGGGCCAGTGGCGCATTGGATAACGCGTCTGACTACGGATAAGCAGATTGTAGGTTCGACTCCTACCTAGCTCGTTTAAGTTGCCGTGATCGTATAGTGGTTAGTACTCTGTGTTGTGGCCGCAGCAACCCAGGTTCAAATCCGGGTCACGGAATTTTCATTTTATTTCTCACACATCCATTTCTTTACAATATTGAAGGTAAGGACAATTGAAGAAACTAAGCAGATTCTTTGAATGTGCTTGCACAATTTGTATTTACTGCTTATTGTGAAGCTATCTTTCCATACTTTGAATCATTTCTTGATCATTTCTTTGTGAATCATTTTCTTGAAATCTGGAAAGCTGACATAAATTCCTGAATACAGGAATCTCAAATGAATGGACTCTGAGCAAGTTCATCACAGGCTGAAAATATAATTTTGCAGTCACAAAGAAAATTGTTTGTGAGATCTTTATGGGAAATAAGCCCTGCAGCAAGTGTACAATCAACTCTGAAAATTTGATTCTGTATATACTTCAATAACCATCAAAGCTTGAAACAGGTTCAAAAACATGATGAACACTCCAAGTAGCATAAGACAGCTGGGCCAGTGGCGTAATGGATAACGCGTCTGACTACGGATTAGCAGATTGTAGGTTCGACTCCTACCTGGCTCATTTAAGTTGCCGTGATGGTATAGTGGTTAGTACTCTGCGTTGTGGCTGCAGCAACCCAGGTTCAAATCCGGGTGACGGCATTTTCATTTTATTTCTCACACATCCATTTCTTTACAATATTGAAGGTAAGGACAATTGAAGAAACTAAGCAGATTATTTGAATGTGCTTGCACAATTTGTCTTTACTGCTTATTGTGAAGCTATCTTTCCATACTTTGAATCATTTCTTGATCATTTCTTTGTGAATCATTTTCTTGAAATCTGGAAAGCTGACATAAATTCCTGAATACAGGAAACTCAAATGAATGGACTTTGAGCAAGTTCATCACAGGCTGAAAAGATCATTTTGCAGTCACAAAGAAAATTGTTTGTGAGATGTTTATGGGAAATAAGCCCTGCAGCAAGTGTACAGTCAACTCTGAAAATTTGATTCTGTATATACTTCAATAACCATCAAAGCTTGAAACAGGTTAAAAAACATGATGAACACTCCAAAGTGGCATAAGACAGTTGGGCTAGTGGCGCAATGGATAACGCGCCTGACTACGGATCAGAATGATTGTAGGTTCGACTCCTACCTGGCTCATTTAAGTTGCCGTGATCGTATAGTGGTTAGTACTCTGTGTTGTGGCCGCAGCAACCCCGGTTTGAATCCGGGTGACGGCATTTTCATTTTATTTCTCACACATCCATTTCTTTACAATATTGAAGGTAAGGACAATTGAAGAAACTAAGCAGATTATTTGAATGTGCTTGCACAATTTGTCTTTACTGCTTATTGTGAAGCTATCTTTCCATACTTTGAATCATTTCTTGATCATTTCTTTGTGAATCATTTTCTTGAAATCTGGAAAGCTGACATAAATTCCTGAATACAGGAAACTCAAATGAATTGACTCTGAGCAAGTTCATCACAAGCTAAAAAGATCATTTTGCAGTCACAAAGAAAATTGTTTGTGAGATGTTTATGGGAAATAAGCCCTGCAGCAAGTGTACAGCCAACTCTCAAAATTTGATTCTGTATATACTTGAATAACCATCAAAGCTTGAAACAGGTTCAAAAACATGATGAACACTTCAAGTGGCATAAGACAGCTGGGCCAGTGGCGCAACAGATAAAGCGTCTGACTACGGATCAGCAGATTGTAGGTTCGACTCCTACCTGGCTCGTTTAAGTTGCCGTGATCGTATAGTGGTTAGTACTCTGCGTTGTGGCCGCAGTAACCCTGGTTCGAAGCCGTGTCACGGCATTTTCATTTTATTTCTCACACATCCATTTCTTTACAATATTGAAGGTAAGGACAATTGAAGAAACTAAGCAGATTCTTTGAATGTGCTTGCACAATTTGTCTTTACTGCTTATTGTGAAGCTATCTTTCCATACTTTGAATCATTTCTTTGTGAATCATTTTCTTGAAATCTGGAAAGCTGACATAAATTCCTGAATACAGGAAACTCAAATGAATTGACTCTGAGCAAGTTCATCAGAGGCTGAAAAGATCATTTTACAGTCACAAAGAAAATTGTTTGTGAGATGTTTATGGGAAATAAGCCCTGCAGCAAGTGTACAGTCAACTCTCAAAATTTGATTCTGTATATACTTGAATAACCATCAAAGCTTGAAACAGGTTCAAAAACATGATGAACACTCCAAGTGGCATAAGACAGCTGGGCCAGTGGCGCATTGGATAACGCGTCTGACTACGGATCAGAAGATTGTAGGTTCGACTCCTACCTGGCTCGTTTAAGTTGACGTGATCGTATAGTGGTTAGTACTCTGCGTTGTGGCCGCAGCAACCCTGGTTCGAAGCCGTGTCACAGCATTTTCATTTAATTTCTCACACATCCATTTCTTTACAATATTGAAGGTAAGGACAATTGAAGAAACTAAGCAGATTCTTTGAATGTGCTTGCACAATTTGTATTTACTGCTTATTGTGAAGCTATCTTTCCATACTTTGAATCATTTCTTTGTGAATCATTTTCTTGAAATCTGGAAAGCTGACATAAATTCCTGAATACAGGAAACTCAAATGAATGGACTCTGAGCAAGTTCATCACAGGCTGAAAAGATCATTTTGCAGTCACAAAAAGAATTGTTTGTGAGATGTTTATGGGAAATAAGCCCTGCAGCAAGTGTACAGTCAACTCTCAAAATTTGATTCTGTATATACTTGAATAACCATCAAAGCTTGAAACAGGTTCAAAAACATGATGAACACTCCAAGTGTCATATGATAGCTGGGCCAGTGGCGCATTGGATAACGCGTCTGACTACGGATCAGAAGATTGTAGGTTCGACTCCTACCTGGCTCGTTTAAGTTGCCGTGATCGTATAGTGGTTAGTACTCTGCGTTGTTTCCGCAGCAACCCTGGTTCGAAGCCGTGTCACGGCATTTTCATTTTATTTCTCACACATCCATTTCTTTACAATATTGAAGGTAAGGACAATTGAAGAAACTAAGCAGATTCTTTGAATGTGCTTGCACAATTTGTATTTACTGCTTATTGTGAAGCTATCTTTCCATACTTTGAATCATTTCTTTGTGAATCATTTTCTTGAAATCTGGAAAGCTGACAAATTCCTGAATACAGGAAACTCAAATGAATGGACTCTGAGCAAGTTCATCACAGGCTGAAAAGATCATTTTGCAGTCACAAAAAGAATTGTTTGTGAGATGTTTATGGGAAATAAGCCCTGCAGCAAGTGTACAGTCAACTCTCAAAATTTGATTCTGTATATACTTGAATAACCATCAAAGCTTGAAACAGGTTCAAAAACATGATGAACACTCCAAGTGTGATAAGATAGCTGGGCCAGTGGCGCATTGGATAATGCGTCTGACTACGGATCAGCAGATTGTAGGTTCGACTCCTACCTGGCTCGTTTAAGTTGCCGTGATCGTTTAGTGGTTAGTACTCTGCGTTGTGGCCGCAGCAACCCCGGTTCGAATCCGGATCATGGCATTTTCATTTTATTTCTCACACATCCATTTCTTTACAATATTGAAGGTAAGGACAATTGAAGAAACTAAGCAGATTCTTTGAATGTGCTTGCACAATTTGTCTATACTGCTTATTGTGAAGCTATCTTTCCATACTTTGAATCATTTCTTGATCATTTCTTTGTGAATCATTTTCTTGAAATCTGGAAAGCTGACATAAATTCCTGAATACAGGAAACTCAAATGAATGGACTCTGAGCAAGTTCATCACAGGCTGAAAATATAATTTTGCAGTCACAAAGAAAATTGTTTGTGAGATCTTTATGGGAAATAAGCCTTGCAGCAAGTGTACAATCAACTCTGAAAATTTGATTCTGTATATACTTCAATAACCATCAAAGCTTGAAACAGGTTCAAAAACATGATGAACACTCCAAGTAGCATAAGACAGCAGGGCCAGTGGCGTAATGGATAACGCATCTGACTACGGATCAGCAGATTGTAGGTTCGACTCCTACCTGGCTCATTTAAGTTGCCGTGATAGTATAGTGGTTAGTACTCTGCGTTGTGGCTGCAGCAACCCCGGTTCGAATCCGTGTCATGGCATTTTTATTTTATTTCTCACACATCCATTTCTTTACAATATTTAAGGTAAGGACAATTGAAGAAACTAAGCAGATTCTTTGAATGTGCTTGCACAATTTGTCTTTACTGCTTATTGTGAAGCTATCTTTCCATACTTTGAATCATTTCTTGATCATTTCTTTGTGAATCATTTTCTTGAAATCTGGAAAGCTGACATAAATTCCTGAATACAGGAAACTCAAATGAATGGACTTTGAGCAAGTTCATCACAGGCTGAAAAGATAATTTTGCAGTCACAAAGAAAATTGTTTGTGAGATGTTTATGGGAAATAAGCCCTGCAGCAAGTGTACAGTCAACTCTCAAAATTTGATTCTGTATATACTTCAATAACCATCAAAGCTTGAAACAGGTTCAAAAACATGATGAACACTCCAAAGTGACATAAAACAGCTGGGCTAGTGGCGCAATGGATCACGCTCCTGACTACGGATCAGAAGATTGTAGGTTCGACTCCTACCTGGCTCATTTAAGTTGCCGTGATCGTATAGTGGTTAGTACTCTGCGTTGTGGCCGCAGCAACCCCGGTTCGAATCCGGGTGACAGCATTTTCATTTTATTTCTCACACATCCATTTCTTTACAATATTGAAGGTAAGGACAATTGAAGAAACTAAACAGATTCTTTGAATGTGCTTGCACAATTTGTCTTTACTGCTTATTGTGAAGCTATCTTTCCATACTTTGAATCATTTCTTTGTGAATCATTTTCTTGAAATCTGGAAAGCTGACATAAATTCCTGAATACAGGAAACTCAAATGAATGGACTCTGAGCAAGTTCATCACAGGATGAAAAGATCATTTTGCAGTCACAAAAAAAATTGTTTGTGAGATGTTTATGGGAAATAAGCCCTGCAGCAAGTGTACAGTCAACTCTCAAAATTTGATTCTGTACATACTTCAATAACCATCAAAGCTTGAAACAGGTTCAAAAACATGATGAACATTCCAAAGTGGCGTAAGACAGCTGGGCCAGTGGCGCAATGGATAACGCGTCTGACTACGGATCAGAAGATTGTAGGTTCGACTCCTACCTGGCTCGTTTAAGTTGCCGTGATCGTATAGTGGTTAGTACTCTGCGTTGTGGCCGCAGCAACCCTGGTTCGAAGCCGTTTCACGGCATTTTCATTTTATTTCTCACACATCCATTTCTTTACAATATTGAAGGTAAGGACAATTGAAGAAACTAAGCAGATTCTTTGAATGTGCTTGCACAATTTGTCTTTACTGCTTATTGTGAAGCTATCTTTCCATACTTTGAATCATTTCTTTGTGAATCATTTTCTTGAAATCTGGAAAGCTGACATAAATTCCTGAATACAGGAAACTCAAATGAATGGACTCTGAGCAAGTTCATCACAGGCTGAAAAGATAATTTGCAGTTACAAAAATAATTGTTTGTGAGATGTTTATGGGAAATAAGCCCTGCAGCAAGTGTACAGTCAACTCTCAAAATTTGATTCTGTATATACTTCAATAACCATCAAAGCTTGAAACAGGTTCAAAAACATGATGAACACTCCAAAGTGGCATAAGACAGCTGGGCCAGTGGCGCAATGGATAACGCGTCTGACTACGGATCAGAAGATTGTAGGTTCGACTCCTACCTGGCTCGTTTAAGTTGCCGTGATCGTATAGTGGTTAGTACTCTGCGTTGTGGCCGCAGCAACCCTGGTTCGAAGCCGTTTCACGGCATTTTCATTTTATTTCTCACACATCCATTTCTTTACAATATTGAAGGTAAGGACAATTGAAGAAACTAAGCAGATTCTTTGAATGTGCTTGCACAATTTGTCTTTACTGCTTATTGTGAAGCTATCTTTCCATACTTTGAATCATTTCTTTGTGAATCATTTTCTTGAAATCTGGAAAGCTGACATAAATTCCTGAATACAGGAAACTCAAATGAATGGACTCTGAGCAAGTTCATCACAGGCTGAAAAGATAATTTGCAGTTACAAAAATAATTGTTTGTGAGATGTTTATGGGAAATAAGCCCTGCAGCAAGTGTACAGTCAACTCTCAAAATTTGATTCTGTATATACTTCAATAACCATCAAAGCTTAAAACAGGTTCAAAAACATGATGAACACTCCAAGTGGCATAAGACAGCTGGGCCAGTGGCGCATTGGATAACGTGTCTGACTACGGATCAGCAGATTGTAGGTTCGACTCCTATCTGGCTCGTTTAAGTTGCCGTGATCGTATAGTGGTTAGCACTCTGTGTTGTGGCCGCAGCAACCCTGGTTCGAAGCCGTGTCACGGCATTTTCATTTTATTTCTCACACATCCATTTCTTTACAATATTGAAGGTAAGGACAATTGAAGAAACTAAGCAGATTCTTTGAATGTGCTTGCACAATTTGTCTTTACTGCTTATTGTGAAGCTATCTTTCCATACTTTGAATCATTTCTTTGTGAATCATTTTCTTGAAATCTGGAAAGCTGACATAAATTCCCGAATACAGGAAACTCAAATGAATGGACTCTGAGCAAGTTCATCACAGGCTGAAAAGATCATTTTGCAGTCACAAAAAAAATTGTTTGTGAGATGTTTATGGGAAATAAGCCCTGCAGCAAGTGTACAGTCAACTCTCAAAATTTGATTCTGTATATACTTCAATAACCATCAAAGCTTGAAACAGGTTCAAAAACATGATGAACACTCCAAAGTGACATAAGACAGCTGGGCCAGTGGCGCAATGGATAACGCGTCTGACTACGGATCAGAAGATTGTAGGTTCGACTCCTACCTGGCTCGTTTAAGTTGCCGTGATCGTATAGTGGTTAGTACTCTGCGTTGTTTCCGCAGCAACCCTGGTTCGAAGCCGTGTCACGGCATTTTCATTTTATTTCTCACACATCCATTTCTTTACAATATTGAAGGTAAGGACAATTGAAGAAACTAAGCAGATTCTTTGAATGTGCTTGCACAATTTGTATTTACTGCTTATTGTGAAGCTATCTTTCCATACTTTGAATCATTTCTTTGTGAATCATTTTCTTGAAATCTGGAAAGCTGACAAATTCCTGAATACAGGAAACTCAAATGAATGGACTCTGAGCAAGTTCATCACAGGCTGAAAAGATCATTTTGCAGTCACAAAAAGAATTGTTTGTGAGATGTTTATGGGAAATAAGCCCTGCAGCAAGTGTACAGTCAACTCTCAAAATTTGATTCTGTATATACTTGAATAACCATCAAAGCTTGAAACAGGTTCAAAAACATGATGAACACTCCAAGTGTGATAAGATAGCTGGGCCAGTGGCGCATTGGATAATGCGTCTGACTACGGATCAGCAGATTGTAGGTTCGACTCCTACCTGGCTCGTTTAAGTTGCCGTGATCGTTTAGTGGTTAGTACTCTGCGTTGTGGCCGCAGCAACCCCGGTCCGGATCATGGCATTTTCATTTTATTTCTCACACATCCATTTCTTTACAATATTGAAGGTAAGGACAATTGAAGAAACTAAGCAGATTCTTTGAATGTGCTTGCACAATTTGTCTTTACTGCTTATTGTGAAGCTATCTTTCCATACTTTGAATCATTTCTTGATCATTTCTTTGTGAATCATTTTCTTGAAATCTGGAAAGCTGACATAAATTCCTGAATACAGGAAACTCAAATGAATGGACTCTGAGCAAGTTCATCACAGGCTGAAAATATAATTTTGCAGTCACAAAGAAAATTGTTTGTGAGATCTTTATGGGAAATAAGCCCTGCAGCAAGTGTACAATCAACTCTGAAAATTTGATTCTGTATATACTTCAATAACCATCAAAGCTTGAAACAGGTTCAAAAACATGATGAACACTCCAAGTAGCATGAGACAGCTGGGCCAGTGGCGTAATGGATTTCGCGTCTGACTACGGATCAGCAGATTGTAGGTTCGACTCCTACCTGGCTCATTTAATTTGCCGTGATCGTATAGTGGTTAGTACTCTGCGTTGTGGCCGCAGCAACCCAGGTTCGAATCCGGGTCATGGCATTTTCATTTTATTTCTCACACATCCATTTCTTTACAATATTTAAGGTAAGGACAATTGAAGAAACTAAGCAGATTCTTTGAATGTGCTTGCACAATTTGTCTTTACTGCTTATTGTGAAGCTATCTTTCCATACTTTGAATCATTTCTTGATCATTTCTTTGTGAATCATTTTCTTGAAATCTGGAAAGCTGACATAAATTCCTGAATACAGGAAACTCAAATGAATGGACTTTGAGCAAGTTCATCACAGGCTGAAAAGATCATTTTGCAGTCACAAAGAAAATTGTTTGTGAGATGTTTATGGGAAATAAGCCCTGCAGCAAGTGTACAGTCAACTCTCAAAATTTGATTCTGTATATACTTCAATAACCATCAAAGCTTGAAACAGGTTTAAAAACATGATGAACACTCCAAGTAACATAAGACTGCTGGGCCAGTGGCGTAATGGATAACGCGTCTGACTACAGATCAGCAGATTGTAGGTTCAACTCCTACCTGGCTCATTTAAGTTGCTGTGATCGTATAGTGGTTAGTACTCTGCGTTGTGGCCGCAGCAACCCCGGTTCAAATCCGTGTCATGGCATTTTTATTTTATTTCTCACACATCCATTTCTTTACAATATTTAAGGTAAGGACAATTGAAGAAACTAAGCAGATTCTTTGAATGTGCTTGCACAATTTGTCTTTACTGCTTATTGTGAAGCTATCTTTCCATACTTTGAATCATTTCTTGATCATTTCTTTGTGAATCATTTTCTTGAAATCTGGAAAGCTGACATAAATTCCTGAATACAGGAAACTCAAATGAATGGACTTTGAGCAAGTTCATCACAGGCTGAAAAGATCATTTTGCAGTCACAAAGAAAATTGTTTGTGAGATGTTTATGGGAAATAAGCCCTGCAGCAAGTGTACAGTCAACTCTCAAAATTTGATTCTGTATATACTTCAATAACCATCAAAGCTTGAAACAGGTTCAAAAACATGATGAACACTCCAAAGTGACATAAAACAGCTGGGCTAGTGGCGCAATGGATCACTCTCCAGACTACGGATCAGAAGATTGTAGGTTCGACTCCTACCTGGCTCATTTAAGTTGCTGTGATCGTATAGTGGTTAGTACTCTGCGTTGTGGCTGCAGCAACCCCGGTACGAATCCGGGTGACGGTATTTTCATTTTATTTCTCACACATCCATTTCTTTACAATATTGAAGGTAAGGACAATTGAAGAAACTAAGCAGATTCTTTGAATGTGCTTGCACAATTTGTCTTTACTGCTTATTGTGAAGCTATCTTTCCATACTTTGAATCATTTGTTTGTGAATCATTTTCTTGAAATCTGGAAAGCTGACATAAATTCCTGAATACAGGAAACTCAAATGAATGGACTCTGAGCAAGTTCATCACAGGATGAAAAGATCATTTTGCAGTCACAAAAAAAATTGTTTGTGAGATGTTTATGGGAAATAAGCCCTGCAGCAAGTGTACAGTCAACTCTCAAAATTTGATTCTGTACATACTTCAATAACCATCAAAGCTTGAAACAGGTTCAAAAACATGATGAACACTCCAAAGTGGCGTAAGACAGCTGGGCCAGTGGCGCAATGGGTAACGCGTCTGACTACGGATCAGAAGATTGTAGGTTCGACTCCTACCTGGCTCGTTTAAGTTGCCGTGATCGTATAGTGGTTAGTACTCTGCGTTGTGGCCGCAGTAACCCTGGTTCGAAGCCGTGTCACGGCATTTTCATTTTATTTCTCACACATCCATTTCTTTACAATATTGAAGGTAAGGACAATTGAAGAAACTAAGCAGATTCTTTGAATGTGCTTGCACAATTTGTCTTTACTGCTTATTGTGAAGCTATCTTTCCATACTTTGAATCATTTCTTTGTGAATCATTTTCTTGAAATCTGGAAAGCTGACATAAATTCCCGAATACAGGAAACTCAAATGAATGGACTCTGAGCAAGTTCATCACAGGCTGAAAAGATCATTTTGCAGTCACAAAAAAAATTGTTTGTGAGATGTTTATGGGAAATAAGCCCTGCAGCAAGTGTACAGTCAACTCTCAAAATTTGATTCTGTATATACTTCAATAACCATCAAAGCTTGAAACAGGTTCAAAAACATGATGAACACTCCAAAGTGGCATAAGACAGCTGGGCCAGTGGCGCAATGGATAACGCGTCTGACTACGGATCAGAAGATTGTAGGTTCAACTCCTATCTGGCTCGTTTAAGTTGCCGTGATTGTATAGTGGTTAGCACTCTGCGTTGTGGCCGCAGCAACCCTGGTTCGAAGCCGTGTCACAGCATTTTCATTTTATTTCTCACACATCCATTTCTTTACAACATTGAAGGTAAGGACAATTGAAGAAATTAAGCAGATTCTTTGAATGTGCTTGCACAATTTGTCTTTACTGCTTATTTTGAAGCTATCTTTCCATACTTTGAATCATTTCTTTGTGAATCATTTTCTTGAAATCTGGAAAGCTGACATAAATTCCCGAATACAGGAAACTCAAATGAATGGACTCTGAGCAAGTTCATCACAGGCTGAAAAGATCATTTTGCAGTCACAAAAAAAATTGTTTGTGAGCTGTTTATGGGAAATAAGCCCTGCAGCAAGTGTACAGTCAACTCTCAAAATTTGATTCTGTATATACTTCAATAACCATCAAAGCTTGAAACAGGTTCAAAAACATGATGAACACTCCAAAGTGGCATAAGACAGCTGGGCCAGTGGCGCAATGGATAACGCGTCTGACTACGGATCAGAAGATTGTAGGTTCGACTCCTACCTGGCTCGTTTAAGTTGCCGTGATCGTATAGTGGTTAGTACTCTGCGTTGTGGCCGCAGCAACCCTGGTTCAAAGCCGTGTCACCGCATTTTCATTTTATTTCTCACACATCCATTTCTTTACAATATTGAAGGTAAGGACAATTGAAGAAACTAAGCAGATTCTTTGAATGTGCTTGCACAATTTGTATTTACTGCTTATTGTGAAGCTATCTTTCCATACTTTGAATCATTTCTTTGTGAATCATTTTCTTGAAATCTGGAAAGCTGACATAAATTCCTGAATACAGGAAACTCAAATGAATGGACTTTGAGCAAGTTCATCACAGGCTGAAAAGATCATTTTGCAGTCACAAAGAAAATTGTTTGTGAGATGTTTATGGGAAATAAGCCCTGCAGCAAGTGTACAGTCAACTCTCAAAATTTGATTCTGTATATACTTCAATAACCATCAAAGCTTGAAACAGGTTCAAAAACATGATGAACACTCCAAAGTGACATAAAACAGCTGGGCTAGTGGCGCAATGGATCACTCTCCTGACTACGGATCAGAAGATTGTAGGTTCGACTCCTACCTGGCTCATTTAAGTTGCTGTGATCGTATAGTGGTTAGTACTCTGCGTTGTGGCTGCAGCAACCCCGGTTCGAATCCGGGTGAAGGCATTTTCATTTTATTTCTCACACATCCATTTCTTTACAATATTGAAGGTAAGGACAATTGAAGAAACTAAGCAGATTCTTTAAATGTGCTTGCACAATTTGTCTTTACTGCTTATTGTGAAGCTATCTTTCCATACTTTGAATCATTTGTTTGTGAATCATTTTCTTGAAATCTGGAAAGCTGACATAAATTCCTGAATACAGGAAACTCAAATGAATGGACTCTGAGCAAGTTCATCACAGGATGAAAAGATCATTTTGCAGTCACAAAAAAAATTGTTTGTGAGATGTTTATGGGAAATAAGCCCTGCAGCAAGTGTACAGTCAACTCTCAAAATTTGATTCTGTACATACTTCAATAACCATCAAAGCTTGAAACAGGTTCAAAAACATGATGAACACTCCAAAGTGGCGTAAGACAGCTGGGCCAGTGGCGCAATGGATAACGCGTCTGATTACGGATCAGAAGATTGTAGGTTCGACTCCTACCTGGCTCGTTTAAGTTGCCGTGATCGTATAGTGGTTAGTACTCTGCGTTGTGGCCGCAGCAACCCTGGTTCGAAGCCGTGTCACGGCATTTTCATTTTATTTCTCACACATCCATTTCTTTACAATATTGAAGGTAAGGACAATTGAAGAAACTAAGCAGATTCTTTGAATGTGCTTGCACAATTTGTCTTTACTGCTTATTGTGAAGCAATCTTTCCATACTTTGAATCATTTCTTTGTGAATCATTTTCTTGAAATCTGGAAAGCTGACATAAATTCATGAATACAGGAAACTCAAATGAATGGACTCTGAGCAAGTTCATCACAGGCTGAAAAGATCATTTTGCAGTTACAAAAATAATTGTTTGTGAGATGTTTATGGGAAATAAGCCCTGCAGCAAGTGTACAGTCAACTCTCAAAATTTGATTCTGTATATACTTCAATAACCATCAAAGCTTAAAACAGGTTCAAAAACATGATGAACACTCCAAGTGGCATAAGACAGCTGGGCCAGTGGCGCATTGGATAACGCGTCTGACTACGGATCAGCAGATTGTAGGTTCGACTCCTATCTGGCTCGTTTAAGTTGCCGTGATCGTATAGTGGTTAGCACTCTGCGTTGTGGCCGCAGCAACCCTGGTTCGAAGCCGTGTCACGGCATTTTCATTTTATTTCTCACACATCCATTTCTTTACAATATTGAAGGTAAGGACAATTGAAGAAACTAAGCAGATTCTTTGAATGTGCTTGCACAATTTGTCTTTACTGCTTATTGTGAAGCTATCTTTCCATACTTTGAATCATTTATTTGTGAATCATTTTCTTGAAATCTGGAAAGCTGACATAAATTCCCGAATACAGGAAACTCAAATGAATGGACTCTGAGCAAGTTCATCACAGGCTGAAAAGATCATTTTGCAGTCACAAAAAAAAATGTTTGTGAGATGTTTATGGGAAATAAGCCCTGCAGCAAGTGTACAGTCAACTCTCAAAATTTGATTCTGTATATACTTCAATAACCATCAAAGCTTGAAACAGGTTCAAAAACATGATGAACACTCCAAAGTGACATAAGACAGCTGGGCCAGTGGCGCAATGGATAACGCGTCTGACTACGGATCAGAAGATTGTAGGTTCGACTCCTACCTGGCTCGTTTAAGTTGCCGTGATCGTATAGTGGTTAGTACTCTGCGTTGTTTCCGCAGCAACCCTGGTTCGAAGCCGTGTCACGGCATTTTCATTTTATTTCTCACACATCCATTTCTTTACAATATTGAAGGTAAGGACAATTGAAGAAACTAAGCAGATTCTTTGAATGTGCTTGCACAATTTGTATTTACTGCTTATTGTGAAGCTATCTTTCCATACTTTGAATCATTTCTTTGTGAATCATTTTCTTGAAATCTGGAAAGCTGACAAATTCCTGAATACAGGAAACTCAAATGAATGGACTCTGAGCAAGTTCATCACAGGCTGAAAAGATCATTTTGCAGTCACAAAAAGAATTGTTTGTGAGATGTTTATGGGAAATAAGCCCTGCAGCAAGTGTACAGTCAACTCTCAAAATTTGATTCTGTATATACTTGAATAACCATCAAAGCTTGAAACAGGTTCAAAAACATGATGAACACTCCAAGTGTGATAAGATAGCTGGGCCAGTGGCGCATTGGATAATGCGTCTGACTACGGATCAGCAGATTGTAGGTTCGACTCCTACCTGGCTCGTTTAAGTTGCCGTGATCGTTTAGTGGTTAGTACTCTGCGTTGTGGCCGCAGCAACCCCGGTTCGAATCCGGATCATGGCATTTTCATTTTATTTCTCACACATCCATTTCTTTACAATATTGAAGGTAAGGACAATTGAAGAAACTAAGCAGATTCTTTGAATGTGCTTGCACAATTTGTCTTTACTGCTTATTGTGAAGCTATCTTTCCATACTTTGAATCATTTCTTGATCATTTCTTTGTGAATCATTTTCTTGAAATCTGGAAAGCTGACATAAATTCCTGAATACAGGAAACTCAAATGAATGGACTCTGAGCAAGTTCATCACAGGCTGAAAATATAATTTTGCAGTCACAAAGAAAATTGTTTGTGAGATCTTTATGGGAAATAAGCCCTGCAGCAAGTGTACAATCAACTCTGAAAATTTGATTCTGTATATACTTCAATAACCATCAAAGCTTGAAACAGGTTCAAAAACATGATGAACACTCCAAGTAGCATGAGACAGCTGGGCCAGTGGCGTAATGGATTTCGCGTCTGACTACGGATCAGCAGATTGTAGGTTCGACTCCTACCTGGCTCATTTAATTTGCCGTGATCGTATAGTGGTTAGTACTCTGCGTTGTGGCCGCAGCAACCCAGGTTCGAATCCGGGTCATGGCATTTTCATTTTATTTCTCACACATCCATTTCTTTACAATATTTAAGGTAAGGACAATTGAAGAAACTAAGCAGATTCTTTGAATGTGCTTGCACAATTTGTCTTTACTGCTTATTGTGAAGCTATCTTTCCATACTTTGAATCATTTCTTGATCATTTCTTTGTGAATCATTTTCTTGAAATCTGGAAAGCTGACATAAATTCCTGAATACAGGAAACTCAAATGAATGGACTTTGAGCAAGTTCATCACAGGCTGAAAAGATCATTTTGCAGTCACAAAGAAAATTGTTTGTGAGATGTTTATGGGAAATAAGCCCTGCAGCAAGTGTACAGTCAACTCTCAAAATTTGATTCTGTATATACTTCAATAACCATCAAAGCTTGAAACAGGTTTAAAAACATGATGAACACTCCAAGTAACATAAGACTGCTGGGCCAGTGGCGTAATGGATAACGCGTCTGACTACAGATCAGCAGATTGTAGGTTCAACTCCTACCTGGCTCATTTAAGTTGCTGTGATCGTATAGTGGTTAGTACTCTGCGTTGTGGCCGCAGCAACCCCGGTTCAAATCCGTGTCATGGCATTTTTATTTTATTTCTCACACATCCATTTCTTTACAATATTTAAGGTAAGGACAATTGAAGAAACTAAGCAGATTCTTTGAATGTGCTTGCACAATTTGTCTTTACTGCTTATTGTGAAGCTATCTTTCCATACTTTGAATCATTTCTTGATCATTTCTTTGTGAATCATTTTCTTGAAATCTGGAAAGCTGACATAAATTCCTGAATACAGGAAACTCAAATGAATGGACTTTGAGCAAGTTCATCACAGGCTGAAAAGATCATTTTGCAGTCACAAAGAAAATTGTTTGTGAGATGTTTATGGGAAATAAGCCCTGCAGCAAGTGTACAGTCAACTCTCAAAATTTGATTCTGTATATACTTCAATAACCATCAAAGCTTGAAACAGGTTCAAAAACATGATGAACACTCCAAAGTGACATAAAACAGCTGGGCTAGTGGCGCAATGGATCACTCTCCAGACTACGGATCAGAAGATTGTAGGTTCGACTCCTACCTGGCTCATTTAAGTTGCTGTGATCGTATAGTGGTTAGTACTCTGCGTTGTGGCTGCAGCAACCCCGGTACGAATCCGGGTGACGGTATTTTCATTTTATTTCTCACACATCCATTTCTTTACAATATTGAAGGTAAGGACAATTGAAGAAACTAAGCAGATTCTTTGAATGTGCTTGCACAATTTGTCTTTACTGCTTATTGTGAAGCTATCTTTCCATACTTTGAATCATTTGTTTGTGAATCATTTTCTTGAAATCTGGAAAGCTGACATAAATTCCTGAATACAGGAAACTCAAATGAATGGACTCTGAGCAAGTTCATCACAGGATGAAAAGATCATTTTGCAGTCACAAAAAAAATTGTTTGTGAGATGTTTATGGGAAATAAGCCCTGCAGCAAGTGTACAGTCAACTCTCAAAATTTGATTCTGTACATACTTCAATAACCATCAAAGCTTGAAACAGGTTCAAAAACATGATGAACACTCCAAAGTGGCGTAAGACAGCTGGGCCAGTGGCGCAATGGGTAACGCGTCTGACTACGGATCAGAAGATTGTAGGTTCGACTCCTACCTGGCTCGTTTAAGTTGCCGTGATCGTATAGTGGTTAGTACTCTGCGTTGTGGCCGCAGTAACCCTGGTTCGAAGCCGTGTCACGGCATTTTCATTTTATTTCTCACACATCCATTTCTTTACAATATTGAAGGTAAGGACAATTGAAGAAACTAAGCAGATTCTTTGAATGTGCTTGCACAATTTGTCTTTACTGCTTATTGTGAAGCTATCTTTCCATACTTTGAATCATTTCTTTGTGAATCATTTTCTTGAAATCTGGAAAGCTGACATAAATTCCCGAATACAGGAAACTCAAATGAATGGACTCTGAGCAAGTTCATCACAGGCTGAAAAGATCATTTTGCAGTCACAAAAAAAATTGTTTGTGAGATGTTTATGGGAAATAAGCCCTGCAGCAAGTGTACAGTCAACTCTCAAAATTTGATTCTGTATATACTTCAATAACCATCAAAGCTTGAAACAGGTTCAAAAACATGATGAACACTCCAAAGTGGCATAAGACAGCTGGGCCAGTGGCGCAATGGATAACGCGTCTGACTACGGATCAGAAGATTGTAGGTTCAACTCCTATCTGGCTCGTTTAAGTTGCCGTGATTGTATAGTGGTTAGCACTCTGCGTTGTGGCCGCAGCAACCCTGGTTCGAAGCCGTGTCACAGCATTTTCATTTTATTTCTCACACATCCATTTCTTTACAACATTGAAGGTAAGGACAATTGAAGAAATTAAGCAGATTCTTTGAATGTGCTTGCACAATTTGTCTTTACTGCTTATTTTGAAGCTATCTTTCCATACTTTGAATCATTTCTTTGTGAATCATTTTCTTGAAATCTGGAAAGCTGACATAAATTCCCGAATACAGGAAACTCAAATGAATGGACTCTGAGCAAGTTCATCACAGGCTGAAAAGATCATTTTGCAGTCACAAAAAAAATTGTTTGTGAGCTGTTTATGGGAAATAAGCCCTGCAGCAAGTGTACAGTCAACTCTCAAAATTTGATTCTGTATATACTTCAATAACCATCAAAGCTTGAAACAGGTTCAAAAACATGATGAACACTCCAAAGTGGCATAAGACAGCTGGGCCAGTGGCGCAATGGATAACGCGTCTGACTACGGATCAGAAGATTGTAGTTTCGACTCCTACCTGGCTCGTTTAAGTTGCCGTGATCGTATAGTGGTTAGTACTCTGCGTTGTGGCCGCAGCAACCCTGGTTCAAAGCCGTGTCACCGCATTTTCATTTTATTTCTCACACATCCATTTCTTTACAATATTGAAGGTAAGGACAATTGAAGAAACTAAGCAGATTCTTTGAATGTGCTTGCACAATTTGTATTTACTGCTTATTGTGAAGCTATCTTTCCATACTTTGAATCATTTCTTTGTGAATCATTTTCTTGAAATCTGGAAAGCTGACATAAATTCCTGAATACAGGAAACTCAAATGAATGGACTTTGAGCAAGTTCATCACAGGCTGAAAAGATCATTTTGCAGTCACAAAGAAAATTGTTTGTGAGATGTTTATGGGAAATAAGCCCTGCAGCAAGTGTACAGTCAACTCTCAAAATTTGATTCTGTATATACTTCAATAACCATCAAAGCTTGAAACAGGTTCAAAAACATGATGAACACTCCAAAGTGACATAAAACAGCTGGGCTAGTGGCGCAATGGATCACTCTCCTGACTACGGATCAGAAGATTGTAGGTTCGACTCCTACCTGGCTCATTTAAGTTGCTGTGATCGTATAGTGGTTAGTACTCTGCGTTGTGGCTGCAGCAACCCCGGTTCGAATCCGGGTGACGGCATTTTCATTTTATTTCTCACACATCCATTTCTTTACAATATTGAAGGTAAGGACAATTGAAGAAACTAAGCAGATTCTTTAAATGTGCTTGCACAATTTGTCTTTACTGCTTATTGTGAAGCTATCTTTCCATACTTTGAATCATTTGTTTGTGAATCATTTTCTTGAAATCTGGAAAGCTGACATAAATTCCTGAATACAGGAAACTCAAATGAATGGACTCTGAGCAAGTTCATCACAGGATGAAAAGATCATTTTGCAGTCACAAAAAAAATTGTTTGTGAGATGTTTATGGGAAATAAGCCCTGCAGCAAGTGTACAGTCAACTCTCAAAATTTGATTCTGTACATACTTCAATAACCATCAAAGCTTGAAACAGGTTCAAAAACATGATGAACACTCCAAAGTGGCGTAAGACAGCTGGGCCAGTGGCGCAATGGATAACGCGTCTGATTACGGATCAGAAGATTGTAGGTTCGACTCCTACCTGGCTCGTTTAAGTTGCCGTGATCGTATAGTGGTTAGTACTCTGCGTTGTGGCCGCAGCAACCCTGGTTCGAAGCCGTGTCACGGCATTTTCATTTTATTTCTCACACATCCATTTCTTTACAATATTGAAGGTAAGGACAATTGAAGAAACTAAGCAGATTCTTTGAATGTGCTTGCACAATTTGTCTTTACTGCTTATTGTGAAGCAATCTTTCCATACTTTGAATCATTTCTTTGTGAATCATTTTCTTGAAATCTGGAAAGCTGACATAAATTCATGAATACAGGAAACTCAAATGAATGGACTCTGAGCAAGTTCATCACAGGCTGAAAAGATCATTTTGCAGTTACAAAAATAATTGTTTGTGAGATGTTTATGGGAAATAAGCCCTGCAGCAAGTGTACAGTCAACTCTCAAAATTTGATTCTGTATATACTTCAATAACCATCAAAGCTTAAAACAGGTTCAAAAACATGATGAACACTCCAAGTGGCATAAGACAGCTGGGCCAGTGGCGCATTGGATAACGCGTCTGACTACGGATCAGCAGATTGTAGGTTCGACTCCTATCCGGCTCGTTTAAGTTGCCGTGATCGTATAGTGGTTAGCACTCTGCGTTGTGGCCGCAGCAACCCTGGTTCGAAGCCGTGTCACGGCATTTTCATTTTATTTCTCACACATCCATTTCTTTACAATATTGAAGGTAAGGACAATTGAAGAAACTAAGCAGATTCTTTGAATGTGCTTGCACAATTTGTCTTTACTGCTTATTGTGAAGCTATCTTTCCATACTTTGAATCATTTATTTGTGAATCATTTTCTTGAAATCTGGAAAGCTGACATAAATTCCCGAATACAGGAAACTCAAATGAATGGACTCTGAGCAAGTTCATCACAGGCTGAAAAGATCATTTTGCAGTCACAAAAAAAAATGTTTGTGAGATGTTTATGGGAAATAAGCCCTGCAGCAAGTGTACAGTCAACTCTCAAAATTTGATTCTGTATATACTTCAATAACCATCAAAGCTTGAAACAGGTTCAAAAACATGATGAACACTCCAAAGTGGCATAAGACAGCTGGGCCAGTGGCGCAATGGATAACGCGTCTGACTACGGATCAGAAGATTGTAGGTTCAACTCCTACCTGGCTCGTTTAAGTTGCCGTGATCGTATAGTGGTTAGTACTCTGCGTTGTGGCCGCAGCAACCCTGGTTCGAAGCCGTGTCACGGCATTTTCATTTTATTTCTCACACATCCATTTCTTTACAATATTGAAGGTAAGGACAATTGAAGAAACTAAGCAGATTCTTTGAATGTGCTTGCACAATTTGTATTTACTGCTTATTGTGAAGCTATCTTTCCATACTTTGAATCATTTCTTTGTGAATCATTTTCGTGAAATCTGGAAAGCTGACATAAATTCCTGAATACAGGAAACTCAAATGAATGGACTCTGAGCAAGTTCATCACAGGCTGAAAAGATCATTTTGCAGTCACAAAAAGAATTGTTTGTGAGATGTTTATGGGAAATAAGCCCTGCAGCAAGTGTACAGTCAACTCTCAAAATTTGATTCTGTATATACTTCAATAACCATCAAAGCTTAAAACAGGTTCAAAAACATGATGAACACTCCAAGTGGCATAAGACAGCTGGGCCAGTGGCGCATTGGATAACGCGTCTGACTACGGATCAGCAGATTGTAGGTTCGACTCCTATCTGGCTCGTTTAAGTTGCCGTGATTGTATAGTGGTTAGCACTCTGCGTTGTGGCCGCAGCAACCCTGGTTCGAAGCCATGTCACAGCATTTTCATTTTATTTCTCACACATCCATTTCTTTACAATATTGAAGGTAAGGACAATTGAAGAAACTAAGCAGATTCTTTGAATGTGCTTGCACAATTTGTCTTTACTGCTTATTTTGAAGCTATCTTTCCATACTTTGAATCATTTCTTTGTGAATCATTTTCTTGAAATCTGGAAAGCTGACATAAATTCCCGAATACAGGAAACTCAAATGAATGGACTCTGAGCAAGTTCATCACAGGCTGAAAAGATCATTTTGCAGTCACAAAAAAAATTGTTTGTGAGATGTTTATGGGAAATAAGCCCTGCAGCAAGTGTACAGTCAACTCTCAAAATTTGATTCTGTATATACTTCAATAACCATCAAAGCTTGAAACAGGTTCAAAAACATGATGAACACTCCAAAGTGGCATAAGACAGCTGGGCCAGTGGCGCAATGGATAACGCGTCAGACTACGGATCAGAAGATTGTAGGTTTGACTCCTACCTGGCTCGTTTAAGTTGCCGTGATCGTATAGTGGTTAGTACTCTGCGTTGTGGCCGCAGCAACCCTGGTTCAAAGCCGTGTCACGGCATTTTCATTTTATTTCTCACACATCCATTTCTTTACAATATTGAAGGTAAGGACAATTGAAGAAACTAAGCAGATTCTTTGAATGTGCTTGCACAATTTGTATTTACTGCTTATTGTGAAGCTATCTTTCCATACTTTGAATCATTTCTTTGTGAATCATTTTCTTGAAATCTGGAAAGCTGACATAAATTCCTGAATACAGGAAACTCAAATGAATGGACTTTGAGCAAGTTCATCACAGGCTGAAAAGATCATTTTGCAGTCACAAAGAAAATTGTTTGTGAGATGTTTATGGGAAATAAGCCCTGCAGCAAGTGTACAGTCAACTCTGAAAATTTGATTCTGTATATACTTCAATAACCATCAAAGCTTGAAACAGGTTTAAAAACATGATGAACACTCCAAGTAACATAAGACTGCTGGGCCAGTGGCGTAATGGATAACGCGTCTGACTACAGATCAGCAGATTGTAGGTTCAACTCCTACCTGGCTCATTTAAGTTGCTGTGATCGTATAGTGGTTAGTACTCTGCGTTGTGGCCGCAGCAACCCCGGTTCAAATCCGTGTCATGGCATTTTTATTTTATTTCTCACACATCCATTTCTTTACAATATTTAAGGTAAGGACAATTGAAGAAACTAAGCAGATTCTTTGAATGTGCTTGCACAATTTGTCTTTACTGCTTATTGTGAAGCTATCTTTCCATACTTTGAATCATTTCTTGATCATTTCTTTGTGAATCATTTTCTTGAAATCTGGAAAGCTGACATAAATTCCTGAATACAGGAAACTCAAATGAATGGACTTTGAGCAAGTTCATCACAGGCTGAAAAGATCATTTTGCAGTCACAAAGAAAATTGTTTGTGAGATGTTTATGGGAAATAAGCCCTGCAGCAAGTGTACAGTCAACTCTCAAAATTTGATTCTGTATATACTTCAATAACCATCAAAGCTTGAAACAGGTTCAAAAACATGATGAACACTCCAAAGTGACATAAAACAGCTGGGCTAGTGGCGCAATGGATCACTCTCCTGACTACGGATCAGAAGATTGTAGGTTCGACTCCTACCTGGCTCATTTAAGTTGCTGTGATCGTATAGTGGTTAGTACTCTGCGTTGTGGCTGCAGCAACCCCGGTTCGAATCCAGGTGACGGCATTTTCATTTTATTTCTCACACATCCATTTCTTTACAATATTGAAGGTAAGGACAATTGAAGAAACTAAGCAGATTCTTTGAATGTGCTTGCACAATTTGTCTTTACTGCTTATTGTGAAGCTATCTTTCCATACTTTGAATCATTTGTTTGTGAATCATTTTCTTGAAATCTGGAAAGCTGACATAAATTCCCGAATACAGGAAACTCAAATGAATGGACTCTGAGCAAGTTCATCACAGGCTGAAAAGATCATTTTGCAGTCACAAAAAAAATTGTTTGTGAGATGTTTATGGGAAATAAGCCCTGCAGCAAGTGTACAGTCAACTCTCAAAATTTGATTCTGTATATACTTCAATAACCATCAAAGCTTGAAACAGGTTCAAAAACATGATGAACACTCCAAAGTGGCATAAGACAGCTGGGCCAGAGGCGCAATGGATAACGCGTCTGACTACGGATCAGAAGATTGTAGGTTCAACTCCTACCTGGCTCGTTTAAGTTGCCGTGATCGTATAGTGGTTAGTACTCTGCGTTGTGGCCGCAGCAACCCTGGTTCGAAGCCGTGTCACAGCATTTTCATTTTATTTCTCACACATCCATTTCTTTACAATATTGAAGGTAAGGACAATTGAAGAAACTAAGCAGATTCTTTGAATGTGCTTGCACAATTTGTCTTTACTGCTTATTTTGAAGCTATCTTTCCATACTTTGAATCATTTCTTTGTGAATCATTTTCTTGAAATCTGGAAAGCAGACATAAATTCCCGAATACAGGAAACTCAAATGAATGGACTCTGAGCAAGTTCATCACAGGCTGAAAAGATCATTTTGCAGTCACAAAAAAAATTGTTTGTGAGATGTTTATGGGAAATAAGCCCTGCAGCAAGTGTACAGTCAACTCTCAAAATTTGATTCTGTATATACTTCAATAACCATCAAAGCTTGAAACAGGTTCAAAAACATGATGAACACTCCAAAGTGGCATAAGACAGCTGGGCCAGTGGCGCAATGGATAACGCGTCTGACTACGGATCAGAAGATTGTAGGTTCGACTCCTACCTGGCTCGTTTAAGTTGCCGTGATCGTATAGTGGTTAGTACTCTGCGTTGTGGCCGCAGCAACCCTGGTTCAAAGCCGTGTCACGGCATTTTCATTTTATTTCTCACACATCCATTTCTTTACAATATTGAAGGTAAGGACAATTGAAGAAACTAAGCAGATTCTTTGAATGTGCTTGCACAATTTGTATTTACTGCTTATTGTGAAGCTATCTTTCCATACTTTGAATCATTTCTTTGTGAATCATTTTCTTGAAATCTGGAAAGCTGACATAAATTCCTGAATACAGGAAACTCAAATGAATGGACTTTGAGCAAGTTCATCACAGGTTGAAAAGATCATTTTGCAGTCACAAAGAAAATTGTTTGTGAGATGTTTATGGGAAATAAGCCCTGCAGCAAGTGTACAGTCAACTCTGAAAATTTGATTCTGTATATACTTCAATAACCATCAAAGCTTGAAACAGGTTTAAAAACATGATGAACACTCCAAGTAACATAAGACTGCTGGGCCAGTGGCGTAATGGATAACGCGTCTGACTACAGATCAGCAGATTGTAGGTTCAACTCCTACCTGGCTCATTTAAGTTGCTGTGATCGTATAGTGGTTAGTACTCTGCGTTGTGGCCGCAGCAACCCCGGTTCAAATCCGTGTCATGGCATTTTTATTTTATTTCTCACACATCCATTTCTTTACAATATTTAAGGTAAGGACAATTGAAGAAACTAAGCAGATTCTTTGAATGTGCTTGCACAATTTGTCTTTACTGCTTATTGTGAAGCTATCTTTCCATACTTTGAATCATTTCTTTGTGAATCATTTTCTTGAAATCTGGAAAGCTGACATAAATTCCTGAATACAGGAAACTCAAATGAATGGACTTTGAGCAAGTTCATCACAGGCTGAAAAGATCATTTTGCAGTCACAAAGAAAATTGTTTGTGAGATGTTTATGGGAAATAAGCCCTGCAGCAAGTGTACAGTCAACTCTCAAAATTTGATTCTGTATATACTTCAATAACCATCAAAGCTTGAAACAGGTTCAAAAACATGATGAACACTCCAAAGTGACATAAAACAGCTGGGCTAGTGGCGCAATGGATCACTCTCCTGACTACGGATCAGAAGATTGTAGGTTCGACTCCTACCTGGCTCATTTAAGTTGCTGTGATCGTATAGTGGTTAGTACTCTGCGTTGTGGCTGCTGCAACCCCGGTTCGAATCCGGGTGACGGCATTTTTATTTTATTTCTCACACATCCATTTCTTTACAATATTGAAGGTAAGGACAATTGAAGAAACTAAGCAGATTCTTTGAATGTGCTTGCACAATTTGTCTTTACTGCTTATTGTGAAGCTATCTTTCCATACTTTGAATCATTTCTTTGTGAATCATTTTCTTGAAATCTGGAAAGCTGACATAAATTCCTGAATACAGGAAACTCAAATGAATGGACTCTGAGCAAGTTCATCACAGGATGAAAAGATCATTTTGCAGTCACAAAAAAAATTGTTTGTGAGATGTTTATGGGAAATAAGCCCTGCAGCAAGTGTACAGTCAACTCTCAAAATTTGATTCTGTACATACTTCAATAACCATCAAAGCTTGAAACAGGTTCAAAAACATGATGAACACTCCAAAGTGGCGTAAGACAGCTGGGCCAGTGGCGCAATGGATAACGCGTCTGACTACGGATCAGAAGATTGTAGGTACGACTCCTACCTGGCTCGTTTAAGTTGCCGTGATCGTATAGTGGTTAGTACTCTGCGTTGTGGCCGCAGCAACCCTGGTTCGAAGCCGTGTCACGGCATTTTCATTTTATTTCTCACACATCCATTTCTTTACAATATTGAAGGTAAGGACAATTGAAGAAACTAAGCAGATTCTTTGAATGTGCTTGCACAATTTGTCTTTACTGCTTATTGTGAAGCAATCTTTCCATACTTTGAATCATTTCTTTGTGAATCATTTTCTTGAAATCTGGAAAGCTGACATAAATTCATGAATACAGGAAACTCAAATGAATGGACTCTGAGCAAGTTCATCACAGGCTGAAAAGATCATTTTGCAGTTACAAAAATAATTGTTTGTGAGATGTTTATGGGAAATAAGCCCTGCAGCAAGTGTACAGTCAACTCTCAAAATTTGATTCTGTATATACTTCAATAACCATCAAAGCTTAAAACAGGTTCAAAAACATGATGAACACTCCAAGTGGCATAAGACAGCTGGGCCAGTGGCGCATTGGATAACGCGTCTGACTACGGATCAGCAGATTGTAGGTTCGACTCCTATCTGGCTCGTTTAAGTTGCCGTGATCGTATAGTGGTTAGCACTCTGCGTTGTGGCCGCAGCAACCCTGGTTCGAAGCCGTGTCACGGCATTTTCATTTTATTTCTCACACATCCATTTCTTTACAATATTGAAGGTAAGGACAATTGAAGAAACTAAGCAGATTCTTTGAATGTGCTTGCACAATTTGTCTTTACTGCTTATTGTGAAGCTATCTTTCCATACTTTGAATCATTTCTTTGTGAATCATTTTCTTGAAATCTGGAAAGCTGACATAAATTCCCGAATACAGGAAACTCAAATGAATGGACTCTGAGCAAGTTCATCACAGGCTGAAAAGATCATTTTGCAGTCACAAAAAAAATTGTTTGTGAGATGTTTATGGGAAATAAGCCCTGCAGCAAGTGTACAGTCAACTCTCAAAATTTGATTCTGTATATACTTCAATAACCATCAAAGCTTGAAACAGGTTCAAAAACATGATGAACACTCCAAAGTGGCATAAGACAGCTGGGCCAGTGGCGCAATGGATAACGCGTCTGACTACGGATCAGAAGATTGTAGGTTCAACTCCTACCTGGCTCGTTTAAGTTGCCGTGATCGTATAGTGGTTAGTACTCTGTGTTGTGGCCGCAGCAACCCTGGTTCGAAGCCGTGTCACGGCATTTTCATTTTATTTCTCACACATCCATTTCTTTACAATATTGAAGGTAAGGACAATTGAAGAAACTAAGCAGATTCTTTGAATGTGCTTGCACAATTTGTATTTACTGCTTATTGTGAAGCTATCTTTCCATATTTTGAATCATTTCTTTGTGAATCATTTTCGTGAAATCTGGAAAGCTGACATAAATTCCTGAATACAGGAAACTCAAATGAATGGACTCTGAGCAAGTTCATCACAGGCTGAAAAGATCATTTTGCAGTCACAAAAAGAATTGTTTGTGAGATGTTTATGGGAAATAAGCCCTGCAGCAAGTGTACAGTCAACTCTCAAAATTTGATTCTGTATATACTTCAATAACCATCAAAGCTTAAAACAGGTTCAAAAACATGATGAACACTCCAAGTGGCATAAGACAGCTGGGCCAGTGGCGCATTGGATAACGCGTCTGACTACGGATCAGCAGATTGTAGGTTCGACTCCTATCTGGCTCGTTTAAGTTGCCGTGATTGTATAGTGGTTAGCACTCTGCGTTGTGGCCGCAGCAACCCTGGTTCGAAGCTGTGTCACAGCATTTTCATTTTATTTCTCACACATCCATTTCTTTTCAATATTGAAGGTAAGGACAATTGAAGAAACTAAGCAGATTCTTTGAATGTGCTTGCACAATTTGTCTTTACTGCTTATTTTGAAGCTATCTTTCCATACTTTGAATCATTTCTTTGTGAATCATTTTTTTGAAATCTGGAAAGCTGACATAAATTCCCGAATACAGGAAACTCAAATGAATGGACTCTGAGCAAGTTCATCACAGGCTGAAAAGATCATTTTGCAGTCACAAAAAAAATTGTTTGTGAGATGTTTATGGGAAATAAGCCCTGCAGCAAGTGTACAGTCAACTCTCAAAATTTGATTCTGTATATACTTCAATAACCACCAAAGCTTGAAACAGGTTCAAAAACATGATGAACACTCCAAAGTGGCATAAGACAGCTGGGCCAGTGGTGCAATGGATAACGCGTCTGACTACGGATCAGAAGATTGTAGGTTCGACTCCTACCTGGCTCGTTTAAGTTGCCGTGATCATATAGTGGTTAGTACTCTGCGTTGTGGCCGCAGCAACCCTGGTTCGAAGCCGTGTCACGGCATTTTCATTTTATTTCTCACACATCCATTTCTTTACAATATTGAAGGTAAGGACAATTGAAGAAACTAAGCAGATTCTTTGAATGTGCTTGCACAATTTGTATTTACTGCTTATTGTGAAGCTATCTTTCCATACTTTGAATCATTTCTTTGTGAATCATTTTCTTGAAATCTGGAAAGCTGACATAAATTCCTGAATACAGGAAACTCAAATGAATGGACTCTGAGCAAGTTCATCACAGGCTGAAAAGATCATTTTGCAGTCACAAAAAGAATTGTTTGTGAGATGTTTATGGGAAATAAGCCCTGCAGCAAGTGTATAGTCAACTCTCAAAATTTGATTCTGTATATACTTCAATAACCATCAAAGCTTAAAACAGTTTCAAAAACATGATGAACACTCCAAGTGGCATAAGACAGCTGGGCCAGTGGCGCATTGGATAATGCGTCTGACTACGGATCAGCAGATTGTAGGTTCGACTCCTAGCTGGCTCGTTTAAGTTGCCGTGATCGTATAGTGGTTAGTACTCTGCGTTGTGGCCACAGCAACCCTGGTTCGAAGCTGTTTTACGGCATTTTCATTTTATTTCTCACACATCCATTTCTTTACAATATTGAAGGTAAGGACAATTGAAGAAACTAAGCAGATTCTTTGAAAGTGCTTGCACAATTTGTCTTTACTGCTTATTGTGAAGCTATCTTTCCATACTTTGAATCATTTCTTGATCATTTCTTTGTGAATCATTTTCTTGAAATCTGGAAAGCTGACATAAATTCCTGAATACAGGAAACTCAAATGAATGGACTCTGAGCAAGTTCATCACAGGATGAAAAGATAATTTTGCAGTCACAAAGAAAATTGTTTGTGAGATGTTTATGGGAAATAAGCCCTGCAGCAAGTGTACAGTCAACTCTGAAAATGTGATTCTGTATATACTTCAATAACCATCAAAGCTTGAAACAGGTTCAAAAACATGATGAACACTCCAAAGATGCATAAGACAGCTGGGCCAGTGGCGCAATGGATAACGCGTCTGACTACGGATCAGAAGATTGTAGGTTCGACTCCTACCTGGCTCATTTAATTTGCCGTGATCGTATAGTGGTTAGTACTCTGCGTTGTGGTCGCAGCAACCCCAGTTCGAATCCAGGTCACGGCATTTTCATTTTCTTTCTCACACATCCATTTCTTTACAATATTGAAGGTAAGGACAATTGAAGAAACTAAGCAGATTCTTTGAATGTGCTTGCACAATTTGTCTTTACTGCTTATTGTGAAGCTATCTTTCCATACTTTGAATCATTTCTTGATCATTTCTTTGTGAATCGTTTTCTTGAAATCTGGAAAGCTGACATAAATTCCTGAATACAGGAAACTCAAATGAATGAACTCTGAGCAAGTTCATCACAGGCTGAAAAGATTATTTTGCAGTCACAAAGAAAATTGTTTGTGAGATGTTTATGGGAAATAAGCCCTGCAGCAAGTGTACAGTCAACTCTGAAAATTTGATTCTGTATATACTTCAACAACCATCAAAGCTTGAAACAGGTTCAAAAACATGATGAACACTCCAAAGTGGTATAAGACAGCTGGGCCAGTGGCGCAATGGATAACGCGTATGACTACGGATCAGAAGATTGAAGGTTCGACTCCTACCTGGCTCATTTAAGTTGCCGTGATCGTATAGTGGTTAGTACTCTGCGTTGTGGCCGCAGCAACCCCGGTTCGAATCCGGGTGATGGCATTTTCATTTTATTTCTCACACATCCATTTCTTTACAATATTGAAGGTAAGGACAATTGAAGAAACTAAGCAGATTATTTGAATGTGCTTGCACAATTTGTCTTTACTGCTTATTGTGAAGCTATCTTTCCATACTTTGAATCATTTCTTGATCATTTCTTTGTGAATCATTTTCTTGAAATCTGGAAAGCTGACATAAATTCCTGAATACAGGAAACTCAAATGAATGGACTCTGAGCAAGTTCATCACAGGCTGAAAATATAATTTTGCAGTCACAAAGAAAATTGTTTGTGAGATCTTTATGGGAAATAAGCCCTGCAGCAAGTGTACAGTCAACTCTGAAAATTTGATTCTGTATATACTTCAATAACCATCAAAGCTTGAAACAGGTTCAAAAACATGATGAACACTCCAAGTAGCATAAGACAGCTGGGCCAGTGGCGTAATGGATAACGCGTCTGACTACGGATCAGCAGATTGTAGGTTCGACTCCTACCTGGCTCATTTAAGTTGCCGTGATCGTATAGTGGTTAGTACTCTGCGTTGTGGCCGCAGCAACCCCGGTTCAAATCCGGGTCATGGCATTTTCACTTTATTTCTCACACATCCATTTCTTTACAATATTGAAGGTAAGGACAATTGAAGAAACTAAGCAGATTCTTTGAATGTGCTTGCACAATTTGTCTTTACTGCTTATTGTGAAGCTATCTTTCCATACTTTTAATCATTTCTTGATCATTTCTTTGTGAATCATTTTCTTGAAATCTGGAAAGCTGACATAAATTCCTGAATACAGGAAACTCAAATGAATGGACTCTGAGCAAGTTCATCACAGGATGAAAAGATAATTTTGCAGTCACAAAGAAAATTGTTTGTGAGATGTTTATGGGAAATAAGCCCTGCAGCAAGTGTACAGTCATCTCTGAAAATGTGATTCTGTATATACTTCAATAACCATCAAAGCTTGAAACAGGTTCAAAAATATGATGAACACTCCAAGTGCCATAAGACAGCTGGGCCAGTGGCGCAACAGATAAAGCGTCTGACTACGGATCAGCAGATTGTAGGTTCGACTCCTACCTGGCTCGTTTAAGTTGCCGTGGTCGTATAGTGGTTAGTACTCTGCATTGTGGCCGCAGCAACCCCAGTTCGAATCCAGGTCACTGCTTTTTTATTTTATTTCTCACACATCCATTTCTTTACAATATTGAAGGTAAGGACAATTGAAGAAACTAAGCAGATTCTTTGAATGTGCTTGCACAATTTGTCTTTACTGCTTATTGTGAAGCTATCTTTCCATACTTTGAATAATTTCTTGATCATTTCTTTGTGAATCATTTTCTTGAAATCTGGAAAGCTGACATAAATTCCTGAATACAGGAAACTCAAATTAATTGACTCTGAGAAAGTTCATCACAGGCTGAAAAGATCATTTTGCAGTCACAAAGAAAATTGTTTGTGAGATGTTTATGGGAAATAAGCCCTGCAGCAAGTGTACAGTCAACTCTCAAAATTTGATTCTGTATATACTTGAATAACCATCAAAGCTTGAAACAGGTTCAAAAACATGATGAACACTCCAAGTGGCATAAGACAGCTGGGCCAGTGGCACATTGGATAATGCGTCTGACTACGAATCAGCAGATTGTAGGTTCGACTCCTACCTGGCTCGTTTAAGTTGCCGTGATCGTATAGTGGTTAGTACTCTGCGTTGTGGCCGCAGCAACCCCAGTTCGAAGCCGTGTCACGGCATTTTCATTTTATTTCTCACACATCCATTTCTTTACAATATTGAAGGTAAGGACAATTGAAGAAACTAAGCAGATTCTTTGAATGTGCTTGCACAATTTGTCTTTACTGCTTATTGTGAAGCTATCTTTCCATACTTTGAATCATTTCTTTGTGAATCATTTTCTTGAAATCTGGAAAGCTGACATAAATTCCTGAATACAGGAAACTCAAATGAATGGACTCTGAGCAAGTTCATCACAGGCTGAAAAGATCATTTTGCAGTCACAAAAAGAATTGTTTGTGAGATGTTTATGGGAAATAAGCCCTGCAGCAAGTGTACAGTCAACTCTCAAAATTTGATTCTGTATATACTTCAATAACCATCAAAGCTTAAAACAGGTTCAAAAACATGGTGAACACTCTAAGTGGCATAAGACAGCTGGGCTAGTTGCGCATTGGATAACGCGTCTGACTACGGATCAGCAGATTGTAGGTTCGACTCCTATCTGGCTCGTTTAGGTTGCTGTGATCGTATAGTGGTTAGCACTCTGCGTTGAGGCCGCAGCAACCCCAGTTCGAAGCCGTGTCACGGCATTTTCATTTTATTTCTCACACATCCATTTCTTTACAATATTGAAGGTAAGGACAATTGAAGAAACTAAGCAGATTCTTTGAATGTGCTTGCACAATTTGTCTTTACTGCTTATTGTGAAGCTATCTTTCCATACTTTGAATCATTTCTTGATCATTTCTTTGTGAATCATTTTCTTGAAATCTGGAAAGCTGACATAAATTCCCGAATACAGGAAACTCAAATGAATGGACTCTGAGCAAGTTCATCACAGGCTGAAAAGATCATTTTGCAGTCACAAAAAAAATTGTTTGTGAGATGTTTATGGGAAATAAGCCCTGCAGCAAGTGTACAGTCAACTCTCAAAATTTGATTCTGTATATACTTGAATAACCATCAAAGCTTGAAACAGGTTCAAAAACATGATGAACACTCCAAAGTGGCATAGGACAGCTGGGCCAGTGGCGCAATGGATAACGCGTCTGACTACGGATCAGAAGATTGTAGGTTCGACTTCTACCTGGCTCGTTTAAGTTGCCGTGATCGTATAGTGGTTAGTACTCTGCGTTGTGGCCGCAGCAACCCTGGTTCGAAGCCGTGTCACGGCATTTTCATTTTATTTCTCACACATCCATTTCTTTACAATATTGAAGGTAAGGACAATTGAAGAAACTAAGCAGATTCTTTGAATGTGCTTGCACAATTTGTATTTACTGCTTATTGTGAAGCTATCTTTCCATACTTTGAATCATTTCTTTGTGAATCATTTTCTTGAAATCTGGAAAGCTGACATAAATTCCTGAATACAGGAAACTCAAATGAATGGACTCTGAGCAAGTTCATCACAGGCTGAAAAGATCATTTTGCAGTCACAAAAAGAATTGTTTGTGAGATGTTTATGGGAAATAAGCCCTGCAGCAAGTGTACAGTCAACTCTCAAAATTGGATTCTGTATATACTTGAATAACCATCAAAGTTTGAAACAGGTTCAAAAACATGATGAACACTCCAGGTGCATAAGACAGCTGGGCCAGTGGCGCATTGGATAACGCGTCTGACTACGGATCAGCAGATTGTAGGTTCGACTCTTACCTGGCTCGTTTAAGTTGCCGTGATCGTATAGTGGTTAGTACTCTGCGTTGTGTCCGCAGCAACCCCGGTTCGAATCCAGGTCACTGCTTTTTTATTTTATTTCTCACACATCCATTTCTTTACAATATTGAAGGTAAGGACAATTGAAGAAACTAAGCAGATTCTTTGAATGTGCTTGCACAATTTGTCTTTACTGCTTATTGTGAAGCTATCTTTCCATACTTTGAATCATTTCTTGATCATTTCTTTGTGAATCATTTTCTTGAAATCTGGAAAGCTGACATAAATTCCTGAATACAGGAAACTCAAATGAATTGACTCTGAGCAAGTTCATCACAGGCTGAAAAGATCATTTTGCAGTCACAAAGAAAATTGTTTGTGAGATGTTTATGGGAAATAAGCCCTGCAGCAAGTGTACAGTCAACTCTCAAAATTTGATTCTGTATATACTTGAATAACCATCAAAGCTTGAAACAGGTTCAAAAACATGATGAACACTCCAAGTGGCATAAGACAGCCGGGCCAGTGGCGCAATGGATAAAGCGTCTGACTACGGATCAGCAGATTGTAGGTTCGACTCCTACCTGGCTCATTTAAGTTGCCGTGATCGTATAGTGGTTAGTACTCTGCGTTGTGGCCGCAGCAACCCTGGTTCGAATCCGGGTCACGGCATTTTCATTTTATTTCTCACACATCCATTTCTTTACAATATTGAAGGTAAGGACAATTGAAGAAACTAAGCAGATTCTTTGAATGTGCTTGCACAATTTGTCTTTACTGCTTATTGTGAAGCTATCTTTCCATACTTTGAATCATTTCTTTGTGAATCATTTTCTTGAAATCTGGAAAGCTGACATAAATTCCTGAATACAGGAAACTCAAATGAATGGACTCTGAGCAAGTTCATCACAGGCTGAAAAGATCATTTTGCAGTCACAAAAAGAATTGTTTGTGAGATGTTTATGGGAAATAAGCCCTGCAGCAAGTGTACAGTCAACTCTCAAAATTTGATTCTGTATATACTTCAATAACCATCAAAGCTTAAAACAGGTTCAAAAACATGGTGAACACTCCAAGTGGCATAAGACAGCTGGGCCAGTGGCGCATTGGATAACGCATCTGACTACGGATCAGCAGATTGTAGGTTCGACTCTTATCTGGCTCGTTTAGGTTGACGTGATCGTATAGTGGTTAGCACTCTGCGTTGTGGCCGCAGCAACCCTGGTTCGAAGCCGTGTCACGGCATTTTCATTTTATTTCTCACACATCCATTTCTTTACAATATTGAAGGTAAGGACAATTGAAGAAACTAAGCAGATTCTTTGAATGTGCTTGCACAATTTGTCTTTACTGCTTATTGTGAAGCTATCTTTCCATACTTTGAATCATTTCTTGATCATTTCTTTGTGAATAATTTTCTTGAAATCTGGAAAGCTGACATAAATTCCTGAATACAGGAAACTCAAATGAATGGACTCTGAGCAAGTTCATCACAGGCTGAAAAGATCATTTTGCAGTCACAAAAAGAATTGTTTGTGAGATGTTTATGGGAAATAAGCCCTGCAGCAAGTGTACAGTCAACTCTCAAAATTTGATTCTGTATATACTTCAATAACCATCAAAGCTTAAAACAGGTTCAAAAACATGGTGAACACTCCAAGTGGCATGAGACAGCTGGGCTAGTGGCGCATTGGATAACGCGTCTGACTACGGATCAGCAGATTGTAGGTTCGACTCCTATCTGGCTCGTTTAGGTTGCTGTGATCGTATAGTGGTTAGCACTCTGCGTTGTGGCCGCAGCAACCCTGGTTCGAAGCCGTGTCACGGCATTTTCATTTTATTTCTCACACATCCATTTCTTTACAATATTGAAGGTAAGGACAATTGAAGAAACTAAGCAGATTCTTTGAATGTGCTTGCACAATTTGTCTTTACTGCTTATTGTGAAGCTATCTTTCCATACTTTGAATCATTTCTTGATCATTTCTTTGTGAATCATTTTCTTGAAATCTGGAAAGCTGACATAAATTCCCGAATACAGGAAACTCAAATGAATGGACTCTGAGCAAGTTCATCACAGGCTGAAAAGATCATTTTGCAGTCACAAAAATAATTGTTTGTGAGATGTTTATGGGAAATAAGCCCTGCAGCAAGTGTACAGTCAACTCTCAAAATTTGATTCTGTATATACTTGAATAACCATCAAAGCTTGAAACAGGTTCAAAAACATGATGAACACTCCAAAGTGGCATAGGACAGCTGGGCCAGTGGCGCAATGGATAACGCGTCTGACTACGGATCAGAAGATTGTAGGTTCGATTTCTACCTGGCTCGTTTAAGTTGCCGTGATCGTATAGTGGTTAGTACTCTGCGTTGTGGCCGCAGCAACCCTGGTTCGAAGCCGTGTCACGGCATTTTCATTTTATTTCTCACACATCCATTTCTTTACAATATTGAAGGTAAGGACAATTGAAGAAACTAAGCAGATTCTTTGAATGTGCTTGCACAATTTGTATTTACTGCTTATTGTGAAGCTATCTTTCCATACTTTGAATCATTTCTTTGTGAATCATTTTCTTGAAATCTGGAAAGCTGACATAAATTCCTGAATACAGGAAACTCAAATGAATGGACTCTGAGCAAGTTCATCACAGGCTGAAAAGATCATTTTGCAGTCACAAAAAGAATTGTTTGTGAGATGTTTATGGGAAATAAGCCCTGCAGCAAGTGTACAGTCAACTCTCAAAATTGGATTCTGTATATACTTGAATAACCATCAAAGTTTGAAACAGGTTCAAAAACATGATGAACACTCCACGTGGCATAAGACAGCTGGGCCAGTGGCGCATTGGATAACGCGTCTGACTACGGATCAGCAGATTGTAGGTTCGACTCCTACCTGGCTCGTTTAAGTTGCCGTGATCGTATAGTGGTTAGTACTCTGCGTTGTGGCCGCAGCAACCCCGGTTCGAATCCAGGTCACTGCTTTTTTATTTTATTTCTCACACATCCATTTCTTTACAATATTGAAGGTAAGGACAATTGAAGAAACTAAGCAGATTCTTTGAATGTGCTTGCACAATTTGTCTTTACTGCTTATTGTGAAGCTATCTTTCCATACTTTGAATAATTTCTTGTTCATTTCTTTGTGAATCATTTTCTTGAAATCTGGAAAGCTGACATAAATTCCTGAATACAGGAAACTCAAATGAATTGACTCTGAGCAAGTTCATCACAGGCTGAAAAGATCATTTTGCAGTCACAAAGAAAATTGTTTGTGAGATGTTTATGGGAAATAAGCCCTGCAGCAAGTGTACAGTCAACTCTCAAAATTTGATTCTGTATATACTTGAATAACCATCAAAGCTTGAACCAGGTTCAAAAACATGATGAACACTCCAAGTGGCATAAGACAGCTGGGCCAGTGGCGCAATGGATAAAGCGTCTGACTACGGATCAGCAGATTGTAGGTTCGACTCCTACCTGGCTCATTTAAGTTGCCGTGATCGTATAGTGGTTAGTACTCTGCGTTGTGGCCGCAGCAACCCTGGTTCGAATCCGGGTCACGGCATTTTCATTTTATTTCTCACACATCCATTTCTTTACAATATTGAAGGTAAGGACAATTGAAGAAACTAAGCAGATTCTTTGAATGTGCTTGCACAATTTGTCTTTTCTGCTTATTGTGAAGCTATCTTTCCATACTTTGAATCATTTCTTGATCATTTCTTTGTGAATAATTTTCTTGAAATCTGGAAAGCTGACATAAATTCCTGAATACAGGAAACTCAAATGAATGGACTCTGAGCAAGTTCATCACAGGCTGAAAATATAATTTTGCAGTCACAAAGAAAATTGTTTGTGAGATCTTTATGGGAAATAAGCCCTGCAGCAAGTGTACAGTCAACTCTAAAAATTTGATTCTGTATATACTTGAATAACCATCAAAGCTTGAAACAGGTTCAAAAACATGATGAACACTCCAAGTAGCATAAGACAGCTGGGCCAGTGGTGTAATGGATAACGCATCTGACTACGGATCAGCAGATTGTAGGTTCAACTCCTACCTGGCTCATTTAAGTTGTCGTGATCGTATAGTGGTTAGTACTCTGCGTTGTGGCCGCAGCAACCCCGGTTCGAATCCGGGTGACGGCATTTTCATTTTATTTCTCACACATCTATTTCTTTACAATATTGAAGGTAAGGACAATTGAAGAAACTAAGCAGATTCTTTGAATGTGCTTGCACAATTTGTCTTTACTGCTTATTGTGAAGCTATCTTTCCATACTTTGAATCATTTCTTGATCATTTCTTTGTGAATCATTGTCTTGAAATCTGGAAAGCTGACATAAATTCCTGAATACAGGAAACTCAAATGAATGGACTCTGAGCAAGTTCATCACAGGATGAAAAGATAATTTTGCAGTCACAAAGAAAATTGTTTGTGAGATGTTTATGGGAAATAAGCCCTGCAGCAAGTGTACAGTCATCTCTGAAAATGTGATTCTGTATATACTTCAATAACCATCAAAGCTTGAAACAGGTTCAAAAACATGATGAACACTCCAAGTGGCATAAGACAGCTGGGCCAGTGGCGCAACAGATAAAGCATCTGACTACGGATCAGCAGATTGTAGTTTCGACTCCTACCTGGCTCGTTTAAGTTGCCGTGGTTGTATAGTGGTTAGTACTCTGCATTGTGGCCGCAGCAACCCCGGTTCGAATCTGGGTCATGGCATTTTCATTTTATTTCTCACACATCCATTTCTTTACAATATTGAAGGTAAGGACAATTGAAGAAACTAAGCAGATTCTTTGAATGTGCTTGCACAATTTGTCTTTACTGCTTATTGTGAAGCTATCTTTCCATACTTTGAATCATTTCTTTGTGAATCATTTTCTTGAAATCTGGAAAGCTGACATAAATTCCTGAATACAGGAAACTCAAATGAATGGACTCTGAGCAAGTTCATCACAGGCTGAAAAGATCATTTTGCAGTCACAAAAAGAATTGTTTGTGAGATGTTTATGGGAAATAAGCCCTGCAGCAAGTGTACAGTCAACTCTCAAAATTTGATTCTGTATATACTTCAATAACCATCAAAGCTTAAAACAGGTTCAAAAACATGGTGAACACTCCAAGTGGCATAAGACAGCTGGGCTAGTGGCGCATTGGATAACGCGTCTGACTACGGATCAGCAGATTGTAGGTTCGACTCCTATCTGGCTCGTTTAGGTTGCTGTGATCGTATAGTGGTTAGCACTCTGCGTTGTGGCTGCAGCAACCCTGGTTCGAAGCCGTGTCACGGCATTTTCATTTTATTTCTCACACATCCATTTCTTTACAATATTGAAGGTAAGGACAATTGAAGAAACTAAGCAGATTCTTTGAATGTGCTTGCACAATTTGTCTTTACTGCTTATTGTGAAGCTATCTTTCCATACTTTGAATCATTTCTTGATCATTTCTTTGTGAATCATTTTCTTGAAATCTGGAAAGCTGACATAAATTCCCGAATACAGGAAACTCAAATGAATGAACTCTGAGCAAGTTCATCACAGGCTGAAAAGATCATTTTGCAGTCACAAAAAAAATTGTTTGTGAGATGTTTATGGGAAATAAGCCCTGCAGCAAGTGTACAGTCAACTCTCAAAATTTGATTCTGTATATACTTGAATAACCATCAAAGCTTGAAACAGGTTCAAAAACATGATGAACACTCCAAAGTGGCATAGGACAGCTGGGCCAGTGGCGCAATGGATAACGCGTCTGACTACGGATCAGAAGATTGTAGGTTCGACTTCTACCTGGCTCGTTTAAGTTGCTGTGATCGTATAGTGGTTAGTACTCTGCGTTGTGGCCGCAGCAACCCTGGTTCGAAGCCGTGTCACGGCATTTTCATTTTATTTCTCACACATCCATTTCTTTACAATATTGAAGGTAAGGACAATTGAAGAAACTAAGCAGATTCTTTGAATGTGCTTGCACAATTTGTATTTACTGCTTATTGTGAAGCTATCTTTCCATACTTTGAATCATTTCTTTGTGAATCATTTTCTTGAAATCTGGAAAGCTGACATAAATTCCTGAATACAGGAAACTCAAATGAATGGACTCTGAGCAAGTTCATCACAGGCTGAAAAGATCATTTTGCAGTCACAAAAAGAATTGTTTGTGAGATGTTTATGGGAAATAAGCCCTGCAGCAAGTGTACAGTCAACTCTCAAAATTGGATTCTGTATATACTTGAATAACCATCAAAGTTTGAAACAGGTTCAAAAACATGATGAACACTCCACGTGCATAAGACAGCTGGGCCAGTGGCGCATTGGATAACGCATCTGACTACGGATCAGCAGATTGTAGGTTCGACTCCTACCTGGCTCGTTTAAGTTGCCGTGATCGTATAGTGGTTAGTACTCTGCGTTGTGTCCGCAGCAACCCCGGTTCGAATCCAGGTCACTGCTTTTTTATTTTATTTCTCACACATCCATTTCTTTACAATATTGAAGGTAAGGACAATTGAAGAAACTAAGCAGATTCTTTGAATGTGCTTGCACAATTTGTCTTTACTGCTTATTGTGAAGCTATCTTTCCATACTTTGAATAATTTCTTGATCATTTCTTTGTGAATCATTTTCTTGAAATCTGGAAAGCTGACATAAATTCCTGAATACAGGAAACTCAAATGAATTGACTCTGAGCAAGTTCATCACAGGCTGAAAAGATCATTTTGCAGTCACAAAGAAAATTGTTTGTGAGATGTTTATGGGAAATAAGCCCTGCAGCAAGTGTACAGTCAACTCTCAAAATTTGATTCTGTATATACTTGAATAACCATCAAAGCTTGAAACAGGTTCAAAAACATGATGAACACTCCAAGTGGCATAAGACAGCTGGGCCAGTGGCGCAATGGATAAAGCGTCTGACTACGGATCAGCAGATTGTAGGTTCGACTCCTACCTGGCTCATTTAAGTTGCCGTGATCGTATAGTGGTTAGTACTCTGCGTTGTGGCCGCAGCAACCCTGGTTCGAATCCGGGTCACGGCATTTTCATTTTATTTCTCACACATCCATTTCTTTACAATATTGAAGGTAAGGACAATTGAAGAAACTAAGCAGATTCTTTGAATGTGCTTGCACAATTTGTCTTTACTGCTTATTGTGAAGCTATCTTTCCATACTTTGAATCATTTCTTTGTGAATCATTTTCTTGAAATCTGGAAAGCTGACATAAATTCCTGAATACAGGAAACTCAAATGAATGGACTCTGAGCAAGTTCATCACAGGCTGAAAAGATCATTTTGCAGTCACAAAAAGAATTGTTTGTGAGATGTTTATGGGAAATAAGCCCTGCAGCAAGTGTACAGTCAACTCTCAAAATTTGATTCTGTATATACTTCAATAACCATCAAAGCTTAAAACAGGTTCAAAAACATGGTGAACACTCCAAGTGGCATAAGACAGCTGGGCCAGTGGCGCATTGGATAACGCATCTGACTACGGATCAGCAGATTGTAGGTTCGACTCTTATCTGGCTCGTTTAGGTTGACGTGATCGTATAGTGGTTAGCACTCTGCGTTGTGGCCGCAGCAACCCTGGTTTGAAGCCGTGTCACGGCATTTTCATTTTATTTCTCACACATCCATTTCTTTACAATATTGAAGGTAAGGACAATTGAAGAAACTAAGCAGATTCTTTGAATGTGCTTGCACAATTTGTCTTTACTGCTTATTGTGAAGCTATCTTTCCATACTTTGAATCATTTCTTGATCATTTCTTTGTGAATAATTTTCTTGAAATCTGGAAAGCTGACATAAATTCCTGAATACAGGAAACTCAAATGAATGGACTCTGAGCAAGTTCATCACAGGCTGAAAAGATCATTTTGCAGTCACAAAAAGAATTGTTTGTGAGATGTTTATGGGAAATAAGCCCTGCAGCAAGTGTACAGTCAACTCTCAAAATTTGATTCTGTATATACTTCAATAACCATCAAAGCTTAAAACAGGTTCAAAAACTTGGTGAACACTCCAAGTGGCATGAGACAGCTGGGCTAGTGGCGCATTGGATAACGCGTCTGACTACGGATCAGCAGATTGTAGGTTCGACTCCTATCTGGCTCGTTTAGGTTGCTGTGATCGTATAGTGGTTAGCACTCTGCGTTGTGGCCGCAGCAACCCTGGTTCGAAGCCGTGTCACGGCATTTTCATTTTATTTCTCACACATCCATTTCTTTACAATATTGAAGGTAAGGACAATTGAAGAAACTAAGCAGATTCTTTGAATGTGCTTGCACAATTTGTCTTTACTGCTTATTGTGAAGCTATCTTTCCATACTTTGAATCATTTCTTGATCATTTCTTTGTGAATCATTTTCTTGAAATCTGGAAAGCTGACATAAATTCCCGAATACAGGAAACTCAAATGAATGGACTCTGAGCAAGTTCATCACAGGCTGAAAAGATCATTTTGCAGTCACAAAAATAATTGTTTGTGAGATGTTTATGGGAAATAAGCCCTGCAGCAAGTGTACAGTCAACTCTCAAAATTTGATTCTGTATATACTTGAATAACCATCAAAGCTTGAAACAGGTTCAAAAACATGATGAACACTCCAAAGTGGCATAGGACAGCTGGGCCAGTGGCGCAATGGATAACGCGTCTGACTACGGATCAGAAGATTGTAGGTTCGATTTCTACCTGGCTCGTTTAAGTTGCCGTGATCGTATAGTGGTTAGTACTCTGCGTTGTGGCCGCAGCAACCCTGGTTCGAAGCCGTGTCACGGCATTTTCATTTTATTTCTCACACATCCATTTCTTTACAATATTGAAGGTAAGGACAATTGAAGAAACTAAGCAGATTCTTTGAATGTGCTTGCACAATTTGTATTTACTGCTTATTGTGAAGCTATCTTTCCATACTTTGAATCATTTCTTTGTGAATCATTTTCTTGAAATCTGGAAAGCTGACATAAATTCCTGAATACAGGAAACTCAAATGAATGGACTCTGAGCAAGTTCATCACAGGCTGAAAAGATCATTTTGCAGTCACAAAAAGAATTGTCTGTGAGATGTTTATGGGAAATAAGCCCTGCAGCAAGTGTACAGTCAACTCTCAAAATTGGATTCTGTATATACTTGAATAACCATCAAAGTTTGAAACAGGTTCAAAAACATGATGAACACTCCACGTGGCATAAGACAGCTGGGCCAGTGGCGCATTGGATAACGCGTCTGACTACGGATCAGCAGATTGTAGGTTCGACTCCTACCTGGCTCGTTTAAGTTGCCGTGATCGTATAGTGGTTAGTACTCTGCGTTGTGGCCGCAGCAACCCCGGTTCGAATCCAGGTCACTGCTTTTTTATTTTATTTCTCACACATCCATTTCTTTACAATATTGAAGGTAAGGACAATTGAAGAAACTAAGCAGATTCTTTGAATGTGCTTGCACAATTTGTCTTTACTGCTTATTGTGAAGCTATCTTTCCATACTTTGAATAATTTCTTGTTCATTTCTTTGTGAATCATTTTCTTGAAATCTGGAAAGCTGACATAAATTCCTGAATACAGGAAACTCAAATGAATTGACTCTGAGCAAGTTCATCACAGGCTGAAAAGATCATTTTGCAGTCACAAAGAAAATTGTTTGTGAGATGTTTATGGGAAATAAGCCCTGCAGCAAGTGTACAGTCAACTCTCAAAATTTGATTCTGTATATACTTGAATAACCATCAAAGCTTGAAACAGGTTCAAAAACATGATGAACACTCCAAGTGGCATAAGACAGCTGGGCCAGTGGCGCAATGGATAAAGCGTCTGACTACGGATCAGCAGATTGTAGGTTCGACTCCTACCTGGCTCATTTAAGTTGCCGTGATCGTATAGTGGTTAGTACTCTGCGTTGTGGCCGCAGCAACCCTGGTTCGAATCCGGGTCACGGCATTTTCATTTTATTTCTCACACATCCATTTCTTTACAATATTGAAGGTAAGGACAATTGAAGAAACTAAGCAGATTCTTTGAATGTGCTTGCACAATTTGTCTTTTCTGCTTATTGTGAAGCTATCTTTCCATACTGTGAATCATTTCTTGATCATTTCTTTGTGAATAATTTTCTTGAAATCTGGAAAGCTGACATAAATTCCTGAATACAGGAAACTCAAATGAATGGACTCTGAGCAAGTTCATCACAGGCTGAAAATATAATTTTGCAGTCACAAAGAAAATTGTTTGTGAGATCTTTATGGGAAATAAGCCCTGCAGCAAGTGTACAGTCAACTCTAAAAATTTGATTCTGTATATACTTCAATAACCATCAAAGCTTGAAACAGGTTCAAAAACATGATGAACACTCCAAGTAGCATAAGACAGCTGGGCCAGTGGTGTAATGGATAACGCATCTGACTACGGATCAGCAGATTGTAGGTTCAACTCCTACCTGGCTCATTTAAGTTGTCGTGATCGTATAGTGGTTAGTATTCTGCGTTGTGGCCGCAGCAACCCCGGTTCGAATCCGGGTGACGGCATTTTCATTTTATTTCTCACACATCTATTTCTTTACAATATTGAAGGTAAGGACAATTGAAGAAACTAAGCAGATTCTTTGAATGTGCTTGCACAATTTGTCTTTACTGCTTATTGTGAAGCTATCTTTCCATACTTTGAATCATTTCTTGATCATTTCTTTGTGAATCATTGTCTTGAAATCTGGAAAGCTGACATAAATTCCTGAATACAGGAAACTCAAATGAATGGACTCTGAGCAAGTTCATCACAGGATGAAAAGATAATTTTGCAGTCACAAAGAAAATTGTTTGTGAGATGTTTATGGGAAATAAGCCCTGCAGCAAGTGTACAGTCATCTCTGAAAATGTGATTCTGTATATACTTCAATAACCATCAAAGCTTGAAACAGGTTCAAAAACATGATGAACACTCCAAGTGGCATAAGACAGCTGGGCCAGTGGCGCAACAGATAAAGCATCTGACTACGGATCAGCAGATTGTAGTTTCGACTCCTACCTGGCTCGTTTAAGTTGCCGTGGTTGTATAGTGGTTAGTACTCTGCATTGTGGCCGCAGCAACCCCAGTTTGAATCCAGGTCACTGCTTTTTTATTTTATTTCTCACACATCCATTTCTTTACAATATTGAAGGTAAGGACAATTGAAGAAACTAAGCAGATTCTTTGAATGTGCTTGCACAATTTGTCTTTACTGCTTATTGTGAAGCTATCTTTCCATACTTTGAATAATTTCTTGATCATTTCTTTGTGAATCATTTTCTTGAAATCTGGAAAGCTGACATAAATTCCTGAATACAGGAAACTCAAATTAATTGACTCTGAGCAAGTTCATCACAGGCTGAAAAGATCATTTTGCAGTCACAAAGAAAATTGTTTGTGAGATGTTTATGGGAAATAAGCCCTGCAGCAAGTGTACAGTCAACTCTCAAAATTTGATTCTGTATATACTTGAATAACCATCAAAGCTTGAAATAGGTTCAAAAACATGATGAACACTCCAAGTGGCATAAGACAGCTGGGCCAGTGGCACATTGGATAATGCGTCTGACTACGAATCAGCAGATTGTAGGTTCGACTCCTACCTGGCTCGTTTAAGTTGCCGTGATCGTATAGTGGTTAGTACTCTGCGTTGTGGCCGCAGCAACCCCGGTTCGAATCTGGGTCATGGCATTTTCATTTTATTTCTCACACATCCATTTCTTTACAATATTGAAGGTAAGGACAATTGAAGAAACTAAGCAGATTCTTTGAATGTGCTTGCACAATTTGTCTTTACTGCTTATTGTGAAGCTATCTTTCCATACTTTGAATCATTTCTTTGTGAATCATTTTCTTGAAATCTGGAAAGCTGACATAAATTCCTGAATACAGGAAACTCAAATGAATGGACTCTGAGCAAGTTCATCACAGGCTGAAAAGATCATTTTGCAGTCACAAAAAGAATTGTTTGTGAGATGTTTATGGGAAATAAGCCCTGCAGCAAGTGTACAGTCAACTCTCAAAATTTGATTCTGTATATACTTCAATAACCATCAAAGCTTAAAACAGGTTCAAAAACATGGTGAACACTCCAAGTGGCATAAGACAGCTGGGCTAGTGGCGCATTGGATAACGCGTCTGACTACGGATCAGCAGATTGTAGGTTCGACTCCTATCTGGCTCGTTTAGGTTGCTGTGATCGTATAGTGGTTAGCACTCTGCGTTGTGGCCGCAGCAACCCTGGTTCGAAGCCGTGTCACGGCATTTTCATTTTATTTCTCACACATCCATTTCTTTACAATATTGAAGGTAAGGACAATTGAAGAAACTAAGCAGATTCTTTGAATGTGCTTGCACAATTTGTCTTTACTGCTTATTGTGAAGCTATCTTTCCATACTTTGAATCATTTCTTGATCATTTCTTTGTGAATCATTTTCTTGAAATCTGGAAAGCTGACATAAATTCCCGAATACAGGAAACTCAAATGAATGAACTCTGAGCAAGTTCATCACAGGCTGAAAAGATCATTTTGCAGTCACAAAAAAAATTGTTTGTGAGATGTTTATGGGAAATAAGCCCTGCAGCAAGTGTACAGTCAACTCTCAAAATTTGATTCTGTATATACTTGAATAACCATCAAAGCTTGAAACAGGTTCAAAAACATGATGAACACTCCAAAGTGGCATAGGACAGCTGGGCCAGTGGCGCAATGGATAACGCGTCTGACTACGGATCAGAAGATTGTAGGTTCGACTTCTACCTGGCTCGTTTAAGTTGCCGTGATCGTATAGTGGTTAGTACTCTGCGCTGTGGCCGCAGCAACCCTGGTTCGAAGCCGTGTCACGGCATTTTCATTTTATTTCTCACACATCCATTTCTTTACAATATTGAAGGTAAGGACAATTGAAGAAACTAAGCAGATTCTTTGAATGTGCTTGCACAATTTGTATTTACTGCTTATTGTGAAGCTATCTTTCCATACTTTGAATCATTTCTTTGTGAATCATTTTCTTGAAATCTGGAAAGCTGACATAAATTCCTGAATACAGGAAACTCAAATGAATGGACTCTGAGCAAGTTCATCACAGGCTGAAAAGATCATTTTGCAGTCACAAAAAGAATTGTCTGTGAGATGTTTATGGGAAATAAGCCCTGCAGCAAGTGTACAGTCAACTCTCAAAATTGGATTCTGTATATACTTGAATAACCATCAAAGTTTGAAACAGGTTCAAAAACATGATGAACACTCCACGTGGCATAAGACAGCTGGGCCAGTGGCGCATTGGATAACGCGTCTGACTACGGATCAGCAGATTGTAGGTTCGACTCCTACCTGGCTCGTTTAAGTTGCCGTGATCGTATAGTGGTTAGTACTCTGCGTTGTGGCCGCAGCAACCCCGGTTCGAATCCAGGTCACTGCTTTTTTATTTTATTTCTCACACATCCATTTCTTTACAATATTGAAGGTAAGGACAATTGAAGAAACTAAGCAGATTCTTTGAATGTGCTTGCACAATTTGTCTTTACTGCTTATTGTGAAGCTATCTTTCCATACTTTGAATAATTTCTTGTTCATTTCTTTGTGAATCATTTTCTTGAAATCTGGAAAGCTGACATAAATTCCTGAATACAGGAAACTCAAATGAATTGACTCTGAGCAAGTTCATCACAGGCTGAAAAGATCATTTTGCAGTCACAAAGAAAATTGTTTGTGAGATGTTTATGGGAAATAAGCCCTGCAGCAAGTGTACAGTCAACTCTCAAAATTTGATTCTGTATATACTTGAATAACCATCAAAGCTTGAAACAGGTTCAAAAACATGATGAACACTCCAAGTGGCATAAGACAGCTGGGCCAGTGGCGCAATGGATAAAGCGTCTGACTACGGATCAGCAGATTGTAGGTTCGACTCCTACCTGGCTCATTTAAGTTGCCGTGATCGTATAGTGGTTAGTACTCTGCGTTGTGGCCGCAGCAACCCTGGTTCGAATCCGGGTCACGGCATTTTCATTTTATTTCTCACACATCCATTTCTTTACAATATTGAAGGTAAGGACAATTGAAGAAACTAAGCAGATTCTTTGAATGTGCTTGCACAATTTGTCTTTTCTGCTTATTGTGAAGCTATCTTTCCATACTGTGAATCATTTCTTGATCATTTCTTTGTGAATAATTTTCTTGAAATCTGGAAAGCTGACATAAATTCCTGAATACAGGAAACTCAAATGAATGGACTCTGAGCAAGTTCATCACAGGCTGAAAATATAATTTTGCAGTCACAAAGAAAATTGTTTGTGAGATCTTTATGGGAAATAAGCCCTGCAGCAAGTGTACAGTCAACTCTAAAAATTTGATTCTGTATATACTTCAATAACCATCAAAGCTTGAAACAGGTTCAAAAACATGATGAACACTCCAAGTAGCATAAGACAGCTGGGCCAGTGGTGTAATGGATAACGCATCTGACTACGGATCAGCAGATTGTAGGTTCAACTCCTACCTGGCTCATTTAAGTTGTCGTGATCGTATAGTGGTTAGTATTCTGCGTTGTGGCCGCAGCAACCCCGGTTCGAATCCGGGTGACGGCATTTTCATTTTATTTCTCACACATCTATTTCTTTACAATATTGAAGGTAAGGACAATTGAAGAAACTAAGCAGATTCTTTGAATGTGCTTGCACAATTTGTCTTTACTGCTTATTGTGAAGCTATCTTTCCATACTTTGAATCATTTCTTGATCATTTCTTTGTGAATCATTGTCTTGAAATCTGGAAAGCTGACATAAATTCCTGAATACAGGAAACTCAAATGAATGGACTCTGAGCAAGTTCATCACAGGATGAAAAGATAATTTTGCAGTCACAAAGAAAATTGTTTGTGAGATGTTTATGGGAAATAAGCCCTGCAGCAAGTGTACAGTCATCTCTGAAAATGTGATTCTGTATATACTTCAATAACCATCAAAGCTTGAAACAGGTTCAAAAACATGATGAACACTCCAAGTGGCATAAGACAGCTGGGCCAGTGGCGCAACAGATAAAGCATCTGACTACGGATCAGCAGATTGTAGTTTCGACTCCTACCTGGCTCGTTTAAGTTGCCGTGGTTGTATAGTGGTTAGTACTCTGCATTGTGGCCGCAGCAACCCCAGTTCGAATCCAGGTCACTGCTTTTTTATTTTATTTCTCACACATCCATTTCTTTACAATATTGAAGGTAAGGACAATTGAAGAAACTAAGCAGATTCTTTGAATGTGCTTGCACAATTTGTCTTTACTGCTTATTGTGAAGCTATCTTTCCATACTTTGAATAATTTCTTGATCATTTCTTTGTGAATCATTTTCTTGAAATCTGGAAAGCTGACATAAATTCCTGAATACAGGAAACTCAAATTAATTGACTCTGAGCAAGTTCATCACAGGCTGAAAAGATCATTTTGCAGTCACAAAGAAAATTGTTTGTGAGATGTTTATGGGAAATAAGCCCTGCAGCAAGTGTACAGTCAACTCTCAAAATTTGATTCTGTATATACTTGAATAACCATCAAAGCTTGAAATAGGTTCAAAAACATGATGAACACTCCAAGTGGCATAAGACAGCTGGGCCAGTGGCACATTGGATAATGCGTCTGACTACGAATCAGCAGATTGTAGGTTCGACTCCTACCTGGCTCGTTTAAGTTGCCGTGATCGTATAGTGGTTAGTACTCTGCGTTGTGGCCGCAGCAACCCCGGTTCGAATCTGGGTCATGGCATTTTCATTTTATTTCTCACACATCCATTTCTTTACAATATTGAAGGTAAGGACAATTGAAGAAACTAAGCAGATTCTTTGAATGTGCTTGCACAATTTGTCTTTACTGCTTATTGTGAAGCTATCTTTCCATACTTTGAATCATTTCTTTGTGAATCATTTTCTTGAAATCTGGAAAGCTGACATAAATTCCTGAATACAGGAAACTCAAATGAATGGACTCTGAGCAAGTTCATCACAGGCTGAAAAGATCATTTTGCAGTCACAAAAAGAATTGTTTGTGAGATGTTTATGGGAAATAAGCCCTGCAGCAAGTGTACAGTCAACTCTCAAAATTTGATTCTGTATATACTTCAATAACCATCAAAGCTTAAAACAGGTTCAAAAACATGGTGAACACTCCAAGTGGCATAAGACAGCTGGGCTAGTGGCGCATTGGATAACGCGTCTGACTACGGATCAGCAGATTGTAGGTTCGACTCCTATCTGGCTCGTTTAGGTTGCTGTGATCGTATAGTGGTTAGCACTCTGCGTTGTGGCCGCAGCAACCCTGGTTCGAAGCCGTGTCACGGCATTTTCATTTTATTTCTCACACATCCATTTCTTTACAATATTGAAGGTAAGGACAATTGAAGAAACTAAGCAGATTCTTTGAATGTGCTTGCACAATTTGTCTTTACTGCTTATTGTGAAGCTATCTTTCCATACTTTGAATCATTTCTTGATCATTTCTTTGTGAATCATTTTCTTGAAATCTGGAAAGCTGACATAAATTCCCGAATACAGGAAACTCAAATGAATGAACTCTGAGCAAGTTCATCACAGGCTGAAAAGATCATTTTGCAGTCACAAAAAAAATTGTTTGTGAGATGTTTATGGGAAATAAGCCCTGCAGCAAGTGTACAGTCAACTCTCAAAATTTGATTCTGTATATACTTGAATAACCATCAAAGCTTGAAACAGGTTCAAAAACATGATGAACACTCCAAAGTGGCATAGGACAGCTGGGCCAGTGGCGCAATGGATAACGCGTCTGACTACGGATCAGAAGATTGTAGGTTCGACTTCTACCTGGCTCGTTTAAGTTGCCGTGATCGTATAGTGGTTAGTACTCTGCGCTGTGGCCGCAGCAACCCTGGTTCGAAGCCGTGTCACGGCATTTTCATTTTATTTCTCACACATCCATTTCTTTACAATATTGAAGGTAAGGACAATTGAAGAAACTAAGCAGATTCTTTGAATGTGCTTGCACAATTTGTATTTACTGCTTATTGTGAAGCTATCTTTCCATACTTTGAATCATTTCTTTGTGAATCATTTTCTTGAAATCTGGAAAGCTGACATAAATTCCTGAATACAGGAAACTCAAATGAATGGACTCTGAGCAAGTTCATCACAGGCTGAAAAGATCATTTTGCAGTCACAAAAAGAATTGTTTGTGAGATGTTTATGGGAAATAAGCCCTGCAGCAAGTGTACAGTCAACTCTCAAAATTGGATTCTGTATATACTTGAATAACCATCAAAGTTTGAAACAGGTTCAAAAACATGATGAACACTCCACGTGGCATAAGACAGCTGGGCCAGTGGCGCATTGGATAACGCGTCTGACTACGGATCAGCAGATTGTAGGTTCGACTCCTACCTGGCTCGTTTAAGTTGCCGTGATTGTATAGTGGTTAGTACTCTGCGTTGTGGCCGCAGCAACCCCGGTTCGAATCCAGGTCACTGCTTTTTTATTTTATTTCTCACACATCCATTTCTTTACAATATTGAAGGTAAGGACAATTGAAGAAACTAAGCAGATTCTTTGAATGTGCTTGCACAATTTGTCTTTACTGCTTATTGTGAAGCTGTCTTTCCATACTTTGAATAATTTCTTGATCATTTCTTTGTGAATCATTTTCTTGAAATCTGGAAAGCTGAAATAAATTCCTGAATACAGGAAACTCAAATGAATTGACTCTGAGCAAGTTCATCACAGGCTGAAAAGATCATTTTGCAGTCACAAAGAAAATTGTTTGTGAGATGTTTATGGGAAATAAGCCCTGCAGCAAGTGTACAGTCAACTCTCAAAATTTGATTCTGTATATACTTGAATAACCATCAAAGCTTGAAACAGGTTCAAAAACATGATGAACACTCCAAGTGGCATAAGACAGCTGGGCCAGTGGCGCAATGGATAAAGCGTCTGACTACGGATCAGCAGATTGTAGGTTCGACTCCTACCTGGCTCATTTAAGTTGCCGTGATCGTATAGTGGTTAGTACTCTGCGTTGTGGCTGCAGCAACCCTGGTTCGAATCCGGGTCACGGCATTTTCATTTTATTTCTCACACATCCATTTCTTTACAATATTGAAGGTAAGGACAATTGAAGAAACTAAGCAGATTCTTTGAATGTGCTTGCACAATTTGTCTTTACTGCTTATTGTGAAGCTATCTTTCCATACTTTGAATCATTTCTTTGTGAATCATTTTCTTGAAATCTGGAAAGCTGACATAAATTCCTGAATACAGGAAACTCAAATGAATGGACTCTGAGCAAGTTCATCACAGGCTGAAAAGATCATTTTGCAGTCACAAAAAGAATTGTTTGTGAGATGTTTATGGGAAATAAGCCCTGCAGCAAGTGTACAGTCAACTCTCAAAATTTGATTCTGTATATACTTCAATAACCATCAAAGCTTAAAACAGGTTCAAAAACATGGTGAACACTCCAAGTGACATAAGACAGCTGGGCCAGTGGCGCATTGGATAACGCATCTGACTACGGATCAGCAGATTGTAGGTTCGACTCTTATCTGGCTCGTTTAGGTTGACGTGATCGTATAGTGGTTAGCACTCTGCGTTGTGGCCGCAGCAACCCTGGTTCGAAGCCGTGTCACGGCATTTTCATTTTATTTCTCACACATCCATTTCTTTACAATATTGAAGGTAAGGACAATTGAAGAAACTAAGCAGATTCTTTGAATGTGCTTGCACAATTTGTCTTTACTGCTTATTGTGAAGCTATCTTTCCATACTTTGAATCATTTCTTGATCATTTCTTTGTGAATAATTTTCTTGAAATCTGGAAAGCTGACATAAATTCCTGAATACAGGAAACTCAAATGAATTGACTCTGAGCAAGTTCATCACAGGCTGAAAATATAATTTTGCAGTCACAAAGAAAATTGTTTGTGAGATCTTTATGGGAAATAAGCCCTGCAGCAAGTGTACAGTCAACTCTCAAAATTTGATTCTGTATATACTTCAATAACCATCAAAGCTTGAAACAGGTTCAAAAACATGATGAACACTCCAAAGTGGCATAAGACAGCTGGGCTAGTGGCGCAATGGATAACGCGCCTGACTACGGATCAGAAGATTGTAGGTTCGACTCCTACCTGGCTCATTTAAGTTGCCGTGATCGTATAGTGGTTAGTACTCTGCGTTGTGCAGCAGCAACCCCGGTTCGAATCCGGGTGACGGCTTTTTCATTTTATTTCTCACACATCCATTTCTTTACAATATTGAATGTAAGGACAATTGAAGAAACTAAGCAGATTCTTTGAATGTGCTTGCACAATTTGTCTTTACTGCTTATTGTGAAGCTATCTTTCCATACTTTGAATCATTTCTTTGTGAATCATTTTCTTGAAATCTGGAAAGCTGACATAAATTCCTGAATACAGGAAACTCAAATGAATGGACTCTGAGCAAGTTCATCACAGGCTGAAAAGATCATTTTGCAGTCACAAAAAGAATTGTTTGTGAGATGTTTATGGGAAATAAGCCCTGCAGCAAGTGTACAGTCAACTCTCAAAATTTGATTCTGTATATACTTCAATAACCATCAAAGCTTGAAACAGGTTCAAAAACATGATGAACACTCCAAAGTGGTATAAGACAGCTGGGCCAGTGGCGAATTGGATAACGCGTCTGACTACGGATCAGCAGATTGTAGGTTCGACTCCTACCTGGCTCGTTTAAGTTGCCGTGATCGTATAGTGGTTAGTACTCTGCGTTGTGGCCGCAGCAACCCCGGTTCGAATCCGGGTCACGGCATTTTCATTTTATTTCTCACACATCCATTTCTTTACAATATTGAAGGTAAGGACAATTGAAGAAACTAAGCAGATTCTTTGAATGTGCTTGCACAATTTGTCTTTACTGCTTATTGTGAAGCTATCTTTCCATACTTTGAATCATTTCTTGATCATTTCTTTGTGAATCATTTTCTTGAAATCTGGAAAGCTGACATAAATTCCTGAATACAGGAAACTCAAATGAATGGACTCTGAGCAAGTTCATCACAGGCTGAAAATATAATTTTGCAGTCACAAAGAAAATTGTTTGTGAGATCTTTATGGGAAATTAGCCCTGCAGCAAGTGTACAGTCAACTCTGAAAATTTGATTCTGTATATACTTCAATAACCATCAAAGCTTGAAACAGGTTCAAAAACATGATGAACACTCCAAGTAGCATAAGACAGCTGGGCCAGTGGCGTAATGGATAACGCGTGTGACTACGGATCAGCAGATTGTAGGTTCGACTCCTATCTGGCTCGTTTAGGTTGCAGTGATCGTATAGTGGTTAGCACTCTGCGTTGTGGCCGCAGCAACCCTGGTTCGAAGCCGTGTCACGGCATTTTCATTTTATTTCTCACACATCCATTTCTTTACAATATTGAAGGTAAGGACAATTGAAGAAACTAAGCAGATTCTTTGAATGTGCTTGCACAATTTGTCTTTACTGCTTATTGTGAAGCTATCTTTCCATACTTTGAATCATTTCTTTGTGAATCATTTTCTTGAAATCTGGAAAGCTGACATAAATTCCTGAATACAGGAAACTCAAATGAATGGACTTTGAGCAAGTTCATCACAGGCTGAAAAGATAATTTTGCAGTCACAAAGAAAATTGTTTGTGAGATGTTTATGGGAAATAAGCCCTGCAGCAAGTGTACAGTCAACTCTCAAAATTTGATTCTGTATATACTTCAATAACCATCAAAGCTTGAAACAGGTTCAAAAACATGATGAACACTCCAAAGTGGCATAAGACAGCTGGGCTAGTGGCGCAATGGATAACGCGCCTGACTATGGATCAGAAGATTGTAGGTTCGACTCCTACCTGGCTCATTTATAGTTGCCGTGATCGTATAGTGGTTAGTACTCTGCGTTGTGCCGCAGCAACCCAGGTTCGAATCCGGGTGACGGCATTTTCATTTTATTTCTCACACATCCATTTCTTTACAATATTGAAGGTAAGGACAATTGAAGAAACTAAGCAGATTCTTTGAATGTGCTTGCACAATTTGTCTTTACTGCTTATTGTGAAGCTATCTTTCCATACTTTGAATCATTTCTTGATCATTTCTTTGTGAATCATTTTCTTGAAATCTGGAAAGCTGACATAAATTCCTGAATACAGGAAACTCAAATGAATGGACTCTGAGCAAGTTCATCACAGGCTGAAAATATAATTTTGCAGTCACAAAGAAAATTGTTTGTGAGATCTTTATGGGAAATAAGCCCTGCAGCAAGTGTACAGTCAACTCTGAAAATTTGATTCTGTATATACTTCAATAACCATCAAAGCTTGAAACAGGTTCAAAAACATGATGAACACTCCAAGTAGCATAAGACAGCTGGGCCAGTGGCGTAATGGATAACGCGTCTGACTACGGATCAGCAGATTGTAGGTTTGACTCCTACCTGGCTCATTTAAGTTGCCGTGATCGTATAGTGGTTAGTACTCTGCATTGTGGCCGCAGCAACCCCGGTTCGAATCCGGGTCATGGCATTTTCATTTTATTTCTCACATATCCATTTCTTTACAATATTTAAGGTAAGGACAATTGAAGAAACTAAGCAGATTCTTTGAATGTGCTTGCACAATTTGTCTTTACTGCTTATTGTGAAGCTATCTTTCCATACTTTGAATCATTTCTTTGTGAATCATTTTCTTGAAATCTGGAAAGCTGACATAAATTCCTGAATACAGGAAACTCAAATGAATGGACTCTGAGCAAGTTCATCATAGGCTGAAAAGATCATTTTGCAGTTACAAAAATAATTGTTTGTGAGATGTTTATGGGAAATAAGCCCTGCAGCAAGTGTACAGTCAACTCTCAAAATTTGATTCTGTATATACTTCAATAACCATCAAAGCTTAAAACAGGTTCAAAAACATGATGAACACTCCAAGTAGCATAAGACAGCTGGGCCAGTGGCGCATTGCATAACACGTCTGACTACGGGTCAGCAGATTGTAGGTTCAACTCCTACCTGGCTTGTTTAAGTTGCCGTGATCGTATAGTGGTTAGCACTCTGCGTTGTGGCCGCAGCAACCCTGGTTTGAAGCTGTGTCACGGCATTTTCATTTTATTTCTCACACATCCATTTCTTTACAATATTGAAGGTAAGGACAATTGAAGAAACTAAGCAGATTCTTTGAATGTGCTTGCACAATTTGTCTTTACTGCTTATTGTGAAGCTATCTTTCCATACTTTGAATCATTTCTTTGTGAATCATTTTCTTGAAATCTGGAAAGCTGACATAAATTCCTGAATACAGGAAACTCAAATGAATGGACTCTGAGCAAGTTCATCACAGGCTGAAAAGATCATTTTGCAGTCACAAAAAGAATTGTTTGTGAGATGTTTATGGGAAATAAGCCCTGCAGCAAGTGTACAGTCAACTCTCAAAATTGGATTCTGTATATACTTGAATAACCATCAAAGCTTGAAACAGGTTCAAAAACATGATGAACACTCCAAGTGGCATAAGACAGCTGGGCCAGTGGCGCATTGGATAACGCGTCTGACTACGGATCAGCAGATTGTAGGTTCGACTCCTACCTGGCTCGTTTAAGTTGCTGTGATCGTATAGTGGTTAGTACTCTGCGTTGTGGCCGCAGCAACCCCGGTTCGAATCCGGGTCATGGCATTTTCATTTTATTTCTCACACATCCATTTCTTTACAATATTGAAGGTAAGGACAATTGAAGAAACTAAGCAGATTCTTTGAATGTGCTTGCACAATTTGTCTTTACTGCTTATTGTGAAGCTATCTTTCCATACTTTGAATCATTTCTTGATCATTTCTTTGTGAATCATTTTCTTGAAATCTGGAAAGCTGACATAAATTCCTGAATACAGGAAACTCAAATGAATGGACTCTGAGCAAGTTCATCACAGGCTGAAAATATAATTTTGCAGTCACAAAGAAAATTGTTTGTGAGATGTTTATGGGAAATAAGCCCTGCAGCAAGTGTACAGTCAACTCTCAAAATTTGATTCTGTATATACTTCAATAACCATCAAAGCTTGAAACAGGTTCAAAAACATGATGAACACTCCAAAGTGGCATAAAACAGCTGGGCTAGTGGCGCAATGGATAACGCGCCTGACTACGGATCAGAAGATTGTAGGTTCGACTCCTACCTGGCTCATTTAAGTTGCCGTGATCGTATAGTGGTTAGTACTCTGCGTTGTGGCCGCAGCAACCCTGGTTCGAATCCGGGTGACGGCATTTTCATTTTATTTCTCACACATCCATTTCTTTACAATATTGAAGGTAAGGACAATTGAAGAAACTAAGCAGATTCTTTGAATGTGCTTGCACAATTTGTCTTTACTGCTTATTGTGAAGCTATATTTCCATACTTTGAATCATTTCTTTGTGAATCATTTTCTTGAAAGCTGACATAAATTCCTGAATACAGGAAACTCAAATGAATGGACTCTGAGCAAGTTCATCACAGGATGAAAAGATCATTTTGCAGTCACAAAAAAAATTGTTTGTGAGATGTTTATGGGAAATAAGCCCTGCAGCAAGTGTACAGTCAACTCTCAAAATTTGATTCTGTACATACTTCAATAACCATCAAAGCTTGAAACAGGTTCAAAAACATGATGAACACTCCAAAGTGGCATAAGACAGCTGGGCCAGTGGCACAATGGATAACGCGTCTGACTACGGATCAGAAGATTGTAGGGTCGACTCCTACCTGTCTCGTTTAAGTTGCCGTGATCGTATAGTGGTTAGTACTCTGCGTTGTGGCCGCAGCAACCCTGGTTCGAAGCCTTGTCACGGCATTTTCATTTTATTTCTCACACATCCATTTCTTTACAATATTGAAGGTAAGGACAATTGAAGAAACTAAGCAGATTCTTTGAATGTGCTTGCACAATTTGTCTTTACTGCTTATTGTGAAGCTATCTTTCCATACTTTGAATCATTTCTTTGTGAATCATTTTCTTGAAATCTGGAAAGCTGACATAAATTCCTGAATACAGGAAACTCAAATGAATGGACTCTGAGCAAGTTCATCACAGGCTGAAAAGATCATTTTGCAGTTACAAAAATAATTGTTTGTGAGATGTTTATTGGAAATAAGCCCTGCAGCAAGTGTACAGTCAACTCTCAAAATTTGATTCTGTATATACTTCAATAACCATCAAAGCTTAAAACAGGTTCAAAAACATGATGAACACTCCAAGTGGCATAAGACAGCTGGGCCAGTGGCGCATTGGATAACGCGTCTGACTACGGATCAGCAGATTGTAGGTTCGACTCCTATCTGGCTCGTTTAAGTTGCCGTGATCGTATAGTGGTTAGCACTCTGCGTTGTGGCTGCAGCAACCCTGGTTCGAAGCCGTGTCACGGCATTTTCATTTTATTTCTCACACATCCATTTCTTTACAATATTGAAGGTAAGGACAATTGAAGAAACTAAGCAGATTCTTTGAATGTGCTTGCACAATTTGTCTTTACGGCTTATTGTGAAGCTATCTTTCCATACTTTGAATCATTTCTTTGTGAATCATTTTCTTGAAATCTGGAAAGCTGACATAAATTCCCGAATACAGGAAACTCAAATGAATGGACTCTGAGCAAGTTCATCACAGGCTGAAAAGATCATTTTGCAGTCACAAAAAAAATTGTTTGTGAGATGTTTATGGGAAATAAGCCCTGCAGCAAGTGTACAGTCAACTCTCAAAATTTGATTCTGTATATACTTTAATAACCATCAAAGCTTGAAACAGGTTCAAAAACATGATGAACACTCCAAAGCGGCATAAGACAGCTGTGCCAGTGGCGCAATGGATAACGCGTCTGACTACGGATCAGAAGATTGTAGGTTCGACTCCTACCTGGCTCGTTTAAGTTGCCGTGGTCGTATAGTGGTTAGTACTCTGCATTGTGGCCGCAGCAACCCCGGTTCGAATCCGGGTCACGGCATTTTCATTTTATTTCTCACACATCCATTTCTTTACAATATTGAAGGTAAGGACAATTGAAGAAACTAAGTAGATTATTTGAATGTGCTTGCACAATTTGTCTTTACTGCTTATTGTGAAGCTATCTTTCCATACTTTGAATCATTTCTTGATCATTTCTTTGTGAATCATTTTCTTGAAATCTGGAAAGCTGACATAAATTCCTGAATACAGGAAACTCAAATGAATGGACTCTGAGCAAGTTCATCACAGGCTGAAAAGATCATTTTGCAGTCACAAAAAGAATTGTTTGTGAGATGTTTATGGGAAATAAGCCCTGCAGCAAATGTACAGTCAACTCTCAAAATTTGATTCTGTATATACTTCAATAACCATCAAAGCTTAAAACAGGTTCAAAAACATGATGAACACTCCAAGTGGCATAAGCTAGCTGGGCCAGTGGCGCATTGGATAACACGTCTGACTTCGGATCAGCAGATTGTAGGTTCGACTCCTAGCTGGCTCGTTTAAGTTGCTGTGATCGTATAGTGGTTAGTACTCTGCGTTGTGGCCGCAGCAACCCCGGTTCGAATCCGGGTGACGGCATTTTCATTTTATTTCTCACACATCCATTTCTTTACAATATTGAAGGTAAGGACAATTGAAGAAACTAAGCAGATTCTTTGAATGTGCTTGCACAATTTGTCTTTACTGCTTATTGTGAAGCTATCTTTCCATACTTTGAATCATTTCTTGATCATTTCTTTGTGAATCATTTTCTTGAAATCTGGAAAGCTGACATAAATTCCTGAATACAGGAAACTCAAATGAATGGACTCTGAGCAAGTTCATCACAGGATGAAAAGATAATTTTGCAGTCACAAAGAAAATTGTTTGTGAGATGTTTATGGGAAATAAGCCCTGCAGCAAGTGTACAGTCAACTCTGAAAATGTGATTCTGTATATACTTCAATAACCATCAAAGCTTGAAACAGGTTCAAAAACATGATGAACACTCCAAAGTGGCATAAGACAGCTGGGCCAGTGGCGCAATGGATAACGCGTCTGACTACAGATCAGAAGATTGTAGGTTCGACTCCTACCTGGCTCATTTAAGTTGCCGTGATCGTATAGTGGTTAGTACTCTGCGTTGTGGTCGCAGCAACCCCGGTTCGAATCCAGGTCACTGCATTTTCATTTTATTTCTCACACATCCATTTCTTTACAATATTGAAGGTAAGGACAATTGAAGAAACTAAGCAGATTCTTTGAATGTGCTTGCACAATTTGTCTTTACTGCTTATTGTGAAGCTATCTTTCCATACTTTGAATCATTTCTTTGTGAATCATTTTCTTGAAATCTGGAAAGCTGACATAAATTCCTGAATACAGGAAACTCAAATGAATGGACTCTGAGCAAGTTCATCACAGGCTGAAAAGATCATTTTGCAGTTACAAAAATAATTGTTTGTGAGATGTTTATGGGAAATAAGCCCTGCAGCAAGTGTACAGTCAACTCTCAAAATTTGATTCTGTATATACTTCAATAACCATCAAAGCTTAAAACAGGTTCAAAAACATGATGAACACTCCAAGTAGCATAAGACAGCTGGGCCAGTGGCGCATTGGATAACGCGTCTGACTACGGATCAGCAGATTGTATGTTCGACTCCTACCTGGCTCGTTTAAGTTGCCGTGATCGTATAGTGGTTAGTACTCTGCGTTGTGGCCGCAGCAACCCTGGTTCGAATCCGGGTCACTGCATTTTCATTTTATTTCTCACACATCCATTTCTTTACAATATTGAAGGTAAGGACAATTGAAGAAACTAAGCAGATTCTTTGAATGTGCTTGCACAATTTGTCTTTACTGCTTATTGTAAAGCTATCTTTCCATACTTTGAATCATTTCTTGATCATTTCTTTGTGAATCGTTTTCTTGAAATCTGGAAAGCTGACATAAATTCCTGAATACAGGAAACTCAAATGAATGGAGTCTGAGCAAGTTCATCACAGGCTGAAAAGATCATTTTGCAGTCACAAAAAGAATTGTTTGTGAGATGTTTATGGGAAATAAGCCCTGCGCAAGTGTACAGTCAACTCTCAAAATTTGATTCTGTATATACTTCAATAACCATCAAAGCTTAAAACAGGTTCAAAAACATGATGAACACTCCAAAGTGGCATAAGACAGCTGTGCCAGTGGCGCATTGGATAACGCGTCTGACTACGGATCAGAAGATTGTAGGTTCGACTCCTACCTGGCTCGTTTAAGTTGCCGTGATCGTATAGTGGTTAGTACTCTGCGTTGTGGCCGCAGCAACCCTGGTTCGAAGCCATGTCATGGCATTTTCATTTTATTTCTCACACATCCATTTCTTTACAATATTGAAGGTAAGGACAATTGAAGAAACTAAGCAGATTCTTTGAATGTGCTTGCACAATTTGTCTTTACTGCTTATTGTGAAGCTATCTTTCCATACTTTGAATCATTTCTTTGTGAATCATTTTCTTGAAATCTGGAAAGCTGACATAAATTCCTGAATACAGGAAACTCAAATGAATGGACTCTGAGCAAGTTCATCACAGGCTGAAAAGATCATTTTGCAGTCACAAAAAGAATTGTTTGTGAGATGTTTATGGGAAATAAGCCCTGCAGCAAGTGTACAGTCAACTCTCAAAATTTGATTCTGTATATACTTCAATAACCATCAAAGCTTAAAACAGGTTCAAAAACATGATGAACACTCCAAGTGGCATAAGACAGCTGAGCCAGTGGCGCAATGGATAACGCGTCTGACTACGGATCAGAAGACTGTAGGTTCGACTCCTACCTGGTTAGTTTAAGTTGTCGTGATCGTATAGTGGTTAGTACTCTGCGTTGTGGCCGCAGCAACCCCGGTTCGAATCCGGGTCACGGCATTTTCATTTTATTTCTCGCACATCCATTTCTTTACAATATTGAAGGTAAGGACAATTGAAGAAACTAAGCAGATTCTTTGAATGTGCTTGCACAATTTGTCTTTACTGCTTATTGTGAAGCTATCTTTCCATACTTTGAATCATTTCTTTGTGAATCATTTTCTTGAAATCTGGAAAGCTGACATAAATTCCTGAATACAGGAAACTCAAATGAATGGACTCTGAGCAAGTTCATCACAGGCTTAAAAGATCATTTTGCAGTCACAAAAAAAAATTGTTTGTGAGATGTTTATGGGAAATAAGCCCTGCAGCAAGTGTACAGTCAACTCTCAAAATTTGATTCTGTATATACTTCAATAACCATCAAAGCTTGAAACAGGTTCAAAAACAGGATGAACACTCCAAGTGGCATAAGACAGCTGGGCCAGTGGCGCATTGGATAACGTGTCTAACTGCGGATCAGCAGATTGTATGTTCGACTTCTACCTGGCTCGTTTAAGTTGCCGTGATCGTATAGTGGTTAGTACTCTGCGTTGTGGCCGCAGCAACCCCGGTTCGTATCCGGGTCACGGCATTTTCATTTTATTTCTCACACATCCATTTCTTTACAATATTGAAGGTAAGGACAATTGAAGAAACTAAGCAGATTCTTTGAATGTGCTTGCACAATTTGTCTTTACTGCTTATTGTGAAGCTATCTTTCCATACTTTGAATCATTTCTTTGTGAATCATTTTCTTGAAATCTGGAAAGCTGACATAAATTCCTGAATACAGGAAACTCAAATGAATGGACTCTGAGCAAGTTCATCACAGGCTGAAAAGATTATTTTGTAGTCACAAAGAAAATTGTTTGTGAGATGTTTATGGGAAATAAGCCCTGCAGCAAGTGTACAGTCAACTCTGAAAATTTGATTCTGTATATACTTCAACAACCATCAAAGCTTGAAACAGGTTCAAAAACAGGATGAACACTCCAAAGTGGTATAAGACAGCTGGGCCAGTGGCGCAATGGATAACGCGTCTGACTACGGATCAGAAGATTGTAGGTTCGACTCCTACCTGGCTAGTTTAAGTTTTCGTGAACGTATAGTGGTTAGTACTCTGCGTTGTGGCCGCAGCAACCCCGGTTCGAATCCGGGTCACGGCATTTTCATTTTATTTCTCACACATCCATTTCTTTACAATATTGAAGGTAAGGACAATTGAAGAAACTAAGCAGATTCTTTGAATGTGCTTGCACAATTTGTCTTTACTGCTTATTGTGAAGCTATCTTTCCATACTTTGAATCATTTCTTTGTGAATCATTTTCTTGAAATCTGGAAAGTGACATAAATTCCTGAATACAGGAAACTCAAATGAATGGACTCTGAGCAAGTTCATCACAGGCTGAAAAGATCATTTTGCAGTCACAAAAAGAATTGTTTGTGAGATGTTTATGGGAAATAAGCCCTGCAGCAAGTGTACAGTCAACTCTCAAAATTTGATTCTGTATATACTTCAATAACCATCAAAGCTTAAAACAGGTTCAAAAACATGATGAACACTCCAAGTGGCATAAGACAGCTGGGCCAGTGGCGCATTGGATAACGCGTCTGACTACGGATCAGCAGATTGTAGGTTCGACTCCTAGCTGGCTCGTTTAAGTTGCCGTGATCGTATAGTGGTTAGTACTCTGCGTTGTGGCCGCAGCAACCCTGGTTCGAAGCCGTGTCACGGCATTTTCATTTTATTTCTCACACATCCATTTCTTTACAATATTGAAGGTAAGGACAATTGAAGAAACTAAGCAGATTCTTTGAATGTGCTTGCACAATTTGTCTTTACTGCTTATTGTGAAGCTATCTTTCCATACTTTGAATCATTTCTTTGTGAATCATTTTCTTGAAATCTGGAAAGCTGACATAAATTCCTGAATACAGGAAACTCAAATGAATGGACTCTGAGCAAGTTCATCACAGGCTGAAAAGATCATTTTGCAGTCACAAAAAAAATTGTTTGTGAGATGTTTATGGGAAATAAGCCCTGCAGCAAGTGTACAGTCAACTCTCAAAATTTGATTCTGTATATACTTCAATAACCATCAAAGCTTGAAACAGGTTCAAAAACAAGATGAACACTCCAAACTGGCATAAGACAGCTGGGCCAGTGACGCAATGGATAACGCATCTGACTACGGATCAGAAGATTGTAGGTTCGACTCCTACCTGGCTCGTTTAAGTTGCCGTGATCGTATAGTGGTTAGTACTCTGCGTTGTGGCTGCAGCAACCCTGGTTCGCAGCCGTGTCACGGCATTTTCATTTTATTTCTCACACATCCATTTCTTTACAATATTGAAGGTAAGGACAATTGAAGAAACTAAGCAGATTCTTTGAATGTGCTTGCACAATTTGTCTTTACTGCTTATTGTGAAGCTATCTTTCCATACTTTGAATCATTTCTTTGTGAATAATTTTCTTGAAATCTGGAAAGCTGACATAAATTCCTGAATACAGGAAACTCAAATGAATGGACTCTGAGCAAGTTCATCACAGGCTGAAAAGATTATTTTGTAGTCACAAAGAAAATTGTTTGTGAGATGTTTATGGGAAATAAGCCCTGCAGCAAGTGTACAGTCAACTCTGAAAATTTGATTCTGTATATACTTCAACAACCATCAAAGCTTGAAACAGGTTCAAAAACATGATGAACACTCCAAAGTGGTATAAGACAGCTGGGCCAGTGGCGCAATGGATAACGCGTCTGACTACGGATCAGAAGACTGTAGGTTCGACTCCTACCTGGCTAGTTTAAGTTGTCGTGATCGTATAGTGGTTAGTACTCTGCGTTGTGGCTGCAGCAACCCCGGTTCGAATCCGGGTCACGGCATTTTCATTTTATTTCTCACACATCCATTTCTTTACAATATTGAAGGTAAGGACAATTGAAGAAACTAAGCAGATTCTTTGAATGTGCTTGCACAATTTGTCTTTACTGCTTATTGTGAAGCTATCTTTCCATACTTTGAATCATTTCTTTGTGAATCATTTTCTTGAAATCTGGAAAGCTGACATAAATTCCTGAATTCTGGAAACTCAAATGAATGGACTCTGAGCAAGTTCATCACAGGCTTAAAAGATCATTTTGCAGTCACAAAAAAAATTGTTTGTGAGATGTTTATGGGAAATAAGCCCTGCAGCAAGTGTACAGTCAACTCTCAAAATTTGATTCTGTATATACTTCAATAACCATCAAAGCTTGAAACAGGTTCAAAAACAGGATGAACACTCCAAGTGGCATAAGACAGCTGGGCCAGTGGCGCAATGGAAAACGCGTCTGACTGCGGATCAGCAGATTGTATGTTCGACTTCTACCTGGCTCGTTTAAGTTGCCGTGATCGTATAGTGGTTAGTACTCTGCGTTGTGGCCGCAGCAACCCTGGTTCGTATCCGGGTCACGGCATTTTCATTTTATTTCTCACACATCCATTTCTTTACAATATTGAAGGTAAGGACAATTGAAGAAACTAAGCAGATTCTTTGAATGTGCTTGCACAATTTGTCTTTACTGCTTATTGTGAAGCTATCTTTCCATACTTTGAATCATTTCTTGATCATTTCTTTGTGAATCGTTTTCTTGAAATCTGGAAAGCTGACATAAATTCCTGAATACAGGAAACTCAAATGAATGGACTCTGAGCAAGTTCATCACAGGCTGAAAAGATCATTTTGCAGTCACAAAGAAAATTGTTTGTGAGATGTTTATGGGAAATAAGCCCTGCAGCAAGTGTACAGTCAACTCTGAAAATTTGATTCTGTATATACTTCAACAACCATCAAAGCTTGAAACAGGTTCAAAAACATGATGAACACTCCAAAGTGGTATAAGACAGTTGGAACAGTGGCGCAATGGATAACGCGTCTGACTACGGATCAGAAGATTGTAGGTTCGACTCCTACCTGGCTCGTTTAAGTTGCCGTGATCGTATAGTGGTTAGTACTCTGCGTTGTGGCCGCAGCAACCCTGGTTCGAAGCCGTGTCATGGCATTTTCATTTTATTTCTCACACATCCATTTCTTTACAATATTGAAGGTAAGGACAATTGAAGAAACTAAGCAGATTCTTTGAATGTGCTTGCACAATTTGTCTTTACTGCTTATTGTGAAGCTATCTTTCCATACTTTGAATCATTTCTTTGTGAATCATTTTCTTGAAATCTGGAAAGCTGACATAAATTCCTGAATACAGGAAACTCAAATGAATGGACTCTGAGCAAGTTCATCACAGGCTTAAAAGATCATTTTGCAGTCACAAAAAAAAATTGTTTGTGAGATGTTTATGGGAAATAAGCCCTGCAGCAAGTGTACAGTCAACTCTCAAAATTTGATTCTGTATATACTTCAATAACCATCAAAGCTTGAAACAGGTTCAAAAACAGGATGAACACTCCAAGTGGCATAAGACAGCTGGGCCAGTGGCGCATTGGATAACGTGTCTAACTGCGGATCAGCAGATTGTATGTTCGACTTCTACCTGGCTCGTTTAAGTTGCCGTGATCGTATAGTGGTTAGTACTCTGCGTTGTGGCCGCAGCAACCCCGGTTCGTATCCGGGTCACGGCATTTTCATTTTATTTCTCACACATCCATTTCTTTACAATATTGAAGGTAAGGACAATTGAAGAAACTAAGCAGATTCTTTGAATGTGCTTGCACAATTTGTCTTTACTGCTTATTGTGAAGCTATCTTTCCATACTTTGAATCATTTCTTTGTGAATCATTTTCTTGAAATCTGGAAAGCTGACATAAATTCCTGAATACAGGAAACTCAAATGAATGGACTCTGAGCAAGTTCATCACAGGCTGAAAAGATTATTTTGTAGTCACAAAGAAAATTGTTTGTGAGATGTTTATGGGAAATAAGCCCTGCAGCAAGTGTACAGTCAACTCTGAAAATTTGATTCTGTATATACTTCAACAACCATCAAAGCTTGAAACAGGTTCAAAAACAGGATGAACACTCCAAAGTGGTATAAGACAGCTGGGCCAGTGGCGCAATGGATAACGCGTCTGACTACGGATCAGAAGATTGTAGGTTCGACTCCTACCTGGCTAGTTTAAGTTTTCGTGAACGTATAGTGGTTAGTACTCTGCGTTGTGGCCGCAGCAACCCCGGTTCGAATCCGGGTCACGGCATTTTCATTTTATTTCTCACACATCCATTTCTTTACAATATTGAAGGTAAGGACAATTGAAGAAACTAAGCAGATTCTTTGAATGTGCTTGCACAATTTGTCTTTACTGCTTATTGTGAAGCTATCTTTCCATACTTTGAATCATTTCTTTGTGAATCATTTTCTTGAAATCTGGAAAGTGACATAAATTCCTGAATACAGGAAACTCAAATGAATGGACTCTGAGCAAGTTCATCACAGGCTGAAAAGATCATTTTGCAGTCACAAAAAGAATTGTTTGTGAGATGTTTATGGGAAATAAGCCCTGCAGCAAGTGTACAGTCAACTCTCAAAATTTGATTCTGTATATACTTCAATAACCATCAAAGCTTAAAACAGGTTCAAAAACATGATGAACACTCCAAGTGGCATAAGACAGCTGGGCCAGTGGCGCATTGGATAACGCGTCTGACTACGGATCAGCAGATTGTAGGTTCGACTCCTAGCTGGCTCGTTTAAGTTGCCGTGATCGTATAGTGGTTAGTACTCTGCGTTGTGGCCGCAGCAACCCTGGTTCGAAGCCGTGTCACGGCATTTTCATTTTATTTCTCACACATCCATTTCTTTACAATATTGAAGGTAAGGACAATTGAAGAAACTAAGCAGATTCTTTGAATGTGCTTGCACAATTTGTCTTTACTGCTTATTGTGAAGCTATCTTTCCATACTTTGAATCATTTCTTTGTGAATCATTTTCTTGAAATCTGGAAAGCTGACATAAATTCCTGAATACAGGAAACTCAAATGAATGGACTCTGAGCAAGTTCATCACAGGCTGAAAAGATCATTTTGCAGTCACAAAAAAAATTGTTTGTGAGATGTTTATGGGAAATAAGCCCTGCAGCAAGTGTACAGTCAACTCTCAAAATTTGATTCTGTATATACTTCAATAACCATCAAAGCTTGAAACAGGTTCAAAAACAAGATGAACACTCCAAACTGGCATAAGACAGCTGGGCCAGTGACGCAATGGATAACGCATCTGACTACGGATCAGAAGATTGTAGGTTCGACTCCTACCTGGCTCGTTTAAGTTGCCGTGATCGTATAGTGGTTAGTACTCTGCGTTGTGGCTGCAGCAACCCTGGTTCGCAGCCGTGTCACGACATTTTCATTTTATTTCTCACACATCCATTTCTTTACAATATTGAAGGTAAGGACAATTGAAGAAACTAAGCAGATTCTTTGAATGTGCTTGCACAATTTGTCTTTACTGCTTATTGTGAAGCTATCTTTCCATACTTTGAATCATTTCTTTGTGAATAATTTTCTTGAAATCTGGAAAGCTGACATAAATTCCTGAATACAGGAAACTCAAATGAATGGACTCTGAGCAAGTTCATCACAGGCTGAAAAGATTATTTTGTAGTCACAAAGAAAATTGTTTGTGAGATGTTTATGGGAAATAAGCCCTGCAGCAAGTGTACAGTCAACTCTGAAAATTTGATTCTGTATATACTTCAACAACCATCAAAGCTTGAAACAGGTTCAAAAACATGATGAACACTCCAAAGTGGTATAAGACAGCTGGGCCAGTGGCGCAATGGATAACGCGTCTGACTACGGATCAGAAGACTGTAGGTTCGACTCCTACCTGGCTAGTTTAAGTTGTCGTGATCGTATAGTGGTTAGTACTCTGCGTTGTGGCTGCAGCAACCCCGGTTCGAATCCGGGTCACGGCATTTTCATTTTATTTCTCACACATCCATTTCTTTACAATATTGAAGGTAAGGACAATTGAAGAAACTAAGCAGATTCTTTGAATGTGCTTGCACAATTTGTCTTTACTGCTTATTGTGAAGCTATCTTTCCATACTTTGAATCATTTCTTTGTGAATCATTTTCTTGAAATCTGGAAAGCTGACATAAATTCCTGAATTCTGGAAACTCAAATGAATGGACTCTGAGCAAGTTCATCACAGGCTTAAAAGATCATTTTGCAGTCACAAAAAAAATTGTTTGTGAGATGTTTATGGGAAATAAGCCCTGCAGCAAGTGTACAGTCAACTCTCAAAATTTGATTCTGTATATACTTCAATAACCATCAAAGCTTGAAACAGGTTCAAAAACAGGATGAACACTCCAAGTGGCATAAGACAGCTGGGCCAGTGGCGCAATGGAAAACGCGTCTGACTGCGGATCAGCAGATTGTATGTTCGACTTCTACCTGGCTCGTTTAAGTTGCCGTGATCGTATAGTGGTTAGTACTCTGCGTTGTGGCCGCAGCAACCCTGGTTCGTATCCGGGTCACGGCATTTTCATTTTATTTCTCACACATCCATTTCTTTACAATATTGAAGGTAAGGACAATTGAAGAAACTAAGCAGATTCTTTGAATGTGCTTGCACAATTTGTCTTTACTGCTTATTGTGAAGCTATCTTTCCATACTTTGAATCATTTCTTGATCATTTCTTTGTGAATCGTTTTCTTGAAATCTGGAAAGCTGACATAAATTCCTGAATACAGGAAACTCAAATGAATGGACTCTGAGCAAGTTCATCACAGGCTGAAAAGATCATTTTGCAGTCACAAAGAAAATTGTTTGTGAGATGTTTATGGGAAATAAGCCCTGCAGCAAGTGTACAGTCAACTCTGAAAATTTGATTCTGTATATACTTCAACAACCATCAAAGCTTGAAACAGGTTCAAAAACATGATGAACACTCCAAAGTGGTATAAGACAGTTGGAACAGTGGCGCAATGGATAACGCGTCTGACTACGGATCAGAAGATTGTAGGTTCGACTCCTACCTGGCTCGTTTAAGTTGCCGTGATCGTATAGTGGTTAGTACTCTGCGTTGTGGCCGCAGCAACCCTGGTTCGAAGCCGTGTCATGGCATTTTCATTTTATTTCTCACACATCCATTTCTTTACAATATTGAAGGTAAGGACAATTGAAGAAACTAAGCAGATTCTTTGAATGTGCTTGCACAATTTGTCTTTACTGCTTATTGTGAAGCTATCTTTCCATACTTTGAATCATTTCTTTGTGAATCATTTTCTTGAAATCTGGAAAGCTGACATAAATTCCTGAATACAGGAAACTCAAATGAATGGACTCTGAGCAAGTTCATCACAGGATGAAAAGATAATTTTGCAGTCACAAAGAAAATTGTTTGTGAGATGTTTATGGGAAATAAGCCCTGCAGCAAGTGTACAGTCAACTCTGAAAATATGATTCTGTATATACTTCAATAACCATCAAAGCTTGAAACAGGTTCAAAAACATGATGAACACTCCAAAGTGGCATAAGACAGCTGGGCCAGTGGCGCAATGGATAACGCGTCTGACTACGGATCAGAAGATTGTAGGTTCGACTCCTACCTGGCTCATTTAAGTTGCCGTGATTGTATAGTGGTTAGTACTCTGCGTTGTGGTCGCAGCAACCCCGGTTCGAATCCAGGTCACGGCATTTTCATTTTATTTCTCACACATCCATTTCTTTACAATATTGAAGGTAAGGACAATTGAAGAAACTAAGCAGATTCTTTGAATGTGCTTGCACAATTTGTCTTTACTGCTTATTGTGAAGCTATCTTTCCATACTTTGAATCATTTCTTTGTGAATCATTTTCTTGAAATCAGGAAAGCTGACATAAATTCCTGAATTCTGGAAACTCAAATGAATGGACTCTGAGCAAGTTCATCACAGGCTTAAAAGATCATTTTGCAGTCACAAAAAAAATTGTTTGTGAGATGTTTATGGGAAATAAGCCCTGCAGCAAGTGTACAGTCAACTCTCAAAATTTGATTCTGTATATACTTCAATAACCATCAAAGCTTGAAACAGGTTCAAAATCAGGATGAACACTCCAAGTGGCATAAGACAGCTGGGCCAGTGGCGCAATGGAAAACGCGTCTAACTGCGGATCAGCAGATTGTATGTTCGACTTCTACCTGGCTCGTTTAAGTTGCCGTGATCGTATAGTGGTTAGTACTCTGCGTTGTGGCCGCAGCAACCCCGGTTCGTATCCGGGTCACGGCATTTTCATTTTATTTCTCACACATCCATTTCTTTACAATATTGAAGGTAAGGACAATTGAAGAAACTAAGCAGATTCTTTGAATGTGCTTGCACAATTTGTCTTTACTGCTTATTGTGAAGCTATCTTTCCATACTTTGAATCATTTCTTTGTGAATCATTTTCTTGAAATCTGGAAAGCTGACATAAATTCCTGAATACAGGAAACTCAAATGAATGGACTCTGAGCAAGTTCATCACAGGCTGAAAAGATTATTTTGTAGTCACAAAGAAAATTGTTTGTGAGATGTTTATGGGAAATAAGCCCTGCAGCAAGTGTACAGTCAACTCTGAAAATTTGATTCTGTATATACTTCAACAACCATCAAAGCTTGAAACAGGTTCAAAAACATGATGAACACTCCAAAGTGGTATAAGACAGCTGGGCCAGTGGCGCAATGGATAACGCGTCTGACTACGGATCAGAAGATTGTAGGTTCGACTCCTACCTGGCTAGTTTAAGTTTTCGTGATCGTATAGTGGTTAGTACTCTGCGTTGTGGCCGCAGCAACCCTGGTTCGAAGCCATGTCATGGCATTATCATTTTATTTCTCACACATCCATTTCTTTACAATATTGAAGGTAAGGACAATTGAAGAAACTAAGCAGATTCTTTGAATGTGCTTGCACAATTTGTCTTTACTGCTTATTGTGAAGCTATCTTTCCATACTTTGAATCATTTCTTTGTGAATCATTTTCTTGAAATCTGGAAAGCTGACATAAATTCCTGAATACAGGAAACTCAAATGAATGGACTCTGAGCAAGTTCATCACAGGCTGAAAAGATCATTTTGCAGTCACAAAAAGAATTGTTTGTGAGATGTTTATGGGAAATAAGCCCTGCAGCAAGTGTACAGTCAACTCTCAAAATTTGATTCTGTATATACTTCAATAACCATCAAAGCTTAAAACAGGTTCAAAAACATGATGAACACTCCAAGTGGCATAAGACAGCTGGGTCAGTGGCGCAATGGATAACGCGTCTGACTACGGATCAGCAGATTGTAGGTTCGACTCCTAGCTGGCTTGTTTAAGTTGCCGTGATCGTATAGTGGTTAGTCCTCTGCGTTGTGGCCGCAGCAACCCTGGTTCGAAGCAGTGTCACGGCATTTTCATTTTATTTCTCACACATCCATTTCTTTACAATATTGAAGGTAAGGACAATTGAAGAAACTAAGCAGATTCTTTGAATGTGCTTGCACAATTTGTCTTTACTGCTTATTGTGAAGCTATCTTTCCATACTTTGAATCATTTCTTTGTGAATAATTTTCTTGAAATCTGGAAAGCTGACATAAATTCCTGAATACAGGAAACTCAAATGAATGGACTCTGAGCAAGTTCATCACAGGCTGAAAAGATCATTTTGCAGTCACAAAAAGAATTGTTTGTGAGATGTTTAAGGGAAATAAGCCCTGCAGCAAGTGTACAGTCAACTCTCAAAATTTGATTCTGTATATACTTCAATAACCATCAAAGCTTAAAACAGGTTCAAAAACATGATGAACACTCCTAGTGGCATAAGACAGCTGGGCCAGTGGCGCATTGGATAACGTGTCTGACTACGTATCAGCAGATTGTAGGTTCGACTCCTAGCTGGCTCGTTTAAGTTGCCTTGATCGTATAGTGGTTAGTACTCTGCGTTGTGGCCGCAGCAACCCCGGTTCGAATCCGGGTGACGGCATTTTCATTTTATTTCTCACACATCCATTTCTTTACAATATTGAAGGTAAGGACAATTGAAGAAACTAAGCAGATTTTTTGAATGTTCTTGCACAATTTGTCTTTACTGCTTATTGTGACGCTATCTTTCCATACTTTGAATCATTTCTTTGTGAATCATTTTCTTGAAATCTGGAAAGCTGACATAAATTCCTGAATACAGGAAACTCAAATGAATGGACTCTGAGCAAGTTCATCACAGGCTTAAAAGATCATTTTGCAGTCACAAAAAAGAATTGTTTGTGAGATGTTTATGGGAAATAAGCCCTGCAGCAAGTGTACAGTCAACTCTCAAAATTTGATTCTGTATATACTTCAATAACCATCAAAGCTTGAAACAGGTTCAAAAACAGGATGAACACTCCAAGTGCCATAAGACAGCTGGGCCAGTGGCGCAATGGAAAACGCGTCTGACTGCGGATCAGCAGATTGTATGTTCGACTTCTACCTGGCTCGTTTAAGTTGTCGTGATCGTATAGTGGTTAGTACTCTGCGTTGTGGCTGCAGCAACCCCGGTTCGTATCCGGGTCACGGCATTTTCATTTTATTTCTCACACATCCATTTCTTTACAATATTGAAGGTAAGGACAATTGAAGAAACTAAGCAGATTCTTTGAATGTGCTTGCACAATTTGTCTTTACTGCTTATTGTGAAGCTATCTTTCCATACTTTGAATCATTTCTTTGTGAATCATTTTCTTGAAATCTGGAAAGCTGACATAAATTCCTGAATACAGGAAACTCAAATGAATGGACTCTGAGCAAGTTCATCACAGGCTGAAAAGATCATTTTGCAGTCACAAAAAAAATTGTTTGTGAGATGTTTATGGGCAATAAGCCCTGCAGCAAGTGTACAGTCAACTCTCAAAATTTGATTCTGTATATTCTTCAATAACCATCAAAGCTTGAAACAGGTTCAAAAACAAGATGAACACTCCAAAGTGGCATAAGACAGCTGGGCCAGTGGCGCAATGGATAACGCATCTGACTACGGATCAGAAGATTGTAGGTTCGACTCCTACCTGGCTCGTTTAAGTTGCCGTGATCGTATAGTGGTTAGTACTCTGCGTTGTGGCTGCAGCAACCCTGGTTCGCAGCCGTGTCACGGCATTTTCATTTTATTTCTCACACATCCATTTCTTTACAATATTGAAGGTAAGGACAATTGAAGAAACTAAGCAGATTCTTTGAATGTGCTTGCACAATTTGTCTTTACTGCTTATTGTGAAGCTATCTTTCCATACTTTGAATCATTTTTTTGTGAATCATTTTCTTGAAATCTGGAAAGCTGACATAAATTCCTGAATTCTGGAAACTCAAATGAATGGACTCTGAGCAAGTTCATCACAGGCTTAAAAGATCATTTTGCAGTCACAAAAAAAATTGTTTGTGAGATGTTTATGGGAAATAAGCCCTGCAGCAAGTGTACAGTCAACTCTCAAAATTTGATTCTGTATATACTTCAATAACCATCAAAGCTTGAAACAGGTTCAAAATCAGGATGAACACTCCAAGTGGCATAAGACAGCTGGGCCAGTGGCGCAATGGAAAACGCGTCTAACTGCGGATCAGCAGATTGTATGTTCGACTTCTACCTGGCTCGTTTAAGTTGCCGTGATCGTATAGTGGTTAGTACTCTGCGTTGTGGCCGCAGCAACCCCGGTTCGTATCCGGGTCACGGCATTTTCATTTTATTTCTCACACATCCATTTCTTTACAATATTGAAGGTAAGGACAATTGAAGAAACTAAGCAGATTCTTTGAATGTGCTTGCACAATTTGTCTTTACTGCTTATTGTGAAGCTATCTTTCCATACTTTGAATCATTTCTTTGTGAATCATTTTCTTGAAATCTGGAAAGCTGACATAAATTCCTGAATACAGGAAACTCAAATGAATGGACTCTGAGCAAGTTCATCACAGGCTGAAAAGATTATTTTGTAGTCACAAAGAAAATTGTTTGTGAGATGTTTATGGGAAATAAGCCCTGCAGCAAGTGTACAGTCAACTCTGAAAATTTGATTCTGTATATACTTCAACAACCATCAAAGCTTGAAACAGGTTCAAAAACATGATGAACACTCCAAAGTGGTATAAGACAGCTGGGCCAGTGGCGCAATGGATAACGCGTCTGACTACGGATCAGAAGATTGTAGGTTCGACTCCTACCTGGCTAGTTTAAGTTTTCGTGATCGTATAGTGGTTAGTACTCTGCGTTGTGGCCGCAGCAACCCCGGTTCGAATCCGGGTCACGGCATTTTCATTTTATTTCTCACACATCCATTTCTTTACAATATTGAAGGTAAGGACAATTGAAGAAACTAAGCAGATTCTTTGAATGTGCTTGCACAATTTGTCTTTACTGCTTATTGTGAAGCTATCTTTCCATACTTTGAATCATTTCTTTGTGAATCATTTTCTTGAAATCTGGAAAGTGACATAAATTCCTGAATACAGGAAACTCAAATGAATGGACTCTGAGCAAGTTCATCACAGGCTGAAAAGATCATTTTGCAGTCACAAAAAGAATTGTTTGTGAGATGTTTATGGGAAATAAGCCCTGCAGCAAGTGTACAGTCAACTCTCAAAATTTGATTCTGTATATACTTCAATAACCATCAAAGCTTAAAACAGGTTCAAAAACATGATGAACACTCCAAGTGGCATAAGACAGCTGGGCCAGTGGAGCATTGGATAACGCGTCTGACTACGGATCAGCAGATTGTAGGTTCGACTCCTAGCTGGCTCGTTTAAGTTGCCGTGATCGTATAGTGGTTAGTACTCTGCGTTGTGGCCGCAGCAACCCTGGTTCGAAGCCGTGTCACGGCATTTTCATTTTATTTCTCACACATCCATTTCTTTACAATATTGAAGGTAAGGACAATTGAAGAAACTAAGCAGATTCTTTGAATGTGCTTGCACAATTTGTCTTTACTGCTTATTGTGAAGCTATCTTTCCATACTTTGAATCATTTCTTTGTGAATCATTTTCTTGAAATCTGGAAAGCTGACATAAATTCCTGAATACAGGAAACTCAAATGAATGGACTCTGAGCAAGTTCATCACAGGCTGAAAAGATCATTTTGCAGTCACAAAAAAAATTGTTTGTGAGATGTTTATGGGAAATAAGCCCTGCAGCAAGTGTACAGTCAACTCTGAAAATTTGATTCTGTATATACTTCAACAACCATCAAAGCTTGAAACAGGTTCAAAAACATGATGAACACTCCAAAGTGGTATAAGACAGCTGGGCCAGTGGCGCAATGGATAACGCGTCTGACTACGGATCAGAAGATTGTAGGTTCGACTCCTACCTGGCTAGTTTAAGTTTTCGTGATCGTATAGTGGTTAGTACTCTGCGTTGTGGCCGCAGCAACCCCGGTTCGAATCCGGGTCACGGCATTTTCATTTTATTTCTCACACATCCATTTCTTTACAATATTGAAGGTAAGGACAATTGAAGAAACTAAGCAGATTCTTTGAATGTGCTTGCACAATTTGTCTTTACTGCTTATTGTGAAGCTATCTTTCCATACTTTGAATCATTTCTTGATCATTTCTTTGTGAATCATTTTCTTGAAATCTGGAAAGCTGACATAAATTCCCGAATACAGGAAACTCAAATGAATGAACTCTGAGCAAGTTCATCACAGGCTGAAAAGATCATTTTGCAGTCACAAAAAAAATTGTTTGTGAGATGTTTATGGGAAATAAGCCCTGCAGCAAGTGTACAGTCAACTCTCAAAATTTGATTCTGTATATACTTGAATAACCATCAAAGCTTGAAACAGGTTCAAAAACATGATGAACACTCCAAAGTGGCATAGGACAGCTGGGCCAGTGGCGCAATGGATAACGCGTCTGACTACGGATCAGCAGATTGTAGGTTCGACTTCTACCTGGCTCGTTTAAGTTGCCGTGATCGTATAGTGGTTAGTACTCTGCGTTGTGGCCGCAGCAACCCCGGTTAGAATCCAGGTCACTGCTTTTTTATTTTATTTCTCACACATCCATTTCTTTACAATATTGAAGGTAAGGACAATTGAAGAAACTAAGCAGATTCTTTGAATGTGCTTGCACAATTTGTCTTTACTGCTTATTGTGAAGCTGTCTTTCCATACTTTGAATAATTTCTTGATCATTTCTTTGTGAATCATTTTCTTGAAATCTGGAAAGCTGAAATAAATTCCTGAATACAGGAAACTCAAATGAATTGACTCTGAGCAAGTTCATCACAGGCTGAAAAGATCATTTTGCAGTCACAAAGAAAATTGTTTGTGAGATGTTTATGGGAAATAAGCCCTGCAGCAAGTGTACAGTCAACTCTCAAAATTTGATTCTGTATATACTTGAATAACCATCAAAGCTTGAAACAGGTTCAAAAACATGATGAACACTCCAAGTGGCATAAGACAGCTGGGCCAGTGGCGCAATGGATAAAGCGTCTGACTACGGATCAGCAGATTGTAGGTTCGACTCCTACCTGGCTCATTTAAGTTGCCGTGATCGTATAGTGGTTAGTACTCTGCGTTGTGGCCGCAGCAACCCTGGTTCGAATCCGGGTCACGGCATTTTCATTTTATTTCTCACACATCCATTTCTTTACAATATTGAAGGTAAGGACAATTGAAGAAACTAAGCAGATTCTTTGAATGTGCTTGCACAATTTGTCTTTACTGCTTATTGTGAAGCTATCTTTCCATACTTTGAATCATTTCTTTGTGAATCATTTTCTTGAAATCTGGAAAGCTGACATAAATTCCTGAATACAGGAAACTCAAATGAATGGACTCTGAGCAAGTTCATCACAGGCTGAAAAGATCATTTTGCAGTCACAAAAAGAATTGTTTGTGAGATGTTTATGGGAAATAAGCCCTGCAGCAAGTGTACAGTCAACTCTCAAAATTTGATTCTGTATATACTTCAATAACCATCAAAGCTTAAAACAGGTTCAAAAACATGGTGAACACTCCAAGTGACATAAGACAGCTGGGCCAGTGGCGCATTGGATAACGCATCTGACTACGGATCAGCAGATTGTAGGTTCGACTCTTATCTGGCTCGTTTAGGTTGACGTGATCGTATAGTGGTTAGCACTCTGCGTTGTGGCCGCAGCAACCCTGGTTCGAAGCCGTGTCACGGCATTTTCATTTTATTTCTCACACATCCATTTCTTTACAATATTGAAGGTAAGGACAATTGAAGAAACTAAGCAGATTCTTTGAATGTGCTTGCACAATTTGTCTTTACTGCTTATTGTGAAGCTATCTTTCCATACTTTGAATCATTTCTTGATCATTTCTTTGTGAATAATTTTCTTGAAATCTGGAAAGCTGACATAAATTCCTGAATACAGGAAACTCAAATGAATTGACTCTGAGCAAGTTCATCACAGGCTGAAAATATAATTTTGCAGTCACAAAGAAAATTGTTTGTGAGATCTTTATGGGAAATAAGCCCTGCAGCAAGTGTACAGTCAACTCTCAAAATTTGATTCTGTATATACTTCAATAACCATCAAAGCTTGAAACAGGTTCAAAAACATGATGAACACTCCAAAGTGGCATAAGACAGCTGGGCTAGTGGCGCAATGGATAACGCGCCTGACTACGGATCAGAAGATTGTAGGTTCGACTCCTACCTGGCTCATTTAAGTTGCCGTGATCGTATAGTGGTTAGTACTCTGCGTTGTGCAGCAGCAACCCCGGTTCGAATCCGGGTGACGGCTTTTTCATTTTATTTCTCACACATCCATTTCTTTACAATATTGAATGTAAGGACAATTGAAGAAACTAAGCAGATTCTTTGAATGTGCTTGCACAATTTGTCTTTACTGCTTATTGTGAAGCTATCTTTCCATACTTTGAATCATTTCTTTGTGAATCATTTTCTTGAAATCTGGAAAGCTGACATAAATTCCTGAATACAGGAAACTCAAATGAATGGACTCTGAGCAAGTTCATCACAGGCTGAAAAGATCATTTTGCAGTCACAAAAAGAATTGTTTGTGAGATGTTTATGGGAAATAAGCCCTGCAGCAAGTGTACAGTCAACTCTGAAAATTTGATTCTGTATATACTTCAATAACCATCAAAGCTTGAAACAGGTTCAAAAACATGATGAACACTCCAAGTAGCATAAGACAGCTGGGCCAGTGGCGTAATGGATAACGCGTGTGACTACGGATCAGCAGATTGTAGGTTCGACTCCTATCTGGCTCGTTTAGGTTGCAGTGATCGTATAGTGGTTAGCACTCTGCGTTGTGGCCGCAGCAACCCTGGTTCGAAGCCGTGTCACGGCATTTTCATTTTATTTCTCACACATCCATTTCTTTACAATATTGAAGGTAAGGACAATTGAAGAAACTAAGCAGATTCTTTGAATGTGCTTGCACAATTTGTCTTTACTGCTTATTGTGAAGCTATCTTTCCATACTTTGAATCATTTCTTTGTGAATCATTTTCTTGAAATCTGGAAAGCTGACATAAATTCCTGAATACAGGAAACTCAAATGAATGGACTTTGAGCAAGTTCATCACAGGCTGAAAAGATAATTTTGCAGTCACAAAGAAAATTGTTTGTGAGATGTTTATGGGAAATAAGCCCTGCAGCAAGTGTACAGTCAACTCTCAAAATTTGATTCTGTATATACTTCAATAACCATCAAAGCTTGAAACAGGTTCAAAAACATGATGAACACTCCAAAGTGGCATAAGACAGCTGGGCTAGTGGCGCAATGGATAACGCGCCTGACTACGGATCAGAAGATTGTAGGTTCGACTCCTACCTGGCTCATTTATAGTTGCCGTGATCGTATAGTGGTTAGTACTCTGCGTTGTGCCGCAGCAACCCAGGTTCGAATCCGGGTGACGGCATTTTCATTTTATTTCTCACACATCCATTTCTTTACAATATTGAAGGTAAGGACAATTGAAGAAACTAAGCAGATTCTTTGAATGTGCTTGCACAATTTGTCTTTACTGCTTATTGTGAAGCTATCTTTCCATACTTTGAATCATTTCTTGATCATTTCTTTGTGAATCATTTTCTTGAAATCTGGAAAGCTGACATAAATTCCTGAATACAGGAAACTCAAATGAATGGACTCTGAGCAAGTTCATCACAGGCTGAAAATATAATTTTGCAGTCACAAAGAAAATTGTTTGTGAGATCTTTATGGGAAATAAGCCCTGCAGCAAGTGTACAGTCAACTCTGAAAATTTGATTCTGTATATACTTCAATAACCATCAAAGCTTGAAACAGGTTCAAAAACATGATGAACACTCCAAGTAGCATAAGACAGCTGGGCCAGTGGCGTAATGGATAACGCGTCTGACTACGGATCAGCAGATTGTAGGTTTGACTCCTACCTGGCTCATTTAAGTTGCCGTGATCGTATAGTGGTTAGTACTCTGCATTGTGGCCGCAGCAACCCCGGTTCGAATCCGGGTCATGGCATTTTCATTTTATTTCTCACATATCCATTTCTTTACAATATTTAAGGTAAGGACAATTGAAGAAACTAAGCAGATTCTTTGAATGTGCTTGCACAATTTGTCTTTACTGCTTATTGTGAAGCTATCTTTCCATACTTTGAATCATTTCTTTGTGAATCATTTTCTTGAAATCTGGAAAGCTGACATAAATTCCTGAATACAGGAAACTCAAATGAATGGACTCTGAGCAAGTTCATCATAGGCTGAAAAGATCATTTTGCAGTTACAAAAATAATTGTTTGTGAGATGTTTATGGGAAATAAGCCCTGCAGCAAGTGTACAGTCAACTCTCAAAATTTGATTCTGTATATACTTCAATAACCATCAAAGCTTAAAACAGGTTCAAAAACATGATGAACACTCCAAGTAGCATAAGACAGCTGGGCCAGTGGCGCATTGCATAACACGTCTGACTACGGGTCAGCAGATTGTAGGTTCAACTCCTACCTGGCTTGTTTAAGTTGCCGTGATCGTATAGTGGTTAGCACTCTGCGTTGTGGCCGCAGCAACCCTGGTTTGAAGCTGTGTCACGGCATTTTCATTTTATTTCTCACACATCCATTTCTTTACAATATTGAAGGTAAGGACAATTGAAGAAACTAAGCAGATTCTTTGAATGTGCTTGCACAATTTGTCTTTACTGCTTATTGTGAAGCTATCTTTCCATACTTTGAATCATTTCTTTGTGAATCATTTTCTTGAAATCTGGAAAGCTGACATAAATTCCTGAATACAGGAAACTCAAATGAATGGACTCTGAGCAAGTTCATCACAGGCTGAAAAGATCATTTTGCAGTCACAAAAAGAATTGTTTGTGAGATGTTTATGGGAAATAAGCCCTGCAGCAAGTGTACAGTCAACTCTCAAAATTTGATTCTGTATATACTTCAATAACCATCAAAGCTTAAAACAGGTTCAAAAACATGATGAACACTCCAAGTGGCATAAGACAGCTGGGCCAGTGGCGCATTGGATAACGCGTCTGACTACGGATCAGCAGATTGTAGGTTCGACTCCTAGCTGGCTCGTTTAAGTTGCCGTGATCGTATAGTGGTTAGTACTCTGCGTTGTGGCCGCAGCAACCCTGGTTCGAAGCCGTGTCACGGCATTTTCATTTTATTTCTCACACATCCATTTCTTTACAATATTGAAGGTAAGGACAATTGAAGAAACTAAGCAGATTCTTTGAATGTGCTTGCACAATTTGTCTTTACTGCTTATTGTGAAGCTATCTTTCCATACTTTGAATCATTTCTTTGTGAATCATTTTCTTGAAATCTGGAAAGCTGACATAAATTCCTGAATACAGGAAACTCAAATGAATGGACTCTGAGCAAGTTCATCACAGGCTGAAAAGATCATTTTGCAGTCACAAAAAAAATTGTTTGTGAGATGTTTATGGGAAATAAGCCCTGCAGCAAGTGTACAGTCAACTCTCAAAATTTGATTCTGTATATACTTCAATAACCATCAAAGCTTGAAACAGGTTCAAAAACAAGATGAACACTCCAAAGTGGCATAAGACAGCTGGGCCAGTGGCGCAATGGATAACGCATCTGACTACGGATCAGAAGATTGTAGGTTCGACTCCTACCTGGCTCGTTTAAGTTGCCGTGATCGTATAGTGGATAGTACTCTGCGTTGTGGCTGCAGCAACCCTGGTTCGCAGCCGTGTCACGGCATTTTCATTTTATTTCTCACACATCCATTTCTTTACAATATTGAAGGTAAGGACAATTGAAGAAACTAAGCAGATTCTTTGAATGTGCTTGCACAATTTGTCTTTACTGCTTATTGTGAAGCTATCTTTCCATACTTTGAATCATTTCTTTGTGAATAATTTTCTTGAAATCTGGAAAGCTGACATAAATTCCTGAATACAGGAAACTCAAATGAATGGACTCTGAGCAAGTTCATCACAGGCTGAAAAGATCATTTTGCAGTCACAAAAAGAATTGTTTGTGAGATGTTTATGGGAAATAAGCCCTGCAGCAAGTGTACAGTCAACTCTCAAAATTTGATTCTGTATATACTTCAATAACCATCAAAGCTTAAAACAGGTTCAAAAACATGATGAACACTCCAAGTGGCATAAGACAGCTGGGCCAGTGGCGCATTGGATAACGCGTCTGACTACGGATCAGCAGATTGTAGGTTCGACTCCTACCTGGCTCGTTTAAGTTGCTTTGGTCGTATAGTGGTTAGTACTCTGCGTTGTGGCCGCAGCAACCCTGGTTCGAATCTGGGTGACGGCATTTTCATTTTATTTCTCACACATCCATTTCTTTACAATATTGAAGGTAAGGACAATTGAAGAAACTAAGCAGATTTTTTGAATGTTCTTGCACAATTTGTCTTTACTGCTTATTGTGAAGCTATCTTTCCATACTTTGAATCATTTCTTTGTGAATCATTTTCTTGAAATCTGGAAAGCTGACATAAATTCCTGAATACAGGAAACTCAAATGAATGGACTCTGAGCAAGTTCATCACAGGCTTAAAAGATCATTTTGCAGTCACAAAAAAAATTGTTTGTGAGATGTTTATGGGAAATAAGCCCTGCAGCAAGTGTACAGTCAACTCTCAAAATTTGATTCTGTATATACTTCAATAACCATCAAAGCTTGAAACAGGTTCAAAAACAGGATGAACACTCCAAGTGGCATAAGACAGCTGGGCCAGTGGCGCAATGGATAACGCGTCTGACTACGGATCAGAAGATTGTATGTTCGACTCCTACCTGGCTCGTTTAAGTTGCCGTGATCGTATAGTGGTTAGTACTCTGCGTTGTGGCCGCAGCAACCCCGGTTCGAATCCGGGTCACGACATTTTCATTTTATTTCTCACACATCCATTTCTTTACAATATTGAAGGTAAGGACATTTGAAGAAACTAAGCAGATTCTTTGAATGTGCTTGCACAATTTGTCTTTACTGCTTATTGTGAAGCTATCTTTCCATACTTTGAATCATTTCTTTGTGAATCATTTTCTTGAAATCTGGAAAGCTGACATAAATTCCTGAATACAGGAAACTCAAATGAATGGACTCTGAGCAAGTTCATCACAGGCTGAAAAGATCATTTTGCAGTCACAAAAAAAATTGTTTGTGAGATGTTTATGGGAAATAAGCCCTGCAGCAAGTGTACAGTCAACTCTCAAAATTTGATTCTGTATATACTTCAATAACCATCAAAGCTTAAAACAGGTTCAAAAACATGATGAACACTCCAAGTGGCATAAGACAGCTGGGCCAGTGGCGCATTGGATAACGCGTCTGACTACGGATCAGCAGATTGTAGGTTCGACTCCTAGCTGGCTCGTTTAAGTTGCCGTGATCGTATAGTGGTTAGTACTCTGCGTTGTGGCCGCAGCAACCCTGGTTCGAAGCCGTGTCACGGCATTTTCATTTTATTTCTCACACATCCATTTCTTTACAATATTGAAGGTAAGGACAATTGAAGAAACTAAGCAGATTCTTTGAATGTGCTTGCACAATTTGTCTTTACTGCTTATTGTGAAGCTATCTTTCCATACTTTGAATCATTTCTTTGTGAATCATTTTCTTGAAATCTGGAAAGCTGACATAAATTCCTGAATACAGGAAACTCAAATGAATGGACTCTGAGCAAGTTCATCACAGGCTGAAAAGATCATTTTGCAGTCACAAAAAAAATTGTTTGTGAGATGTTTATGGGAAATAAGCCCTGCAGCAAGTGTACAGTCAACTCTCAAAATTTGATTCTGTATATACTTCAATAACCATCAAAGCTTGAAACAGGTTCAAATACAAGATGAACACTCCAAAGTGGCATAAGACAGCTGGGCCAGTGGCGCAATGGATAACGCATCTGACTACGGGTCAGAAGATTGTAGGTTCGACTCCTACCTGGCTCGTTTAAGTTGCCGTGATCGTATAGTGGTTAGTACTCTGCGTTGTGGCTGCAGCAACCCTGGTTTGCAGCCGTGTCACGGCATTTTCATTTTATTTCTCACACATCCATTTCTTTACAATATTGAAGGTAAGGACAATTGAAGAAACTAAGCAGATTCTTTGAATGTGCTTGCACAATTTGTCTTTACTGCTTATTGTGAAGCTATCTTTCCATACTTTGAATCATTTCTTTGTGAATCATTTTCTTGAAATCTGGAAAGCTGACATAAATTCCTGAATTCTGGAAACTCAAATGAATGGACTCTGAGCAAGTTCATCACAGGCTTAAAAGATCATTTTGCAGTCACAAAAAAAATTGTTTGTGAGATGTTTATGGGAAATAAGCCCTGCAGCAAGTGTACAGTCAACTCTCAAAATTTGATTCTGTATATACTTCAATAACCATCAAAGCTTGAAACAGGTTCAAAAACAGGATGAACACTCCAAGTGGCATAAGACAGCTGGGCCAGTGGCGCAATGGAAAACGCGTCTGACTGCGGATCAGCAGATTGTATGTTCGACTTCTACCTGGCTCGTTTAAGTTGCCGTGATCGTATAGTGGTTAGTACTCTGCGTTGTGGCCGCAGCAACCCCGGTTCGTATCTGGGTCACGGCATTTTCATTTTATTTCTCACACATCCATTTCTTTACAATATTGAAGGTAAGGACAATTGAAGAAACTAAGCAGATTCTTTGAATGTGCTTGCACAATTTGTCTTTACTGCTTATTGTGAAGCTATCTTTCCATACTTTGAATCATTTCTTTGTGAATCATTTTCTTGAAATCTGGAAAGCTGACATAAATTCCTGAATACAGGAAACTCAAATGAATGGACTCTGAGCAAGTTCATCACAGGCTGAAAAGATTATTTTGTAGTCACTAAGAAAATTGTTTGTGAGATGTTTATGGGAAATAAGCCCTGCAGCAAGTGTACAGTCAACTCTGAAAATTTGATTCTGTATATACTTCAACAACCATCAAAGCTTGAAACAGGTTCAAAAACATGATGAACACTCCAAAGTGGTATAAGACAGCTGGGCCAGTGGCGCAATGGATAACGCGTCTGACTACGGATCAGAAGATTGTAGGTTCGACTCCTACCTGGCTAGTTTAAGTTTTCGTGATCGTATAGTGGTTAGTACTCTGCGTTCTGGCCGCAGCAACCCCGGTTCGAATCCGGGTCACGGCATTTTCATTTTATTTCTCACACATCCATTTCTTTACAATATTGAAGGTAAGGACAATTGAAGAAACTAAGCAGATTCTTTGAATGTGCTTGCACAATTTGTCTTTACTGCTTATTGTGAAGCTATCTTTCCATACTTTGAATCATTTCTTTGTGAATCATTTTCTTGAAATCTGGAAAGCTGACATAAATTCCTGAATACAGGAAACTCAAATGAATGGACTCTGAGCAAGTTCATCACAGGCTGAAAAGATCATTTTGCAGTCACAAAAAGAATTGTTTGTGAGATGTTTATGGGAAATAAGCCCTGCAGCAAGTGTACAGTCAACTCTCAAAATTTGATTCTGTATATACTTCAATAACCATCAAAGCTTAAAACAGGTTCAAAAACATGATGAACACTCCAAGTCACATAAGACAGCTGGGCCAGTGGCGCATTGGATAACGCGTCTGACTACGGATCAGCAGATTGTAGGTTCGACTCCTACCTGGCTCGTTTAAGTTGCTTTGGTCGTATAGTGGTTAGTACTCTGCGTTGTGGCCGCAGCAACCCCGGTTCGAATCTGGGTGACGGCATTTTCATTTTATTTCTCACACATCCATTTCTTTACAATATTGAAGGTAAGGACAATTGAAGAAACTAAGCAGATTTTTTGAATGTTCTTGCACAATTTGTCTTTACTGCTTATTGTGAAGCTATCTTTCCATACTTTGAATCATTTCTTTGTGAATCATTTTCTTAAAATCTGGAAAGCTGACATAAATTCCTGAATACAGGAAACTCAAATGAATGGACTCTGAGCAAGTTCATCACAGGCTTAAAAGATCATTTTGCAGTCACAAAAAAAATTGTTTGTGAGATGTTTATGGGAAATAAGCCCTGCAGCAAGTGTACAGTCAACTCTCAAAATTTGATTCTGTATATACTTCAATAACCATCAAAGCTTGAAACAGGTTCAAAAACAGGATGAACACTCCAAGTGGCATAAGACAGCTGGGCCAGTGGCGCAATGGATAACGCGTCTGACTACGGATCAGAAGATTGTATGTTCGACTCCTACCTGGCTCGTTTAAGTTGCCGTGATCGTATAGTGGTTAGTACTCTGCGTTGTGGCCGCAGCAACCCCGGTTCAAATCCGGGTCACGACATTTTCATTTTATTTCTCACACATCCATTTCTTTACAATATTGAAGGTAAGGACATTTGAAGAAACTAAGCAGATTCTTTGAATGTGCTTGCACAATTTGTCTTTACTGCTTATTGTGAAGCTATCTTTCCATACTTTGAATCATTTCTTTGTGAATCATTTTCTTGAAATCTGGAAAGCTGACATAAATTCCTGAATACAGGAAACTCAAATGAATGGACTCTGAGCAAGTTCATCACAGGCTGAAAAGATTATTTTGTAGTCACAAAGAAAATTGTTTGTGAGATGTTTATGGGAAATAAGCCCTGCAGCAAGTGTACAGTCAACTCTGAAAATTTGATTCTGTATATTCTTCAACAACCATCAAAGCTTGAAACAGGTTCAAAAACATGATGAACACTCCAAAGTGGTATAAGACAGCTGGGCCAGTGGCGCAATGGATAACGCGTCTGACTACGGATCAGAAGATTGTAGGTTCGACTCCTACCTGGTTAGTTTAAGTTGTCGTGATCGTATAGTGGTTAGTACTCTGCGTTGTGGCCGCAGCAACCCCGGTTCAAATCCTGGTCACGGCATTTTCATTTTATTTCTCACACATCCATTTCTTTACAATATTGAAGGTAAGGACAATTGAAGAAACTAAGCAGATTCTTTGAATGTGCTTGCACAATTTGTCTTTACTGCTTATTGTGAAGCTATCTTTCCATACTTTGAATCATTTCTTTGTGAATCATTTTCTTGAAATCTGGAAAGCTGACATAAATTCCTGAATACAGGAAACTCAAATGAATGGACTCTGAGCAAGTTCATCACAGGCTGAAAAGATCATTTTGCAGTCACAAAAAGAATTGTTTGTGAGATGTTTATGGGAAATAAGCCCTGCAGCAAGTGTACAGTCAACTCTCAAAATTTGATTCTGTATATACTTCAATAACCATCAAAGCTTAAAACAGGTTCAAAAACATGATGAACACTCCAAGTGGCATAAGACACCTGGGCCAGTGGCGCATTGGATAACGCGTCTCACTACGGATCAGCAGATTGTAGGTTCGACTCCTAGCTGGCTCGTTTAAGTTGCCGTGATCGTATAGTGGTTAGTACTCTGCGTTGTGGCTGCAGCAACCTTGGTTCGAAGCCGTGTCACGGCATTTTCATTTTATTTCTCACACATCCATTTCTTTACAATATTGAAGGTAAGGACAATTGAAGAAACTAAGCAGATTCTTTGAATGTGCTTGCACAATTTGTCTTTACTGCTTATTGTGAAGCTATCTTTCCATACTTTGAATCATTTCTTTGTGAATCATTTTCTTGAAATCTGGAAAGCTGACATAAATTCCTGAATACAGGAAACTCAAATGAATGGACTCTGAGCAAGTTCATCACAGGCTGAAAAGATCATTTTGCAGTCACAAAAATAATTGTTTGTGAGATGTTTATGGGAAATAAGCCCTGCAGCAAGTGTACAGTCAACTCTCAAAATTTGATTCTGTATATGCTTCAATAACCATCAAAGCTTAAAACAGGTTCAAAAACATGATGAACACTCCAAGTGGCATAAGACAGCTGGGCCAGTGGCGCATTGGATAACGCGTCTGACTACGGATCAGCAGATTGTAGGTTCGACTCCTACCTGGCTCGTTTAAGTTGCCGTGATCGTATAGTGGTTAGTACTCTGCGTTGTGGCCGCAGCAACCCCGGTTCGAATCCGGGTCACGGCATCTTCATTTTATTTCTCACACATCCATTTCTTTACAATATTGAAGGTAAGGACAATTGAAGAAACTAAGCAGATTCTTTGAATGTGCTTGCACAATTTGTCTTTACTGCTTATTGTGAAGCTATCTTTCCATACTTTGAATCATTTCTTGATAATTTCTTTGTGAATCGTTTTCTTGAAATCTGGAAAGCTGACATAAATTCCTGAATACAGGAAACTCAAATGAATGGACTCTGAGCAAGTTCATCACAGGATGAAAAGATTATGTTGCAGTCACAAAGAAAATTGTTTGTGAGATGTTTATGGGAAATAAGCCCTGCAGCAAGTGTACAGTCAACTCTGAAAATTTGATTCTGTATATACTTCAACAACCATCAAAGCTTGAAACAGGTTCAAAAACATGATGAACACTCCAAAGTGGTATAATACAGCTGGGCCAGTGGTGCAATGGATAACGCGTCTGACTACGGATCAGAAGATTGTAGGTTCGACTCCTACCTGGCTCGTTTAAGTTGCCGTGATCGTATAGTGGTTAGTACTATTCGTTGTGGCCGCAGCAACCCCGGTTCGAATCCAGGTCACGGCATTTTCATTTTATTTCTCATACATCCATTTCTTTACAATATTGAAGGTAAGGACAATTGAAGAAACTAAGCAGATTCTTTGAATGTGCTTGCACAATTTGTCTTTACTGCTTATTGTGAAGCTATCTTTCCATACTTTGAATCATTTCTTTGTGAATCATTTTCTTGAAATCTGGAAAGCTGACATAAATTCCTGAATACAGGAAACTCAAATGAATGGACTCTGAGCAAGTTCATCACAGGCTGAAAAGATTATTTTGTAGTCACAAAGAAAATTGTTTGTGAGATGTTTATGGGAAATAAGCCCTGCAGCAAGTGTACAGTCAACTCTGAAAATTTGATTCTGTATATACTTCAACAACCATCAAAGCTTGAAACAGGTTCAAAAACATGATGAACACTCCAAAGTGGTATAAGACAGCTGGGCCAGTGGCGCAATGGATAACGCGTCTGACTACGGATCAGAAGATTGTAGGTTCGACTCCTACCTGGCTCGTTTAAGTTGCCGTGATCGTATAGTGGTTAGTACTCTGCGTTGTGGCCGCAGCAACCCCGGTTCGAATCCGGGTCACGGCATTTTCATTTTATTTCTCACACATCCATTTCTTTACAATATTGAAGGTAAGGACAATTGAAGAAACTAAGCAGATTCTTTGAATGTGCTTGCACAATTTGTCTTTACTGCTTATTGTGAAGCTATCTTTCCATACTTTGAATCATTTCTTGATCATTTCTTTGTGAATCATTTTCTTGAAATCTGGAAAGCTGACATAAATTCCTGAATACAGGAAACTCAAATGAATGGACTCTGAGCAAGTTCATCACAGGCTGAAAATATAATTTTGCAATCACAAAGAAAATTGTTTGTGAGATCTTTTTGGGAAATAAGCCCTGCAGCAAGTGTACAGTCAACTCTGAAAATTTGATTCTGTATATACTTCAATAACCATCAAAGCTTGAAACAGGTTCAAAAACATGATGAACACTCCAAGTGGCATAAGACAGCTGGGCCAGTGGCGTAATGGATAACGCGTCTGACTACAGATCAGCAAATTGTAGGTTCGACTCCTACCTTGCTCGTTTAAGTTGCTGTGATCGTATAGTGGTTAGTACTCTGCGTTGTGGCCGCAGCAACCCCGGTTTGAATCCAGGTCACGGCATTTTCATTTTATTTCTCACACATCCATTTCTTTACAATATTGGAGGTAAGGACAATTGAAGAAACTAAGCATATTCTTTGAATGTGCTTGCACAATTTGTCTTTACTGCTTATTGTGAAGCTATCTTTCCATACTTTGAATCATTTCTTGATCATTTCTTCGTGAATCATTTTCTTGAAATCTGGAAAGCTGACATAAATTCCTGAATACAGGAAACTCAAATGAATTGACTCTGAGCAAGTTCATCACAAGCTGAAAAGATCATTTTGCAGTCACAAAGAAAATTGTTTGTGAGATGTTTATGGGAAATAAGCCCTGCAGCAAGTGTACAGTCAACTCTCAAAATTTGATTCTGTATATACTTCAATAACCATCAAAGCTTGAAACAGGTTCAAAAACATGATGAACACTCCAAGTGGCATAAGACAGCTGGGCCAGTGGCGCAATGGATAAAGAGTCTGACTACGGATCAGTAGATTGTATTTTCGACTCCTACCTGGCTTGTTAAAGATGCCATGATCGTATAGTGGTTAGTACTCTGCGTTGTGGCTGCAGCAACCCCGGTTCGAATCCGGGTCACTGCATTTTTATTTTATTTCTCACACATCCATTTCTTTACAATATTGAAGGTAAGGACAATTGAAGAAACTAAGCAGATTCTTTGAATGTGCTTGCACAATTTGTCTTTACTGCTTATTGTGAAGCTATCTTTCCATACTTTGAATCATTTCTTTGTGAATCATTTTCTTGAAATCTGGAAAGCTGACATAAATTCCTGAATACAGGAAACTCAAATGAATGGACTCTGAGCAAGTTCATCACAGGCTGAAAAGATCATTTTGCAGTCACAAAAAAAATAGTTTGTGAGATGTTTATGGGAAATAAGCCCTGCAGCAAGTGTACAGTCAACTCTCAAAATTTGATTCTGTATATACTTCAATAACCATCAAAGCTTGAAACAGGTTCAAAAACATGATGAACACTCCAAAGTGGCATAAGACAGCTGGGCCAGTGGCGCAATGGATAACGCATCTGACTACGGATCAGAAGATTGTAGGTTCGACTCCTACCTGGCTCGTTTAAGATGCCATGATCGTATAGTGGTTAGTACTCTGCGTTGTGGCTGCAGCAACCCTGGTTCGAAGCCGTGTCACGGCATTTTCATTTTATTTCTCACACATCCATTTCTTTACAATATTGAAGGTAAGGACAATTGAAGAAACTAAGCAGATTCTTTGAATGTGCTTGCACAATTTGTCTTTACTGCTTATTGTGAAGCTATCTTTCCATACTTTGAATCATTTCTTTGTGAATCATTTTCTTGAAATCTGGAAAGCTGACATAAATTCCTGAATACAGGAAACTCAAATGAATGGACTCTGAGCAAGTTCATCACAGGCTGAAAAGATCATTTTGCAGTCACAAAAAAAATTGTTTGTGAGATGTTTATGGGAAATAAGCCCTGCAGCAAGTGTACAGTCAACTCTCAAAATTTGATTCTGTATATACTTCAATAACCATCAAAGCTTAAAACAGGTTCAAAAACATGATGAACACTCCAAGTGGCATAAGACAGCTGGGCCAGTGGCGCATTGGATAACACGTCTGACTACGGATCATCAGATTGTAGGTTCGACTCCTAGCTGGCTCGTTTAAGTTGCCTTGATCGTATAGTGGTTAGTACTCTGCGTTGTGGCTGCAGCAACCCCGGTTCGAATCCTGGTGACGGCATTTTCATTTTATTTCTCACACATCCATTTCTTTACAATATTGAAGGTAAGGACAATTGAAGAAACTAAGCAGATTCTTTGAATGTGCTTGCACAATTTGTCTTTACTGCTTATTGTGAAGCTATCTTTCCATACTTTGAATCATTTCTTGATCATTTCTTTGTGAATCATTTTCTTGAAACCTGGAAAGCTGACATAAATTCCTGAATACAGGAAACTCAAATGAATAGACTCTGAGCAAGTTCATCACAGGATGAAAAGATTATTTTGCAGTCAGAAAGAAAATTGTTTGTGAGATGTTTATGGGAAATAAGCCCTGCAGCAAGTGTACAGTCAACTCTGAAAATTTGATTCTGTATATACTTCAACAACCATCAAAGCTTGAAACAGGTTCAAAAACATGATGAACACTCCAAAGTGGTATAAGACAGCTGGGCCAGTGGCGCAATGGATAACGCGTCTGACTACGGATCAGAAGATTGTATGTTCGACTCCTACCTGGCTCGTTTAAGTTGCCGTGATCGTATAGTGGTTAGTACTCTGCGTTGTGGCCGCAGCAACCCCGGTTCGAATCCGGGTCACGGCATTTTCATTTTATTTCTCACACATCCATTTCTTTACAATATTGAAGGTAAGGACAATTGAAGAAACTAAGCAGATTCTTTGAATGTGCTTGCACAATTTGTCTTTACTGCTTATTGTGAAGCTATCTTTCCATACTTTGAATCATTTCTTTGTGAATTATTTTCTTGAAATCTGGAAAGCTGACATAAATTCCTGAATACAGGAAACTCAAATGAATGGACTCTGAGCAAGTTCATCACAGGCTGAAAAGATTATTTTGTAGTCACAAAGAAAATTGTTTGTGAGATGTTTATGGGAAATAAGCCCTGCAGCAAGTGTACAGTCAACTCTGAAAATTTGATTCTGTATATACTTCAACAACCATCAAAGCTTGAAACAGGTTCAAAAACATGATGAACACTCCAAAGTGGCATAAGACAGCTGGGCCAGTGGCGCAATGGATAACACGTCTGACTATGGATCAGAATATATAGGTTCGACTCATACCTGGCTCGTTTAAGTGATCGTATAGTGGTTAGTGCTCTGCGTTGTGGCCGCAGCAACCCCGGTTCGAATCCGGGTCACCGCATTTTCATTTTATTTCTCACACATCCATTTCTTTACAATATTGAAGGTAAGGACAATTGAAGAAACTAAGCAGATTCTTTGAATGTGCTTGCACAATTTGTCTTTACTGCTTATTGTGAAGCTATCTTTCCATACTTTGAATCATTTCTTTGTGAATTATTTTCTGAAAATCTGGAAAGCTGACATAAATTCCTGAATACAGGAAACTCAAATGAATGGACTCTGAGCAAGTTCATCACAGGCTGAAAAGATTATTTTGTAGTCACAAAAAAAATTGTTTGTGAGATGTTTATGGGAAATAAGCCCTGCAGCAAGTGTACAGTCAACTCTCAAAATTTGATTCTGTATATACTTCAATAACCATCAAAGCTTGAAACAGGTTCAAAAACAGGATGAACACTCCAAGTGGCATAAGACAGCTGGGCCAGTGGCGCAATGGATAACGCGTCTGACTACGGATCAGCAGATTGTATGTTCGACTCCTAACTGGCTCGTTTAAGTTGCCGTGATCGTATAGTGGTTAGTACTCTGCGTTGTGGCCGCAGCAACCCCGGTTCGAATCCGGGTCACGGCATTTTCATTTTATTTCTCACACATCCATTTCTTTACAATATTGAAGGTAAGGACAATTGAAGAAACTAAGCAGATTCTTTGAATGTGCTTGCACAATTTGTCTTTACTGCTTATTGTGAAGCTATTTTTCCATACTTTGAATCATTTCTTGATCATTTCTTTGTGAATCGTTTTCTTGAAATCTGGAAAGCTGACATAAATTCCTGAATACAGGAAACTCAAATGAATGGACTCTGAGCAAGTTCATCACAGGCTGAAAAGATTATTTTGCAGTCACAAAGAAAATTGTTTGTGAGATGTTTATGGGAAATAAGCCCTGCAGCAAGTGTACAGTCAACTCTGAAAATTTGATTCTGTATATACTTCAACAACCATCAAAGCTTGAAACAGGTTCAAAAACATGATGAACACTCCAAAATGGTATAAGACAGCTGGGCCAGTGGTGCAATGGATAACGCGTCTGACTACAGATCAGAAGATTGTAGGTTCGACTCCTACCTGGCTCGTTTAAGTTGCCGTGATCGTATAGTGGTTAGTACTCTGCGTTGTGGCCGCAGCAACCCCGGTTCGAATCCAGGTCACGGCATTTTCATTTTATTTCTCACACATCCATTTCTTTACAATATTGAAGGTAAGGACAATTGAAGAAACTAAGCAGATTCTTTGAATGTGCTTGCACAATTTGTCTTTACTGCTTATTGTGAAGCTATCTTTCCATACTTTGAATCATTTCTTTGTGAATCATTTTCTTGAAATCTGGAAAGCTGACATAAATTCCTGAATACAGGAAACTCAAATGAATGGACTCTGAGCAAGTTCATCACAGGCTGAAAAGATCATTTTGCAGTCACAAAAAGAATTGTTTGTGAGATGTTTATGGGAAATAAGCGCTGCAGCAAGTGTACAGTCAACTCTCAAAATTTGATTCTGTATATACTTCAATAACCATCAAAGCTTGAAACAGGTTCAAAAACATGATGAACACTCCAAGTGGCATAAGACAGCTGGGCCAGTGGCGCAATGGATAACGCGTCTGACTACGGATCAGCAGATTGTAGGTTCGACTCCTAGCTGGCTCGTTTAAGTTGCCGTGATCGTATAGTGGTTAGTACTCTGCGTTGTAGCCGCAGCAACCCTGGTTCGAAGCAGTGTCACGGCATTTTCATTTTATTTCTCACACATCCATTTCTTTACAATATTGAAGGTAAGGACAATTGAAGAAACTAAGCAGATTCTTTGAATGTGCTTGCACAATTTGTCTTTACTGCTTATTGTGAAGCTATCTATCCATACTTTGAATCATTTCTTTGTGAATCATTTTCTTTAAATCTGGAAAGCTGACATAAATTCCTGAATACAGGAAACTCAAATGAATGGACTCTGAGCAAGTTCATCACAGGCTGAAAAGATCATTTTGCAGTCACAAAAAGAATTGTTTGTGAGATGTTTATGGGAAATAAGCCCTGCAGCAAGTGTACAGTCAACTCTCAAAATTTGATTCTGTATATACTTCAATAACCATCAAAGCTTGAAACAGGTTCAAAAACATGATGAACACTCCAAGTGGCATAAGACAGCTGGGCCAGTGGCGCAATGGATAACGCGTCTGAATACGGATCAGCAGATTGTAGGTTCGACTCCTAGCTGGCTCGTTTAAGTTGCCGTGATCATATAGTGGTTAGTACTCTGCGTTGTAGCCGCAGCAACCCTGGTTCGAAGCAGTGTCATGGATTTTTCATTTTATTTCTCACACATCCATTTCTTTACAATATTGAAGGTAAGGACAATTGAAGAAACTAAGCAGATTCTTTGAATGTGCTTGCACAATTTGTCTTTACTGCTTATTGTGAAGCTATCTTTCCATACTTTGAATCATTTCTTTGTGAATCATTTTCTTGAAATCTGGAAAGCTGACATAAATTCCTGAATACAGGAAACTCAAATGAATGGACTCTGAGCAAGTTCATCACAGGCTGAAAAGATCATTTTGCAGTCACAAAAAAAATTGTTTGTGAGATGTTTATGGGAAATAAGCCCTGCAGCAAGTGTACAGTCAACTCTCAAAATTTGATTCTGTATATACTTCAATAACCATCAAAGCTTGAAACAGGTTCAAAAACATGATGAACACTCCAAAGTGACATAAGACAGCTGGGCCAGTGGCACAATGGATAACGCATCTGACTACGGATCAGAAGATTGTATGTTCGACTCCTACCTGGCTCGTTTAAGTTGCCGTGATCGTATAGTGGTTAGTACTCTGCGTTGTGGCCGCAGCAACCCCGGTTCGAATCCGGGTCACGGCATTTTCATTTTATTTCTCACACATCCATTTCTTTACAATATTGAAGGTAAGGACAATTGAAGAAACTAAGCAGATTCTTTGAATGTGCTTGCACAATTTGTCTTTACTGCTTATTGTGAAGCTATCTTTCCATACTTTGAATCATTTCTTTGTGAATTATTTTCTTGAAATCTGGAAAGCTGACATAAATTCCTGAATACAGGAAACTCAAATGAATGGACTCTGAGCAAGTTCATCACAGGCTGAAAAGATTATTTTGTAGTCACAAAGAAAATTGTTTGTGAGATGTTTATGGGAAATAAGCCCTGCAGCAAGTGTACAGTCAACTCTGAAAATTTGATTCTGTATATACTTCAACAACCATCAAAGCTTGAAACAGGTTCAAAAACATGATGAACACTCCAAAGTGGCATAAGACAGCTGGGCCAGTGGCGCAATGGATAACACGTCTGACTATGGATCAGAATATATAGGTTCGAATCATACCTGGCTCGTTTAAGTGATCGTATAGTGGTTAGTGCTCTGCGTTGTGGCCGCAGCAACCCCGGTTCGAATCCGGGTCACCGCATTTTCATTTTATTTCTCACACATCCATTTCTTTACAATATTGAAGGTAAGGACAATTGAAGAAACTAAGCAGATTCTTTGAATGTGCTTGCACAATTTGTCTTTACTGCTTATTGTGAAGCTATCTTTCCATACTTTGAATCATTTCTTTGTGAATCATTTTCTTGAAATCTGGAAAGCTGACATAAATTCCTGAATACAGGAAACTCAAATGAATGGACTCTGAGCAAGTTCATCACAGGCTTAAAAGATCATTTTGCAGTCACAAAAAAAATTGTTTGTGAGATGTTTATGGGAAATAAGCCCTGCAGCAAGTGTACAGTCAACTCTCAAAATTTGATTCTGTATATACTTCAATAACCATCAAAGCTTGAAACAGGTTCAAAAACAGGATGAACACTCCAAGTGGCATAAGACAGCTGGGCCAGTGGCGCAATGGATAACGCGTCTGACTACGGATCAGCAGATTGTATGTTCGACTCCTAACTGGCTCGTTTAAGTTGCCGTGATCGTATAGTGGTTAGTACTCTGCGTTGTGGCCGCAGCAACCCCGGTTCGAATCCGGGTCACGGCATTTTCATTTTATTTCTCACACATCCATTTCTTTACAATATTGAAGGTAAGGACAATTGAAGAAACTAAGCAGATTCTTTGAATGTGCTTGCACAATTTGTCTTAACTGCTTATTGTGAAGCTATTTTTCCATACTTTGAATCATTTCTTGATCATTTCTTTGTGAATCGTTTTCTTGAAATCTGGAAAGCTGACATAAATTCCTGAATACAGGAAACTCAAATGAATGGACTCTGAGCAAGTTCATCACAGGCTGAAAAGATTATTTTGCAGTCACAAAGAAAATTGTTTGTGAGATGTTTATGGGAAATAAGCCCTGCAGCAAGTGTACAGTCAACTCTCAAAATTTGATTCTGTATATACTTCAATAACCATTAAAGCTTAAAACAGGTTCAAAAACATGATGAACACTCCAAGTGGCATAAGACAGCTGGGCCAGTGGCGCATTGGATAACGCGTCTGACTACGGATCAGCAGATTGTTGGTTCGACTCCTAGCTGGCTCGTTTAAGTTGCCGTGATCGTATAGTGGTTAGTACTCTGCGTTGTGGTCGCAGCAACCCTGGTTCGAAGCCGTGTCACGGCATTTTCATTTTATTTCTCACACATCCATTTCTTTACAATATTGAAGGTAAGGACAATTGAAGAAACTAAGCAGATTCTTTGTATGTGCTTGCACAATTTGTCTTTACTGCTTATTGTGAAGCTATCTTTCCATACTTTGAATCATTTCTTTGTGAATCATTTTCTTGAAATCTGGAAAGCTGACATAAATTCCTGAATACAGGAAACTCAAATGAATGGACTCTGAGCAAGTTCATCACAGGCTGAAAAGATTATTTTGCAGTCACAAAGAAAATTGTTTGTGAGATGTTTATGGGAAATAAGCCCTGCAGCAAGTGTACAGTCAACTCTGAAAATTTGATTCTGTATATACTTCAACAACCATCAAAGCTTGAAACAGGTTCAAAAACATGATGAACACTCCAAAGTGGTATAAGACAGCTGGGCCAGTGGTGCAATGGATAACGCGTCTGACTACAGATCAGAAGATTGTAGGTTCGACTCCTACCAGGCTCGTTTAAGTTGCCGTGATCGTATAGTGGTTAGTACTCTGCGTTGTGGCCGCAGCAACCCCGGTTCGAATCCAGGTCACGGCATTTTCATTTTATTTCTCACACATCCATTTCTTTACAATATTGAAGGTAAGGACAATTGAAGAAACTAAGCAGATTCTTTGAATGTGCTTGCACAATTTGTCTTTACTGCTTATTGTGAAGCTATCTTTCCATACTTTGAATCATTTCTTTGTGAATCATTTTCTTGAAATCTGGAAAGCTGACATAAATTCCTGAATACAGGAAACTCAAATGAATGGACTCTGAGCAAGTTCATCACAGGCTGAAAAGATCATTTTGCAGTCACAAAAAGAATTGTTTGTGAGATGTTTATGGGAAATAAGCCCTGCAGCAAGTGTACAGTCAACTCTCAAAATTTGATTCTGTATATACTTCAATAACCATCAAAGCTTGAAACAGGTTCAAAAACATGATGAACACTCCAAGTGGCATAAGACAGCTGGGCCAGTGGCGCAATGGATAACGCGTCTGACTACGGATCAGCAGATTGTAGGTTCGACTCCTAGCTGGCTCGTTTAAGTTGCCGTGATCGTATAGTGGTTAGTACTCTGCGTTGTAGCCGCAGCAACCCTGGTTCGAAGCAGTGTCACGGCATTTTCATTTTATTTCTCACACATCCATTTCTTTACAATATTGAAGGTAAGGACAATTGAAGAAACTAAGCAGATTCTTTGAATGTGCTTGCACAATTTGTCTTTACTGCTTATTGTGAAGCTATCTTTCCATACTTTGAATCATTTCTTTGTGAATCATTTTCTTTAAATCTGGAAAGCTGACATAAATTCCTGAATACAGGAAACTCAAATGAATGGACTCTGAGCAAGTTCATCACAGGCTGAAAAGATCATTTTGCAGTCACAAAAAGAATTGTTTGTGAGATGTTTATGGGAAATAAGCCCTGCAGCAAGTGTACAGTCAACTCTCAAAATTTGATTCTGTATATACTTCAATAACCATCAAAGCTTGAAACAGGTTCAAAAACATGATGAACACTCCAAGTGGCATAAGACAGCTGGGCCAGTGGCGCAATGGATAACGCGTCTGAATACGGATCAGCAGATTGTAGGTTCGACTCCTAGCTGGCTCGTTTAAGTTGCCGTGATCATATAGTGGTTAGTACTCTGCGTTGTAGCCGCAGCAACCCTGGTTCGAAGCAGTGTCATGGATTTTTCATTTTATTTCTCACACATCCATTTCTTTACAATATTGAAGGTAAGGACAATTGAAGAAACTAAGCAGATTCTTTGAATGTGCTTGCACAATTTGTCTTTACTGCTTATTGTGAAGCTATCTTTCCATACTTTGAATCATTTCTTTGTGAATCATTTTCTTGAAATCTGGAAAGCTGACATAAATTCCTGAATACAGGAAACTCAAATGAATGGACTCTGAGCAAGTTCATCACAGGCTGAAAAGATCATTTTGCAGTCACAAAAAAAATTGTTTGTGAGATGTTTATGGGAAATAAGCCCTGCAGCAAGTGTACAGTCAACTCTCAAAATTTGATTCTGTATATACTTCAATAACCATCAAAGCTTGAAACAGGTTCAAAAACATGATGAACACTCCAAAGTGACATAAGACAGCTGGGCCAGTGGCACAATGGGTAACGCATCTGACTACGGATCAGAAGATTGTATGTTCGACTCCTACCTGGCTCGTTTAAGTTGCCGTGATCGTATAGTGGTTAGTACTCTGCGTTGTGGCCGCAGCAACCCCGGTTCGAATCCGGGTCACGGCATTTTCATTTTATTTCTCACACATCCATTTCTTTACAATATTGAAGGTAAGGACAATTGAAGAAACTAAGCAGATTCTTTGAATGTGCTTGCACAATTTGTCTTTACTGCTTATTGTGAAGCTATCTTTCCATACTTTGAATCATTTCTTTGTGAATCATTTTCTTGAAATCTGGAAAGCTGACATAAATTCCTGAATACAGGAAACTCAAATGAATGGACTCTGAGCAAGTTCATCACAGGCTGAAAAGATCATTTTGCAGTCACAAAAAAAATTGTTTGTGAGATGTTTATGGGAAATAAGCCCTGCAGCAAGTGTACAGTCAACTCTGAAAATTTGATTCTGTATATACTTCAACAACCATCAAAGCTTGAAACAGGTTCAAAAACATGATGAACACTCCAAAGTGGCATAAGACAGCTGGGCCAGTGGCGCAATGGATAACACGTCTGACTATGGATCAGAATATATAGGTTCGACTCATACCTGGCTCGTTTAAGTGATCGTATAGTGGTTAGTGCTCTGCGTTGTGGCCGCAGCAACCCCGGTTCGAATCCGGGTCACCGCATTTTCATTTTATTTCTCACACATCCATTTCTTTACAATATTGAAGGTAAGGACAATTGAAGAAACTAAGCAGATTCTTTGAATGTGCTTGCACAATTTGTCTTTACTGCTTATTGTGAAGCTATCTTTCCATACTTTGAATCATTTCTTTGTGAATCATTTTCTTGAAATCTGGAAAGCTGACATAAATTCCTGAATACAGGAAACTCAAATGAATGGACTCTGAGCAAGTTCATCACAGGCTTAAAAGATCATTTTGCAGTCACAAAAAAAATTGTTTGTGAGATGTTTATGGGAAATAAGCCCTGCAGCAAGTGTACAGTCAACTCTCAAAATTTGATTCTGTATATACTTCAATAACCATCAAAGCTTGAAACAGGTTCAAAAACAGGATGAACACTCCAAGTGGCATAAGACAGCTGGGCCAGTGGCGCAATGGATAACGCGTCTGACTACGGATCAGCAGATTGTATGTTCGACTCCTAACTGGCTCGTTTAAGTTGCCGTGATCGTATAGTGGTTAGTACTCTGCGTTGTGGCCGCAGCAACCCCGGTTCGAATCCGGGTCACGGCATTTTCATTTTATTTCTCACACATCCATTTCTTTACAATATTGAAGGTAAGGACAATTGAAGAAACTAAGCAGATTCTTTGAATGTGCTTGCACAATTTGTCTTAACTGCTTATTGTGAAGCTATTTTTCCATACTTTGAATCATTTCTTGATCATTTCTTTGTGAATCGTTTTCTTGAAATCTGGAAAGCTGACATAAATTCCTGAATACAGGAAACTCAAATGAATGGACTCTGAGCAAGTTCATCACAGGCTGAAAAGATTATTTTGCAGTCACAAAGAAAATTGTTTGTGAGATGTTTATGGGAAATAAGCCCTGCAGCAAGTGTACAGTCAACTCTCAAAATTTGATTCTGTATATACTTCAATAACCATTAAAGCTTAAAACAGGTTCAAAAACATGATGAACACTCCAAGTGGCATAAGACAGCTGGGCCAGTGGCGCATTGGATAACGCGTCTGACTACGGATCAGCAGATTGTTGGTTCGACTCCTAGCTGGCTCGTTTAAGTTGCCGTGATCGTATAGTGGTTAGTACTCTGCGTTGTGGTCGCAGCAACCCTGGTTCGAAGCCGTGTCACGGCATTTTCATTTTATTTCTCACACATCCATTTCTTTACAATATTGAAGGTAAGGACAATTGAAGAAACTAAGCAGATTCTTTGTATGTGCTTGCACAATTTGTCTTTACTGCTTATTGTGAAGCTATCTTTCCATACTTTGAATCATTTCTTTGTGAATCATTTTCTTGAAATCTGGAAAGCTGACATAAATTCCTGAATACAGGAAACTCAAATGAATGGAATCTGAGCAAGTTCATCACAGGCTGAAAAGATTATTTTGCAGTCACAAAAAGAATTGTTTGTGAGATGTTTATGGGAAATAAGCCCTGCAGCAAGTGTACAGTCAACTCTCAAAATTTGATTCTGTATATACTTCAATAACCATCAAAGCTTGAAACAGGTTCAAAAACATGATGAACACTCCAAAGTGGCATAAGACAGCTGGGCCAGTGGCGCAATGGATAACGCATCAGACTACGGATCAGAAGATTGTATGTTCGACTCCTACCTGGCTCGTTTAAGTTGCCGTGATCGTATAGTGGTTAGTACTCTGCGTTGTGGCCGCAGCAACCCCGGTTCGAATCCGGGTCACGGCATTTTCATTTTATTTCTCACACATCCATTTCTTTACAATATTGAAGGTAAGGACAATTGAAGAAACTAAGCAGATTCTTTGAATGTGCTTGCACAATTTGTCTTTACTGCTTATTGTGAAGCTATCTTTCCATACTTTGAATCATTTCTTTGTGAATTATTTTCTGAAAATCTGGAAAGCTGACATAAATTCCTGAATACAGGAAACTCAAATGAATGGACTCTGAGCAAGTTCATCACAGGCTGAAAAGATTATTTTGTAGTCACAAAAAAAATTGTTTGTGAGATGTTTATGGGAAATAAGCCCTGCAGCAAGTGTACAGTCAACTCTCAAAATTTGATTCTGTATATACTTCAATAACCATCAAAGCTTGAAACAGGTTCAAAAACAGGATGAACACTCCAAGTGGCATAAGACAGCTGGGCCAGTGGCGCAATGGATAACGCGTCTGACTACGGATCAGCAGATTGTATGTTCGACTCCTAACTGGCTCGTTTAAGTTGCCGTGATCGTATAGTGGTTAGTACTCTGCATTGTGGCCGCAGCAACCCCGGTTCGAATCCGGGTCACGGCATTTTCATTTTATTTCTCACACATCCATTTCTTTACAATATTGAAGGTAAGGACAATTGAAGAAACTAAGCAGATTCTTTGAATGTGCTTGCACAATTTGTCTTTACTGCTTATTGTGAAGCTATTTTTCCATACTTTGAATCATTTCTTGATCATTTCTTTGTGAATCGTTTTCTTGAAATCTGGAAAGCTGACATAAATTCCTGAATACAGGAAACTCAAATGAATGGACTCTGAGCAAGTTCATCACAGGCTGAAAAGATTATTTTGCAGTCACAAAGAAAATTGTTTGTGAGATGTTTATGGGAAATAAGCCCTGCAGCAAGTGTACAGTCAACTCTGAAAATTTGATTCTGTATATACTTCAACAACCATCAAAGCTTGAAACAGGTTCAAAAACATGATGAACACTCCAAAGTGGTATAAGACAGCTGGGCCAGTGGTGCAATGGATAACGCGTCTGACTACAGATCAGAAGATTGTAGGTTCGACTCCTACCTGGCTCGTTTAAGTTGCCGTGATCGTATAGTGGTTAGTACTCTGCGTTGTGGCCGCAGCAACCCCGGTTCGAATCCAGGTCACGGCATTTTCATTTTATTTCTCACACATCCATTTCTTTACAATATTGAAGGTAAGGACAATTGAAGAAACTAAGCAGATTCTTTGAATGTGCTTGCACAATTTGTCTTTACTGCTTATTGTGAAGCTATCTTTCCATACTTTGAATCATTTCTTTGTGAATCATTTTCTTGAAATCTGGAAAGCTGACATAAATTCCTGAATACAGGAAACTCAAATGAATGGACTCTGAGCAAGTTCATCACAGGCTGAAAAGATCATTTTGCAGTCACAAAAAGAATTGTTTGTGAGATGTTTATGGGAAATAAGCCCTGCAGCAAGTGTACAGTCAACTCTCAAAATTTGATTCTGTATATACTTCAATAACCATCAAAGCTTGAAACAGGTTCAAAAACATGATGAACACTCCAAGTGGCATAAGACAGCTGGGCCAGTGGCGCAATGGATAACGCGTCTGACTACGGATCAGCAGATTGTAGGTTCGACTCCTAGCTGGCTCGTTTAAGTTGCCGTGATCGTATAGTGGTTAGTACTCTGCGTTGTAGCCGCAGCAACCCTGGTTCGAAGCAGTGTCACGGCATTTTCATTTTATTTCTCACACATCCATTTCTTTACAATATTGAAGGTTAGGACAATTGAAGAAACTAAGCAGATTCTTTGAATGTGCTTGCACAATTTGTCTTTACTGCTTATTGTGAAGCTATCTTTCCATACTTTGAATCATTTCTTTGTGAATCATTTTCTTTAAATCTGGAAAGCTGACATAAATTCCTGAATACAGGAAACTCAAATGAATGGACTCTGAGCAAGTTCATCACAGGCTGAAAAGATCATTTTGCAGTCACAAAAAGAATTGTTTGTGAGATGTTTATGGGAAATAAGCCCTGCAGCAAGTGTACAGTCAACTCTCAAAATTTGATTCTGTATATACTTCAATAACCATCAAAGCTTGAAACAGGTTCAAAAACATGATGAACACTCCAAGTGGCATAAGACAGCTGGGCCAGTGGCGCAATGGATAACGCGTCTGAATACGGATCAGCAGATTGTAGGTTCGACTCCTAGCTGGCTCGTTTAAGTTGCCGTGATCATATAGTGGTTAGTACTCTGCGTTGTAGCCGCAGCAACCCTGGTTCGAAGCAGTGTCATGGATTTTTCATTTTATTTCTCACACATCCATTTCTTTACAATATTGAAGGTAAGGACAATTGAAGAAACTAAGCAGATTCTTTGAATGTGCTTGCACAATTTGTCTTTACTGCTTATTGTGAAGCTATCTTTCCATACTTTGAATCATTTCTTTGTGAATCATTTTCTTGAAATCTGGAAAGCTGACATAAATTCCTGAATACAGGAAACTCAAATGAATGGACTCTGAGCAAGTTCATCACAGGCTGAAAAGATCATTTTGCAGTCACAAAAAAAATTGTTTGTGAGATGTTTATGGGAAATAAGCCCTGCAGCAAGTGTACAGTCAACTCTCAAAATTTGATTCTGTATATACTTCAATAACCATCAAAGCTTGAAACAGGTTAAAAAACATGATGAACACTCCAAAGTGACATAAGACAGCTGGGCCAGTGGCACAATGGGTAACGCATCTGACTACGGATCAGAAGATTGTATGTTCGACTCCTACCTGGCTCGTTTAAGTTGCCGTGATCGTATAGTGGTTAGTACTCTGCGTTGTGGCCGCAGCAACCCCGGTTCGAATCCGGGTCACGGCATTTTCATTTTATTTCTCACACATCCATTTCTTTACAATATTGAAGGTAAGGACAATTGAAGAAACTAAGCAGATTCTTTGAATGTGCTTGCACAATTTGTCTTTACTGCTTATTGTGAAGCTATCTTTCCATACTTTGAATCATTTCTTTGTGAATCATTTTCTTGAAATCTGGAAAGCTGACATAAATTCCTGAATACAGGAAACTCAAATGAATGGACTCTGAGCAAGTTCATCACAGGCTGAAAAGATCATTTTGCAGTCACAAAAAAAATTGTTTGTGAGATGTTTATGGGAAATAAGCCCTGCAGCAAGTGTACAGTCAACTCTCAAAATTTGATTCTGTATATACTTCAATAACCATCAAAGCTTGAAACAGGTTCAAAAACATGATGAACACTCCAAAGTGACATAAGACAGCTGGGCCAGTGGCACAATGGATAACGCATCTGACTACGGATCAGAAGATTGTATGTTCGACTCCTACCTGGCTCGTTTAAGTTGCCGTGATCGTATAGTGGTTAGTACTCTGCGTTGTGGCCGCAGCAACCCCGGTTCGAATCCGGGTCACGGCATTTTCATTTTATTTCTCACACATCCATTTCTTTACAATATTGAAGGTAAGGACAATTGAAGAAACTAAGCAGATTCTTTGAATGTGCTTGCACAATTTGTCTTTACTGCTTATTGTGAAGCTATCTTTCCATACTTTGAATCATTTCTTTGTGAATTATTTTCTTGAAATCTGGAAAGCTGACATAAATTCCTGAATACAGGAAACTCAAATGAATGGACTCTGAGCAAGTTCATCACAGGCTGAAAAGATTATTTTGTAGTCACAAAGAAAATTGTTTGTGAGATGTTTATGGGAAATAAGCCCTGCAGCAAGTGTACAGTCAACTCTGAAAATTTGATTCTGTATATACTTCAACAACCATCAAAGCTTGAAACAGGTTCAAAAACATGATGAACACTCCAAAGTGGCATAAGACAGCTGGGCCAGTGGCGCAATGGATAACACGTCTGACTATGGATCAGAATATATAGGTTCGACTCATACCTGGCTCGTTTAAGTGATCGTATAGTGGTTAGTGCTCTGCGTTGTGGCCGCAGCAACCCCGGTTCGAATCCGGGTCACCGCATTTTCATTTTATTTCTCACACATCCATTTCTTTACAATATTGAAGGTAAGGACAATTGAAGAAACTAAGCAGATTCTTTGAATGTGCTTGCACAATTTGTCTTTACTGCTTATTGTGAAGCTATCTTTCCATACTTTGAATCATTTCTTTGTGAATCATTTTCTTGAAATCTGGAAAGCTGACATAAATTCCTGAATACAGGAAACTCAAATGAATGGACTCTGAGCAAGTTCATCACAGGCTTAAAAGATCATTTTGCAGTCACAAAAAAAATTGTTTGTGAGATGTTTATGGGAAATAAGCCCTGCAGCAAGTGTACAGTCAACTCTCAAAATTTGATTCTGTATATACTTCAATAACCATCAAAGCTTGAAACAGGTTCAAAAACAGGATGAACACTCCAAGTGGCATAAGACAGCTGGGCCAGTGGCGCAATGGATAACGCGTCTGACTACGGATCAGCAGATTGTATGTTCGACTCCTAACTGGCTCGTTTAAGTTGCCGTGATCGTATAGTGGTTAGTACTCTGCGTTGTGGCCGCAGCAACCCCGGTTCGAATCCGGGTCACGGCATTTTCATTTTATTTCTCACACATCCATTTCTTTACAATATTGAAGGTAAGGACAATTGAAGAAACTAAGCAGATTCTTTGTATGTGCTTGCACAATTTGTCTTTACTGCTTATTGTGAAGCTATCTTTCCATACTTTGAATCATTTCTTTGTGAATCATTTTCTTGAAATCTGGAAAGCTGACATAAATTCCTGAATACAGGAAACTCAAATGAATGGAATCTGAGCAAGTTCATCACAGGCTGAAAAGATTATTTTGCAGTCACAAAGAAAATTGTTTGTGAGATGTTTATGGGAAATAAGCCCTGCAGCAAGTGTACAGTCAACTCTCAAAATTTGATTCTGTATATACTTCAATAACCATTAAAGCTTAAAACAGGTTCAAAAACATGATGAACACTCCAAGTGGCATAAGACAGCTGGGCCAGTGGCGCATTGGATAACGCGTCTGACTACGGATCAGCAGATTGTTGGTTCGACTCCTAGCTGGCTCGTTTAAGTTGCCGTGATCGTATAGTGGTTAGTACTCTGCGTTGTGGTCGCAGCAACCCTGGTTCGAAGCCGTGTCACGGCATTTTCATTTTATTTCTCACACATCCATTTCTTTACAATATTGAAGGTAAGGACAATTGAAGAAACTAAGCAGATTCTTTGTATGTGCTTGCACAATTTGTCTTTACTGCTTATTGTGAAGCTATCTTTCCATACTTTGAATCATTTCTTTGTGAATCATTTTCTTGAAATCTGGAAAGCTGACATAAATTCCTGAATACAGGAAACTCAAATGAATGGAATCTGAGCAAGTTCATCACAGGCTGAAAAGATTATTTTGCAGTCACAAAAAGAATTGTTTGTGAGATGTTTATGGGAAATAAGCCCTGCAGCAAGTGTACAGTCAACTCTCAAAATTTGATTCTGTATATACTTCAATAACCATCAAAGCTTGAAACAGGTTCAAAAACATGATGAACACTCCAAAGTGGCATAAGACAGCTGGGCCAGTGGCGCAATGGATAACGCATCAGACTACGGATCAGAAGATTGTATGTTCGACTCCTACCTGGCTCGTTTAAGTTGCCGTGATCGTATAGTGGTTAGTACTCTGCGTTGTGGCCGCAGCAACCCCGGTTCGAATCCGGGTCACGGCATTTTCATTTTATTTCTCACACATCCATTTCTTTACAATATTGAAGGTAAGGACAATTGAAGAAACTAAGCAGATTCTTTGAATGTGCTTGCACAATTTGTCTTTACTGCTTATTGTGAAGCTATCTTTCCATACTTTGAATCATTTCTTTGTGAATTATTTTCTGAAAATCTGGAAAGCTGACATAAATTCCTGAATACAGGAAACTCAAATGAATGGACTCTGAGCAAGTTCATCACAGGCTGAAAAGATTATTTTGTAGTCACAAAAAAAATTGTTTGTGAGATGTTTATGGGAAATAAGCCCTGCAGCAAGTGTACAGTCAACTCTCAAAATTTGATTCTGTATATACTTCAATAACCATCAAAGCTTGAAACAGGTTCAAAAACAGGATGAACACTCCAAGTGGCATAAGACAGCTGGGCCAGTGGCGCAATGGATAACGCGTCTGACTACGGATCAGCAGATTGTATGTTCGACTCCTAACTGGCTCGTTTAAGTTGCCGTGATCGTATAGTGGTTAGTACTCTGCGTTGTGGCCGCAGCAACCCCGGTTCGAATCCGGGTCACGGCATTTTCATTTTATTTCTCACACATCCATTTCTTTACAATATTGAAGGTAAGGACAATTGAAGAAACTAAGCAGATTCTTTGAATGTGCTTGCACAATTTGTCTTTACTGCTTATTGTGAAGCTATTTTTCCATACTTTGAATCATTTCTTGATCATTTCTTTGTGAATCGTTTTCTTGAAATCTGGAAAGCTGACATAAATTCCTGAATACAGGAAACTCAAATGAATGGACTCTGAGCAAGTTCATCACAGGCTGAAAAGATTATTTTGCAGTCACAAAGAAAATTGTTTGTGAGATGTTTATGGGAAATAAGCCCTGCAGCAAGTGTACAGTCAACTCTGAAAATTTGATTCTGTATATACTTCAACAACCATCAAAGCTTGAAACAGGTTCAAAAACATGATGAACACTCCAAAGTGGTATAAGACAGCTGGGCCAGTGGTGCAATGGATAACGCGTCTGACTACAGATCAGAAGATTGTAGGTTCGACTCCTACCTGGCTCGTTTAAGTTGCCGTGATCGTATAGTGGTTAGTACTCTGCGTTGTGGCCGCAGCAACCCCGGTTCGAATCCAGGTCACGGCATTTTCATTTTATTTCTCACACATCCATTTCTTTACAATATTGAAGGTAAGGACAATTGAAGAAACTAAGCAGATTCTTTGAATGTGCTTGCACAATTTGTCTTTACTGCTTATTGTGAAGCTATCTTTCCATACTTTGAATCATTTCTTTGTGAATCATTTTCTTGAAATCTGGAAAGCTGACATAAATTCCTGAATACAGGAAACTCAAATGAATGGACTCTGAGCAAGTTCATCACAGGCTGAAAAGATCATTTTGCAGTCACAAAAAAAATTGTTTGTGAGATGTTTATGGGAAATAAGCCCTGCAGCAAGTGTACAGTCAACTCTCAAAATTTGATTCTGTATATACTTCAATAACCATCAAAGCTTGAAACAGGTTCAAAAACATGATGAACACTCCAAAGTGACATAAGACAGCTGGGCCAGTGGCACAATGGATAACGCATCTGACTACGGATCAGAAGATTGTATGTTCGACTCCTACCTGGCTCGTTTAAGTTGCCGTGATCGTATAGTGGTTAGTACTCTGCGTTGTGGCCGCAGCAACCCCGGTTCGAATCCGGGTCACGGCATTTTCATTTTATTTCTCACACATCCATTTCTTTACAATATTGAAGGTAAGGACAATTGAAGAAACTAAGCAGATTCTTTGAATGTGCTTGCACAATTTGTCTTTACTGCTTATTGTGAAGCTATCTTTCCATACTTTGAATCATTTCTTTGTGAATTATTTTCTTGAAATCTGGAAAGCTGACATAAATTCCTGAATACAGGAAACTCAAATGAATGGACTCTGAGCAAGTTCATCACAGGCTGAAAAGATTATTTTGTAGTCACAAAGAAAATTGTTTGTGAGATGTTTATGGGAAATAAGCCCTGCAGCAAGTGTACAGTCAACTCTGAAAATTTGATTCTGTATATACTTCAACAACCATCAAAGCTTGAAACAGGTTCAAAAACATGATGAACACTCCAAAGTGGCATAAGACAGCTGGGCCAGTGGCGCAATGGATAACACGTCTGACTATGGATCAGAATATATAGGTTCGACTCATACCTGGCTCGTTTAAGTGATCGTATAGTGGTTAGTGCTCTGCGTTGTGGCCGCAGCAACCCCGGTTCGAATCCGGGTCACCGCATTTTCATTTTATTTCTCACACATCCATTTCTTTACAATATTGAAGGTAAGGACAATTGAAGAAACTAAGCAGATTCTTTGAATGTGCTTGCACAATTTGTCTTTACTGCTTATTGTGAAGCTATCTTTCCATACTTTGAATCATTTCTTTGTGAATCATTTTCTTGAAATCTGGAAAGCTGACATAAATTCCTGAATACAGGAAACTCAAATGAATGGACTCTGAGCAAGTTCATCACAGGCTGAAAAGATCATTTTGCAGTCACAAAAAAAATTGTTTGTGAGATGTTTATGGGAAATAAGCCCTGCAGCAAGTGTACAGTCAACTCTCAAAATTTGATTCTGTATATACTTCAATAACCATCAAAGCTTGAAACAGGTTAAAAAACATGATGAACACTCCAAAGTGACATAAGACAGCTGGGCCAGTGGCACAATGGGTAACGCATCTGACTACGGATCAGAAGATTGTATGTTCGACTCCTACCTGGCTCGTTTAAGTTGCCGTGATCGTATAGTGGTTAGTACTCTGCGTTGTGGCCGCAGCAACCCCGGTTCGAATCCGGGTCACGGCATTTTCATTTTATTTCTCACACATCCATTTCTTTACAATATTGAAGGTAAGGACAATTGAAGAAACTAAGCAGATTCTTTGAATGTGCTTGCACAATTTGTCTTTACTGCTTATTGTGAAGCTATCTTTCCATACTTTGAATCATTTCTTTGTGAATCATTTTCTTGAAATCTGGAAAGCTGACATAAATTCCTGAATACAGGAAACTCAAATGAATGGACTCTGAGCAAGTTCATCACAGGCTGAAAAGATCATTTTGCAGTCACAAAAAAAATTGTTTGTGAGATGTTTATGGGAAATAAGCCCTGCAGCAAGTGTACAGTCAACTCTCAAAATTTGATTCTGTATATACTTCAATAACCATCAAAGCTTGAAACAGGTTCAAAAACATGATGAACACTCCAAAGTGACATAAGACAGCTGGGCCAGTGGCACAATGGATAACGCATCTGACTACGGATCAGAAGATTGTATGTTCGACTCCTACCTGGCTCGTTTAAGTTGCCGTGATCGTATAGTGGTTAGTACTCTGCGTTGTGGCCGCAGCAACCCCGGTTCGAATCCGGGTCACGGCATTTTCATTTTATTTCTCACACATCCATTTCTTTACAATATTGAAGGTAAGGACAATTGAAGAAACTAAGCAGATTCTTTGAATGTGCTTGCACAATTTGTCTTTACTGCTTATTGTGAAGCTATCTTTCCATACTTTGAATCATTTCTTTGTGAATTATTTTCTTGAAATCTGGAAAGCTGACATAAATTCCTGAATACAGGAAACTCAAATGAATGGACTCTGAGCAAGTTCATCACAGGCTGAAAAGATTATTTTGTAGTCACAAAGAAAATTGTTTGTGAGATGTTTATGGGAAATAAGCCCTGCAGCAAGTGTACAGTCAACTCTGAAAATTTGATTCTGTATATACTTCAACAACCATCAAAGCTTGAAACAGGTTCAAAAACATGATGAACACTCCAAAGTGGCATAAGACAGCTGGGCCAGTGGCGCAATGGATAACACGTCTGACTATGGATCAGAATATATAGGTTCGACTCATACCTGGCTCGTTTAAGTGATCGTATAGTGGTTAGTGCTCTGCGTTGTGGCCGCAGCAACCCCGGTTCGAATCCGGGTCACCGCATTTTCATTTTATTTCTCACACATCCATTTCTTTACAATATTGAAGGTAAGGACAATTGAAGAAACTAAGCAGATTCTTTGAATGTGCTTGCACAATTTGTCTTTACTGCTTATTGTGAAGCTATCTTTCCATACTTTGAATCATTTCTTTGTGAATCATTTTCTTGAAATCTGGAAAGCTGACATAAATTCCTGAATACAGGAAACTCAAATGAATGGACTCTGAGCAAGTTCATCACAGGCTTAAAAGATCATTTTGCAGTCACAAAAAAAATTGTTTGTGAGATGTTTATGGGAAATAAGCCCTGCAGCAAGTGTACAGTCAACTCTCAAAATTTGATTCTGTATATACTTCAATAACCATCAAAGCTTGAAACAGGTTCAAAAACAGGATGAACACTCCAAGTGGCATAAGACAGCTGGGCCAGTGGCGCAATGGATAACGCGTCTGACTACGGATCAGCAGATTGTATGTTCGACTCCTAACTGGCTCGTTTAAGTTGCCGTGATCGTATAGTGGTTAGTACTCTGCGTTGTGGCCGCAGCAACCCCGGTTCGAATCCGGGTCACGGCATTTTCATTTTATTTCTCACACATCCATTTCTTTACAATATTGAAGGTAAGGACAATTGAAGAAACTAAGCAGATTCTTTGTATGTGCTTGCACAATTTGTCTTTACTGCTTATTGTGAAGCTATCTTTCCATACTTTGAATCATTTCTTTGTGAATCATTTTCTTGAAATCTGGAAAGCTGACATAAATTCCTGAATACAGGAAACTCAAATGAATGGAATCTGAGCAAGTTCATCACAGGCTGAAAAGATTATTTTGCAGTCACAAAGAAAATTGTTTGTGAGATGTTTATGGGAAATAAGCCCTGCAGCAAGTGTACAGTCAACTCTCAAAATTTGATTCTGTATATACTTCAATAACCATTAAAGCTTAAAACAGGTTCAAAAACATGATGAACACTCCAAGTGGCATAAGACAGCTGGGCCAGTGGCGCATTGGATAACGCGTCTGACTACGGATCAGCAGATTGTTGGTTCGACTCCTAGCTGGCTCGTTTAAGTTGCCGTGATCGTATAGTGGTTAGTACTCTGCGTTGTGGTCGCAGCAACCCTGGTTCGAAGCCGTGTCACGGCATTTTCATTTTATTTCTCACACATCCATTTCTTTACAATATTGAAGGTAAGGACAATTGAAGAAACTAAGCAGATTCTTTGTATGTGCTTGCACAATTTGTCTTTACTGCTTATTGTGAAGCTATCTTTCCATACTTTGAATCATTTCTTTGTGAATCATTTTCTTGAAATCTGGAAAGCTGACATAAATTCCTGAATACAGGAAACTCAAATGAATGGAATCTGAGCAAGTTCATCACAGGCTGAAAAGATTATTTTGCAGTCACAAAAAGAATTGTTTGTGAGATGTTTATGGGAAATAAGCCCTGCAGCAAGTGTACAGTCAACTCTCAAAATTTGATTCTGTATATACTTCAATAACCATCAAAGCTTGAAACAGGTTCAAAAACATGATGAACACTCCAAAGTGGCATAAGACAGCTGGGCCAGTGGCGCAATGGATAACGCATCAGACTACGGATCAGAAGATTGTATGTTCGACTCCTACCTGGCTCGTTTAAGTTGCCGTGATCGTATAGTGGTTAGTACTCTGCGTTGTGGCCGCAGCAACCCCGGTTCGAATCCGGGTCACGGCATTTTCATTTTATTTCTCACACATCCATTTCTTTACAATATTGAAGGTAAGGACAATTGAAGAAACTAAGCAGATTCTTTGAATGTGCTTGCACAATTTGTCTTTACTGCTTATTGTGAAGCTATCTTTCCATACTTTGAATCATTTCTTTGTGAATTATTTTCTGAAAATCTGGAAAGCTGACATAAATTCCTGAATACAGGAAACTCAAATGAATGGACTCTGAGCAAGTTCATCACAGGCTGAAAAGATTATTTTGTAGTCACAAAAAAAATTGTTTGTGAGATGTTTATGGGAAATAAGCCCTGCAGCAAGTGTACAGTCAACTCTCAAAATTTGATTCTGTATATACTTCAATAACCATCAAAGCTTGAAACAGGTTCAAAAACAGGATGAACACTCCAAGTGGCATAAGACAGCTGGGCCAGTGGCGCAATGGATAACGCGTCTGACTACGGATCAGCAGATTGTATGTTCGACTCCTAACTGGCTCGTTTAAGTTGCCGTGATCGTATAGTGGTTAGTACTCTGCGTTGTGGCCGCAGCAACCCCGGTTCGAATCCGGGTCACGGCATTTTCATTTTATTTCTCACACATCCATTTCTTTACAATATTGAAGGTAAGGACAATTGAAGAAACTAAGCAGATTCTTTGAATGTGCTTGCACAATTTGTCTTTACTGCTTATTGTGAAGCTATTTTTCCATACTTTGAATCATTTCTTGATCATTTCTTTGTGAATCGTTTTCTTGAAATCTGGAAAGCTGACATAAATTCCTGAATACAGGAAACTCAAATGAATGGACTCTGAGCAAGTTCATCACAGGCTGAAAAGATTATTTTGCAGTCACAAAGAAAATTGTTTGTGAGATGTTTATGGGAAATAAGCCCTGCAGCAAGTGTACAGTCAACTCTGAAAATTTGATTCTGTATATACTTCAACAACCATCAAAGCTTGAAACAGGTTCAAAAACATGATGAACACTCCAAAGTGGTATAAGACAGCTGGGCCAGTGGTGCAATGGATAACGCGTCTGACTACAGATCAGAAGATTGTAGGTTCGACTCCTACCTGGCTCGTTTAAGTTGCCGTGATCGTATAGTGGTTAGTACTCTGCGTTGTGGCCGCAGCAACCCCGGTTCGAATCCAGGTCACGGCATTTTCATTTTATTTCTCACACATCCATTTCTTTACAATATTGAAGGTAAGGACAATTGAAGAAACTAAGCAGATTCTTTGAATGTGCTTGCACAATTTGTCTTTACTGCTTATTGTGAAGCTATCTTTCCATACTTTGAATCATTTCTTTGTGAATCATTTTCTTGAAATCTGGAAAGCTGACATAAATTCCTGAATACAGGAAACTCAAATGAATGGACTCTGAGCAAGTTCATCACAGGCTGAAAAGATCATTTTGCAGTCACAAAAAAAATTGTTTGTGAGATGTTTATGGGAAATAAGCCCTGCAGCAAGTGTACAGTCAACTCTCAAAATTTGATTCTGTATATACTTCAATAACCATCAAAGCTTGAAACAGGTTCAAAAACATGATGAACACTCCAAAGTGACATAAGACAGCTGGGCCAGTGGCACAATGGATAACGCATCTGACTACGGATCAGAAGATTGTATGTTCGACTCCTACCTGGCTCGTTTAAGTTGCCGTGATCGTATAGTGGTTAGTACTCTGCGTTGTGGCCGCAGCAACCCCGGTTCGAATCCGGGTCACGGCATTTTCATTTTATTTCTCACACATCCATTTCTTTACAATATTGAAGGTAAGGACAATTGAAGAAACTAAGCAGATTCTTTGAATGTGCTTGCACAATTTGTCTTTACTGCTTATTGTGAAGCTATCTTTCCATACTTTGAATCATTTCTTTGTGAATTATTTTCTTGAAATCTGGAAAGCTGACATAAATTCCTGAATACAGGAAACTCAAATGAATGGACTCTGAGCAAGTTCATCACAGGCTGAAAAGATTATTTTGTAGTCACAAAGAAAATTGTTTGTGAGATGTTTATGGGAAATAAGCCCTGCAGCAAGTGTACAGTCAACTCTGAAAATTTGATTCTGTATATACTTCAACAACCATCAAAGCTTGAAACAGGTTCAAAAACATGATGAACACTCCAAAGTGGCATAAGACAGCTGGGCCAGTGGCGCAATGGATAACACGTCTGACTATGGATCAGAATATATAGGTTCGACTCATACCTGGCTCGTTTAAGTGATCGTATAGTGGTTAGTGCTCTGCGTTGTGGCCGCAGCAACCCCGGTTCGAATCCGGGTCACCGCATTTTCATTTTATTTCTCACACATCCATTTCTTTACAATATTGAAGGTAAGGACAATTGAAGAAACTAAGCAGATTCTTTGAATGTGCTTGCACAATTTGTCTTTACTGCTTATTGTGAAGCTATCTTTCCATACTTTGAATCATTTCTTTGTGAATCATTTTCTTGAAATCTGGAAAGCTGACATAAATTCCTGAATACAGGAAACTCAAATGAATGGACTCTGAGCAAGTTCATCACAGGCTTAAAAGATCATTTTGCAGTCACAAAAAAAATTGTTTGTGAGATGTTTATGGGAAATAAGCCCTGCAGCAAGTGTACAGTCAACTCTCAAAATTTGATTCTGTATATACTTCAATAACCATCAAAGCTTGAAACAGGTTCAAAAACAGGATGAACACTCCAAGTGGCATAAGACAGCTGGGCCAGTGGCGCAATGGATAACGCGTCTGACTACGGATCAGCAGATTGTATGTTCGACTCCTAACTGGCTCGTTTAAGTTGCCGTGATCGTATAGTGGTTAGTACTCTGCGTTGTGGCCGCAGCAACCCCGGTTCGAATCCGGGTCACGGCATTTTCATTTTATTTCTCACACATCCATTTCTTTACAATATTGAAGGTAAGGACAATTGAAGAAACTAAGCAGATTCTTTGAATGTGCTTGCACAATTTGTCTTAACTGCTTATTGTGAAGCTATTTTTCCATACTTTGAATCATTTCTTGATCATTTCTTTGTGAATCGTTTTCTTGAAATCTGGAAAGCTGACATAAATTCCTGAATACAGGAAACTCAAATGAATGGACTCTGAGCAAGTTCATCACAGGCTGAAAAGATTATTTTGCAGTCACAAAGAAAATTGTTTGTGAGATGTTTATGGGAAATAAGCCCTGCAGCAAGTGTACAGTCAACTCTCAAAATTTGATTCTGTATATACTTCAATAACCATTAAAGCTTAAAACAGGTTCAAAAACATGATGAACACTCCAAGTGGCATAAGACAGCTGGGCCAGTGGCGCATTGGATAACGCGTCTGACTACGGATCAGCAGATTGTTGGTTCGACTCCTAGCTGGCTCGTTTAAGTTGCCGTGATCGTATAGTGGTTAGTACTCTGCGTTGTGGTCGCAGCAACCCTGGTTCGAAGCCGTGTCACGGCATTTTCATTTTATTTCTCACACATCCATTTCTTTACAATATTGAAGGTAAGGACAATTGAAGAAACTAAGCAGATTCTTTGTATGTGCTTGCACAATTTGTCTTTACTGCTTATTGTGAAGCTATCTTTCCATACTTTGAATCATTTCTTTGTGAATCATTTTCTTGAAATCTGGAAAGCTGACATAAATTCCTGAATACAGGAAACTCAAATGAATGGAATCTGAGCAAGTTCATCACAGGCTGAAAAGATTATTTTGCAGTCACAAAAAGAATTGTTTGTGAGATGTTTATGGGAAATAAGCCCTGCAGCAAGTGTACAGTCAACTCTCAAAATTTGATTCTGTATATACTTCAATAACCATCAAAGCTTGAAACAGGTTCAAAAACATGATGAACACTCCAAAGTGGCATAAGACAGCTGGGCCAGTGGCGCAATGGATAACGCATCAGACTACGGATCAGAAGATTGTATGTTCGACTCCTACCTGGCTCGTTTAAGTTGCCGTGATCGTATAGTGGTTAGTACTCTGCGTTGTGGCCGCAGCAACCCCGGTTCGAATCCGGGTCACGGCATTTTCATTTTATTTCTCACACATCCATTTCTTTACAATATTGAAGGTAAGGACAATTGAAGAAACTAAGCAGATTCTTTGAATGTGCTTGCACAATTTGTCTTTACTGCTTATTGTGAAGCTATCTTTCCATACTTTGAATCATTTCTTTGTGAATTATTTTCTGAAAATCTGGAAAGCTGACATAAATTCCTGAATACAGGAAACTCAAATGAATGGACTCTGAGCAAGTTCATCACAGGCTGAAAAGATTATTTTGTAGTCACAAAAAAAATTGTTTGTGAGATGTTTATGGGAAATAAGCCCTGCAGCAAGTGTACAGTCAACTCTCAAAATTTGATTCTGTATATACTTCAATAACCATCAAAGCTTGAAACAGGTTCAAAAACAGGATGAACACTCCAAGTGGCATAAGACAGCTGGGCCAGTGGCGCAATGGATAACGCGTCTGACTACGGATCAGCAGATTGTATGTTCGACTCCTAACTGGCTCGTTTAAGTTGCCGTGATCGTATAGTGGTTAGTACTCTGCGTTGTGGCCGCAGCAACCCCGGTTCGAATCCGGGTCACGGCATTTTCATTTTATTTCTCACACATCCATTTCTTTACAATATTGAAGGTAAGGACAATTGAAGAAACTAAGCAGATTCTTTGAATGTGCTTGCACAATTTGTCTTTACTGCTTATTGTGAAGCTATTTTTCCATACTTTGAATCATTTCTTGATCATTTCTTTGTGAATCGTTTTCTTGAAATCTGGAAAGCTGACATAAATTCCTGAATACAGGAAACTCAAATGAATGGACTCTGAGCAAGTTCATCACAGGCTGAAAAGATTATTTTGCAGTCACAAAGAAAATTGTTTGTGAGATGTTTATGGGAAATAAGCCCTGCAGCAAGTGTACAGTCAACTCTGAAAATTTGATTCTGTATATACTTCAACAACCATCAAAGCTTGAAACAGGTTCAAAAACATGATGAACACTCCAAAGTGGTATAAGACAGCTGGGCCAGTGGTGCAATGGATAACGCGTCTGACTACAGATCAGAAGATTGTAGGTTCGACTCCTACCTGGCTCGTTTAAGTTGCCGTGATCGTATAGTGGTTAGTACTCTGCGTTGTGGCCGCAGCAACCCCGGTTCGAATCCAGGTCACGGCATTTTCATTTTATTTCTCACACATCCATTTCTTTACAATATTGAAGGTAAGGACAATTGAAGAAACTAAGCAGATTCTTTGAATGTGCTTGCACAATTTGTCTTTACTGCTTATTGTGAAGCTATCTTTCCATACTTTGAATCATTTCTTTGTGAATCATTTTCTTGAAATCTGGAAAGCTGACATAAATTCCTGAATACAGGAAACTCAAATGAATGGACTCTGAGCAAGTTCATCACAGGCTGAAAAGATCATTTTGCAGTCACAAAAAGAATTGTTTGTGAGATGTTTATGGGAAATAAGCCCTGCAGCAAGTGTACAGTCAACTCTCAAAATTTGATTCTGTATATACTTCAATAACCATCAAAGCTTGAAACAGGTTCAAAAACATGATGAACACTCCAAGTGGCATAAGACAGCTGGGCCAGTGGCGCAATGGATAACGCGTCTGACTACGGATCAGCAGATTGTAGGTTCGACTCCTAGCTGGCTCGTTTAAGTTGCCGTGATCGTATAGTGGTTAGTACTCTGCGTTGTAGCCGCCGCAACCCTGGTTCGAAGCAGTGTCACGGCATTTTCATTTTATTTCTCACACATCCATTTCTTTACAATATTGAAGGTAAGGACAATTGAAGAAACTAAGCAGATTCTTTGAATGTGCTTGCACAATTTGTCTTTACTGCTTATTGTGAAGCTATCTTTCCATACTTTGAATCATTTCTTTGTGAATCATTTTCTTTAAATCTGGAAAGCTGACATAAATTCCTGAATACAGGAAACTCAAATGAATGGACTCTGAGCAAGTTCATCACAGGCTGAAAAGATCATTTTGCAGTCACAAAAAGAATTGTTTGTGAGATGTTTATGGGAAATAAGCCCTGCAGCAAGTGTACAGTCAACTCTCAAAATTTGATTCTGTATATACTTCAATAACCATCAAAGCTTGAAACAGGTTCAAAAACATGATGAACACTCCAAGTGGCATAAGACAGCTGGGCCAGTGGCGCAATGGATAACGCGTCTGAATACGGATCAGCAGATTGTAGGTTCGACTCCTAGCTGGCTCGTTTAAGTTGCCGTGATCATATAGTGGTTAGTACTCTGCGTTGTAGCCGCAGCAACCCTGGTTCGAAGCAGTGTCATGGATTTTTCATTTTATTTCTCACACATCCATTTCTTTACAATATTGAAGGTAAGGACAATTGAAGAAACTAAGCAGATTCTTTGAATGTGCTTGCACAATTTGTCTTTACTGCTTATTGTGAAGCTATCTTTCCATACTTTGAATCATTTCTTTGTGAATCATTTTCTTGAAATCTGGAAAGCTGACATAAATTCCTGAATACAGGAAACTCAAATGAATGGACTCTGAGCAAGTTCATCACAGGCTGAAAAGATCATTTTGCAGTCACAAAAAAAATTGTTTGTGAGATGTTTATGGGAAATAAGCCCTGCAGCAAGTGTACAGTCAACTCTCAAAATTTGATTCTGTATATACTTCAATAACCATCAAAGCTTGAAACAGGTTCAAAAACATGATGAACACTCCAAAGTGACATAAGACAGCTGGGCCAGTGGCACAATGGGTAACGCATCTGACTACGGATCAGAAGATTGTATGTTCGACTCCTACCTGGCTCGTTTAAGTTGCCGTGATCGTATAGTGGTTAGTACTCTGCGTTGTGGCCGCAGCAACCCCGGTTCGAATCCGGGTCATGGCATTTTCATTTTATTTCTCACACATCCATTTCTTTACAATATTGAAGGTAAGGACAATTGAAGAAACTAAGCAGATTCTTTGAATGTGCTTGCACAATTTGTCTTTACTGCTTATTGTGAAGCTATCTTTCCATACTTTGAATCATTTCTTTGTGAATCATTTTCTTGAAATCTGGAAAGCTGACATAAATTCCTGAATACAGGAAACTCAAATGAATGGACTCTGAGCAAGTTCATCACAGGCTGAAAAGATCATTTTGCAGTCACAAAAAGAATTGTTTGTGAGATGTTTATGGGAAATAAGCCCTGCAGCAAGTGTACAGTCAACTCTCAAAATTTGATTCTGTATATACTTCAATAACCATCAAAGCTTAAAACAGGTTCAAAAACATGATGAACACTCCAAGTGGCATAAGACAGCTGGGCCAGTGGCGCATTGGATAACGCGTCTGACTACGGATCAGCAGATTGTTGGTTCGACTCCTAGCTGGCTCGTTTAAGTTGCCGTGATCGTATAGTGGTTAGTACTCTGCGTTGTGGTCGCAGCAACCCTGGTTCGAAGCCGTGTCATGGCATTTTCATTTTATTTCTCACACATCCATTTCTTTACAATATTGAAGGTAAGGACAATTGAAGAAACTAAGCAGATTCTTTGAATGTGCTTGCACAATTTGTCTTTACTGCTTATTGTGAAGCTATCTTTCCATACTTTGAATCATTTCTTTGTGAATCATTTTCTTTAAATCTGGAAAGCTGACATAAATTCCTGAATACAGGAAACTCAAATGAATGGACTCTGAGCAAGTTCATCACAGGCTGAAAAGATCATTTTGCAGTCACAAAAAGAATTGTTTGTGAGATGTTTATGGGAAATAAGCCCTGCAGCAAGTGTACAGTCAACTCTCAAAATTTGATTCTGTATATACTTCAATAACCATCAAAGCTTGAAACAGGTTCAAAAACATGATGAACACTCCAAGTGGCATAAGACAGCTGGGCCAGTGGCGCAATGGATAACGCGTCTGACTACGGATCAGCAGATTGTAGGTTCGACTCCTACCTGGCTCGATTAAGTTGCCGTGATCGTATAGTGGTTAGTACTCTGCGTTGTAGCCGCAGCAACCCTGGTTCGAAGCAGTGTCACGGCATTTTCATTTTATTTCTCACACATCCATTTCTTTACAATATTGAAGGTAAGGACAATTGAAGAAACTAAGCAGATTCTTTGAATGTGCTTGCACAATTTGTCTTTACTGCTTATTGTGAAGCTATCTTTCCATACTTTGAATCATTTCTTTGTGAATCATTTTCTTGAAATCTGGAAAGCTGACATAAATTCCTGAATACAGGAAACTCAAATGAATGGACTCTGAGCAAGTTCATCACAGGCTGAAAAGATCATTTTGCAGTCACAAAAAAAATAGTTTGTGAGATGTTTATGGGAAATAAGCCCTGCAGCAAGTGTACAGTCAACTCTCAAAATTTGATTCTGTATATACTTCAATAACCATCAAAGCTTGAAACAGGTTCAAAAACATGATGAACACTCCAAAGTGGCATAAGACAGCTGGGCCAGTGGCGCAATGGATAACGCATCAGACTATGGATCAGAAGATTGTATGTTCGACTCCTACCTGGCTCGTTTAAGTTGCCAGTTGCCGTGATCGTATAGTGGTTAGTACTCTGCGTTGTGGCTGCAGCAACCCCGGTTCGAATCCGGGTCACGGCATTTTCATTTTATTTCTCACACATCCATTTCTTTACAATATTGAAGGTAAGGACAATTGAAGAAACTAAGCAGATTCTTTGAATGTGCTTGCACAATTTGTCTTTACTGCTTATTGTGAAGCTATCTTTCCATACTTTGAATCATTTCTTTGTGAATCGTTTTCTTGAAATCTGGAAAGCTGACATAAATTCCTGAATACAGGAAACTCAAATGAATGGACTCTGAGCAAGTTCATCACAGGCTGAAAAGATTATTTTGCAGTCACAAAGAAAATTGTTTGTGAGATGTTTATGGGAAATAAGCCCTGCAGCAAGTGTACAGTCAACTCTCAAAATTTGATTCTGTATATACTTCAATAACCATTAAAGCTTAAAACAGGTTCAAAAACATGATGAACACTCCAAGTGGCATAAGACAGCTGGGCCAGTGGCGAATTGGATAACGCGTCTGACTACGGATCAGCAGATTGTTGGTTTGACTCCTAGCTGGATCGTTTAAGTTGCCGTGATCGTATAGTGGTTAGTACTCTGCGTTGTGGTCGCAGCAACCCTGGTTCGAAGCCGTGTCACGGCATTTTCATTTTATTTCTCACACATCCATTTCTTTACAATATTGAAGGTAAGGACAATTGAAGAAACTAAGCAGATTCTTTGTATGTGCTTGCACAATTTGTCTTTACTGCTTATTGTGAAGCTATCTTTCCATACTTTGAATCATTTCTTTGTGAATCATTTTCTTGAAATCTGGAAAGCTGACATAAATTCCTGAATACAGGAAACTCAAATGAATGGAATCTGAGCAAGTTCATCACAGGCTGAAAAGATTATTTTGCAGTCACAAAAAGAATTGTTTGTGAGATGTTTATGGGAAATAAGCCCTGCAGCAAGTGTACAGTCAACTCTCAAAATTTGATTCTGTATATACTTCAATAACCATCAAAGCTTGAAACAGGTTCAAAAACATGATGAACACTCCAAAGTGGCATAAGACAGCTGGGCCAGTGGCGCAATGGATAACGCATCAGACGACGGATCAGAAGATTGTATGTTCGACTCCTACCTGGCTCGTTTAAGTTGCCGTGATCGTATAGTGGTTAGTACTCTGCGTTGTGGCCGCAGCAACCCCGGTTCGAATCCGGGTCACGGCATTTTCATTTTATTTCTCACACATCCATTTCTTTACAATATTGAAGGTAAGGACAATTGAAGAAACTAAGCAGATTCTTTGAATGTGCTTGCACAATTTGTCTTTACTGCTTATTGTGAAGCTATCTTTCCATACTTTGAATCATTTCTTTGTGAATTATTTTCTTAAAATCTGGAAAGCTGACATAAATTCCTGAATACAGGAAACTCAAATGAATGGACTCTGAGCAAGTTCATCACAGGCTGAAAAGATTATTTTGTAGTCACAAAAAAAATTGTTTGTGAGATGTTTATGGGAAATAAGCCCTGCAGCAAGTGTACAGTCAACTCTCAAAATTTGATTCTGTATATACTTCAATAACCATCAAAGCTTGAAACAGGTTCAAAAACAGGATGAACACTCCAAGTGGCATAAGACAGCTGGGCCAGTGGCGCAATGGATAACGCGTCTGACTACGGATCAGCAGATTGTATGTTCGACTCCTAACTGGCTCGTTTAAGTTGCCGTGATCGTATAGTGGTTAGTACTCTGCGTTGTGGCCGCAGCAACCCCGGTTCGAATCCGGGTCACGGCATTTTCATTTTATTTCTCACACATCCATTTCTTTACAATATTGAAGGTAAGGACAATTGAAGAAACTAAGCAGATTCTTTGAATGTGCTTGCACAATTTGTCTTTACAGCTTATTGTGAAGCTATTTTTCCATACTTTGAATCATTTCTTGATCATTTCTTTGTGAATCGTTTTCTTGAAATCTGGAAAGCTGACATAAATTCCTGAATACAGGAAACTCAAATGAATGGACTCTGAGCAAGTTCATCACAGGCTGAAAAGATTATTTTGCAGTCACAAAGAAAATTGTTTGTGAGATGTTTATGGGAAATAAGCCCTGCAGCAAGTGTACAGTCAACTCTGAAAATTTGATTCTGTATATACTTCAACAACCATCAAAGCTTGAAACAGGTTCAAAAACATGATGAACACTCCAAAGTGGTATAAGACAGCTGGGCCAGTGGTGCAATGGATAACGCGTCTGACTACAGATCAGAAGATTGTAGGTTCGACTCCTACCTGGCTCGTTTAAGTTGCCGTGATCGTATAGTGGTTAGTACTCTGCGTTGTGACCGCAGCAACCCCGGTTCGAATCCGGGTCACGGCATTTTCATTTTATTTCTCACACATCCATTTCTTTACAATATTGAAGGTAAGGACAATTGAAGAAACTAAGCAGATTCTTTGAATGTGCTTGCACAATTTGTCTTTACTGCTTATTGTGAAGCTATCTTTCCATACTTTGAATCATTTCTTTGTGAATCATTTTCTTTAAATCTGGAAAGCTGACATAAATTCCTGAATACAGGAAACTCAAATGAATGGACTCTGAGCAAGTTCATCACAGGCTGAAAAGATCATTTTGCAGTCACAAAAAGAATTGTTTGTGAGATGTTTATGGGAAATAAGCCCTGCAGCAAGTGTACAGTCAACTCTCAAAATTTGATTCTGTATATACTTCAATAACCATCAAAGCTTGAAACAGGTTCAAAAACATGATGAACACTCCAAGTGGCATAAGACAGCTGGGCCAGTGGCGCAATGGATAACGCGTCTGAATACGGATCAGCAGATTGTAGGTTCGACTCCTAGCTGGCTCGTTTAAGTTGCCGTGATCATATAGTGGTTAGTACTCTGCGTTGTAGCCGCAGCAACCCTGGTTCGAAGCAGTGTCACGGATTTTTCATTTTATTTCTCACACATCCATTTCTTTACAATATTGAAGGTAAGGACAATTGAAGAAACTAAGCAGATTCTTTGAATGTGCTTGCACAATTTGTCTTTACTGCTTATTGTGAAGCTATCTTTCCATACTTTGAATCATTTCTTTGTGAATCATTTTCTTGAAATCTGGAAAGCTGACATAAATTCCTGAATACAGGAAACTCAAATGAATGGACTCTGAGCAAGTTCATCACAGGCTGAAAAGATCATTTTGCAGTCACAAAAATAATTGTTTGTGAGATGTTTATGGGAAATAAGCCCTGCAGCAAGTGTACAGTCAACTCTCAAAATTTGATTCTGTATATACTTCAATAACCATCAAAGCTTGAAACAGGTTCAAAAACATGATGAACACTCCAAGTGGCATAAGACAGCTGGGCCAGTGGCGCAATGGATAACGCGTCTGACTACGGATCAGCAGATTGTAGGTTCGACTCCTACCTGGCTCGATTAAGTTGCCGTGATCGTATAGTGGTTAGTACTCTGCGTTGTAGCCGCAGCAACCCTGGTTCGAAGCAGTGTCACGGCATTTTCATTTTATTTCTCACACATCCATTTCTTTACAATATTGAAGGTAAGGACAATTGAAGAAACTAAGCAGATTCTTTGAATGTGCTTGCACAATTTGTCTTTACTGCTTATTGTGAAGCTATCTTTCCATACTTTGAATCATTTCTTTGTGAATCATTTTCTTGAAATCTGGAAAGCTGACATAAATTCCTGAATACAGGAAACTCAAATGAATGGACTCTGAGCAAGTTCATCACAGGCTGAAAAGATCATTTTGCAGTCACAAAAAAAATTGTTTGTGAGATGTTTATGGGAAATAAGCCCTGCAGCAAGTGTACAGTCAACTCTCAAAATTTGATTCTGTATATACTTCAATAACCATCAAAGCTTGAAACAGGTTCAAAAACATGATGAACACTCCAAAGTGGCATAAGACAGCTGGGCCAGTGGCGCAATGGATAACGCATCAGACTATGGATCAGAAGATTGTATGTTCGATTCCTACCTGGCTCGTTTAAGTTGGCGTGATCGTATAGTGGTTAGTACTCTGCGTTGTGGCCGCAGCAACCCCGGTTCGAATCCGGGTCACGGCATTTTCATTTTATTTCTCACACATCCATTTCTTTACAATATTGAAGGTAAGGACAATTGAAGAAACTAAGCAGATTCTTTGAATGTGCTTGCACAATTTGTCTTTACTGCTTATTGTGAAGCTATCTTTCCATACTTTGAATCATTTCTTTGTGAATCATTTTCTTGAAATCTGGAAAGCTGACATAAATTCCTGAATACAGGAAACTCAAATGAATGGACTCTGAGCAAGTTCATCACAGGCTGAAAAGATCATTTTGCAGTCACAAAAAAAATAGTTTGTGAGATGTTTATGGGAAATAAGCCCTGCAGCAAGTGTACAGTCAACTCTCAAAATTTGATTCTGTATATACTTCAATAACCATCAAAGCTTGAAACAGGTTCAAAAACATGATGAACACTCCAAAGTGGCATAAGACAGCTGGGCCAGTGGCGCAATGGATAACGCATCTGACTACGGATCAGAAGATTGTAGGTTCGACTCCTACCTGGCTCGTTTAAGATGCCATGATCGTATAGTGGTTAGTACTCTGCGTTGTGGCTGCAGCAACCCTGGTTCGAAGCCGTGTCACGGCATTTTCATTTTATTTCTCACACATCCATTTCTTTACAATATTGAAGGTAAGGACAATTGAAGAAATTAAGCAGATTCTTTGAATGTGCTTGCACAATTTGTCTTTACTGCTTATTGTGAAGCTATCTTTCCATACTTTGAATCATTTCTTTGTGAATCATTTTCTTGAAATCTGGAAAGCTGACATAAATTCCTGAATACAGGAAACTCAAATGAATGGACTCTGAGCAAGTTCATCACAGGCTGAAAAGATCATTTTGCAGTCACAAAAAAAATTGTTTGTGAGATGTTTATCGGAAATAAGCCCTGCAGCAAGTGTACAGTCAACTCTCAAAATTTGATTCTGTATATACTTCAATAACCATCAAAGCTTAAAACAGGTTCAAAAACATGATGAACACTCCAAGTGGCATAAGACAGCTGGGCCAGTGGCGCATTGGATAACACGTCTGACTACGGATCATCAGATTGTAGGTTCGACTCCTAGCTGGCTCGTTTAAGTTGCCTTGATCGTATAGTGGTTAGTACTCTGCGTTGTGGCCGCAGCAACCCAGGTTCGAATCCTGGTGACGGCATTTTCATTTTATTTCTCACACATCCATTTCTTTACAATATTGAAGGTAAGGACAATTGAAGAAACTAAGCAGATTCTTTGAATGTGCTTGCACAATTTGTCTTTACTGCTTATTGTGAAGCTATCTTTCCATACTTTGAATCATTTCTTGATCATTTCTTTGTGAATCATTTTCTTGAAACCTGGAAAGCTGACATAAATTCCTGAATACAGGAAACTCAAATGAATGGACTCTGAGCAAGTTCATCACAGGATGAAAAGATTATTTTGCAGTCAGAAAGAAAATTGTTTGTGAGATGTTTATGGGAAATAAGCCCTGCAGCAAGTGTACAGTCAACTCTGAAAATTTGATTCTGTATATACTTCAACAACCATCAAAGCTTGAAACAGGTTCAAAAACATGATGAACACTCCAAAGTAGTATAAGACAGCTGGGCCAGTGGCGCAATGGATAACGCGTCTGACTACGGATCAGACGATTGTATGTTCGACTCCTACCTGGCTCGTTTAAGTTGCCGTGATCGTATAGTGGTTAGTACTCTGCGTTGTGGCCGCAGCAACCCCGGTTCGAATCCGGGTCACAGCATTTTCATTTTATTTCTCACACATCCATTTCTTTACAATATTGAAGGTAAGGACAATTGAAGAAACTAAGCAGATTCTTTGAATGTGCTTGCACAATTTGTCTTTACTGCTTATTGTGAAGCTATCTTTCCATACTTTGAATCATTTCTTTGTGAATTATTTTCTTGAAATCTGGAAAGCTGACATAAATTCCTGAATACAGGAAACTCAAATGAATGGACTCTGAGCAAGTTCATCACAGGCTGAAAAGATTATTTTGTAGTCACAAAGAAAATTGTTTGTGAGATGTTTATGGGAAATAAGCCCTGCAGCAAGTGTACAGTCAACTCTGAAAATTTGATTCTGTATATACTTCAACAACCATCAAAGCTTGAAACAGGTTCAAAAACATGATGAACACTCCAAAGTGGTATAAGACAGCTGGGCCAGTGGCGCAATGGATAACACGTCTGACTACGGATCAGAATATATAGGTTCGACTCCTACCTGGCTCGTTTAAGTGATCGTATAGTGGTTAGTGCTCTGCGTTGTGGCCGCAGCAACCCCGGTTCGAATCCGGGTCACCGCATTTTCATTTTATTTCTCACACATCCATTTCTTTACAATATTGAAGGTAAGGACAATTGAAGAAACTAAGCAGATTCTTTGAATGTGCTTGCACAATTTGTCTTTACTGCTTATTGTGAAGCTATCTTTCCATACTTTGAATCATTTCTTTGTGAATCATTTTCTTGAAATCTGGAAAGCTGACATAAATTCCTGAATACAGGAAACTCAAATGAATGGACTCTGAGCAAGTTCATCACAGGCTTAAAAGATCATTTTGCAGTCACAAAAAAAATTGTTTGTGAGATGTTTATGGGAAATAAGCCCTGCAGCAAGTGTACAGTCAACTCTCAAAATTTGATTCTGTATATACTTCAATAACCATCAAAGCTTGAAACAGGTTCAAAAACAGGATGAACACTCCAAGTGGCATAAGACAGCTGGGCCAGTGGCGCAATGGATAACGCGTCTGACTACGGATCAGCAGATTGTATGTTCGACTCCTAACTGGCTCGTTTAAGTTGCCGTGATCGTATAGTGGTTAGTACTCTGCGTTGTGGCCGCAGCAACCCCGGTTCGAATCCGGGTCACGGCATTTTCATTTTATTTCTCACACATCCATTTCTTTACAATATTGAAGGTAAGGACAATTGAAGAAACTAAGCAGATTCTTTGAATGTGCTTGCACAATTTGTCTTAACTGCTTATTGTGAAGCTATTTTTCCATACTTTGAATCATTTCTTGATCATTTCTTTGTGAATCGTTTTCTTGAAATCTGGAAAGCTGACATAAATTCCTGAATACAGGAAACTCAAATGAATGGACTCTGAGCAAGTTCATCACAGGCTGAAAAGATTATTTTGCAGTCACAAAGAAAATTGTTTGTGAGATGTTTATGGGAAATAAGCCCTGCAGCAAGTGTACAGTCAACTCTCAAAATTTGATTCTGTATATACTTCAATAACCATTAAAGCTTAAAACAGGTTCAAAACCATGATGAACACTCCAAGTGGCATAAGACAGCTGGGCCAGTGGCGCATTGGATAACGCGTCTGACTACGGATCAGCGGATTGTTGGTTCAACTCCTAGCTGGCTCGTTTAAGTTGCCATGATCGTATAGTGGTTAGTACTCTGCGTTGTGGTCGCAGCAACCCTGGTTCGAAGCCGTGTCACGGCATTTTCATTTTATTTCTCACACATCCATTTCTTTACAATATTGAAGGTAAGGACAATTGAAGAAACTAAGCAGATTCTTTGTATGTGCTTGCACAATTTGTCTTTACTGCTTATTGTGAAGCTATCTTTCCATACTTTGAATCATTTCTTTGTGAATCATTTTCTTGAAATCTGGAAAGCTGACATAAATTCCTGAATACAGGAAACTCAAATGAATGGAATCTGAGCAAGTTCATCACAGGCTGAAAAGATTATTTTGCAGTCACAAAAAGAATTGTTTGTGAGATGTTTATGGGAAATAAGCCCTGCAGCAAGTGTACAGTCAACTCTGAAAATTTGATTCTGTATATACTTCAACAACCATCAAAGCTTGAAACAGGTTCAAAAACATGATGAACACTCCAAAATGGTATAAGACAGCTGGGCCAGTGGTGCAATGGATAACGCGTCTGACTACAGATCAGAAGATTGTAGGTTCGACTCCTACCTGGCTCGTTTAAGTTGCCGTGATCGTATAGTGGTTAGTACTCTGCATTGTGGCCGCAGCAACCCCGGTTCGAATCCGGGTCACGGCATTTTCATTTTATTTCTCACACATCCATTTCTTTACAATATTGAAGGTAAGGACAATTGAAGAAATTAAGCAGATTCTTTGAATGTGCTTGCACAATTTGTCTTTACTGCTTATTGTGAAGCTATCTTTCCATACTTTGAATCATTTCTTTGTGAATCATTTTCTTGAAATCTGGAAAGCTGACATAAATTCCTGAATACAGGAAACTCAAATGAATGGACTCTGAGCAAGTTCATCACAGGCTGAAAAGATCATTTTGCAGTCACAAAAAAAATTGTTTGTGAGATGTTTATCGGAAATAAGCCCTGCAGCAAGTGTACAGTCAACTCTCAAAATTTGATTCTGTATATACTTCAATAACCATCAAAGCTTAAAACAGGTTCAAAAACATGATGAACACTCCAAGTGGCATAAGACAGCTGGGCCAGTGGCGCATTGGATAACACGTCTGACTACGGATCATCAGATTGTAGGTTCGACTCCTAGCTGGCTCGTTTAAGTTGCCTTGATCGTATAGTGGTTAGTACTCTGCGTTGTGGCCGCAGCAACCCAGGTTCGAATCCTGGTGACGGCATTTTCATTTTATTTCTCACACATCCATTTCTTTACAATATTGAAGGTAAGGACAATTGAAGAAACTAAGCAGATTCTTTGAATGTGCTTGCACAATTTGTCTTTACTGCTTATTGTGAAGCTATCTTTCCATACTTTGAATCATTTCTTGATCATTTCTTTGTGAATCATTTTCTTGAAACCTGGAAAGCTGACATAAATTCCTGAATACAGGAAACTCAAATGAATGGACTCTGAGCAAGTTCATCACAGGATGAAAAGATTATTTTGCAGTCAGAAAGAAAATTGTTTGTGAGATGTTTATGGGAAATAAGCCCTGCAGCAAGTGTACAGTCAACTCTGAAAATTTGATTCTGTATATACTTCAACAACCATCAAAGCTTGAAACAGGTTCAAAAACATGATGAACACTCCAAAGTAGTATAAGACAGCTGGGCCAGTGGCGCAATGGATAACGCGTCTGACTACGGATCAGACGATTGTATGTTCGACTCCTACCTGGCTCGTTTAAGTTGCCGTGATCGTATAGTGGTTAGTACTCTGCGTTGTGGCCGCAGCAACCCCGGTTCGAATCCGGGTCACAGCATTTTCATTTTATTTCTCACACATCCATTTCTTTACAATATTGAAGGTAAGGACAATTGAAGAAACTAAGCAGATTCTTTGAATGTGCTTGCACAATTTGTCTTTACTGCTTATTGTGAAGCTATCTTTCCATACTTTGAATCATTTCTTTGTGAATTATTTTCTTGAAATCTGGAAAGCTGACATAAATTCCTGAATACAGGAAACTCAAATGAATGGACTCTGAGCAAGTTCATCACAGGCTGAAAAGATTATTTTGTAGTCACAAAGAAAATTGTTTGTGAGATGTTTATGGGAAATAAGCCCTGCAGCAAGTGTACAGTCAACTCTGAAAATTTGATTCTGTATATACTTCAACAACCATCAAAGCTTGAAACAGGTTCAAAAACATGATGAACACTCCAAAGTGGTATAAGACAGCTGGGCCAGTGGCGCAATGGATAACACGTCTGACTACGGATCAGAATATATAGGTTCGACTCCTACCTGGCTCGTTTAAGTGATCGTATAGTGGTTAGTGCTCTGCGTTGTGGCCGCAGCAACCCCGGTTCGAATCCGGGTCACCGCATTTTCATTTTATTTCTCACACATCCATTTCTTTACAATATTGAAGGTAAGGACAATTGAAGAAACTAAGCAGATTCTTTGAATGTGCTTGCACAATTTGTCTTTACTGCTTATTGTGAAGCTATCTTTCCATACTTTGAATCATTTCTTTGTGAATCATTTTCTTGAAATCTGGAAAGCTGACATAAATTCCTGAATACAGGAAACTCAAATGAATGGACTCTGAGCAAGTTCATCACAGGCTTAAAAGATCATTTTGCAGTCACAAAAAAAATTGTTTGTGAGATGTTTATGGGAAATAAGCCCTGCAGCAAGTGTACAGTCAACTCTCAAAATTTGATTCTGTATATACTTCAATAACCATCAAAGCTTGAAACAGGTTCAAAAACAGGATGAACACTCCAAGTGGCATAAGACAGCTGGGCCAGTGGCGCAATGGATAACGCGTCTGACTACGGATCAGCAGATTGTATGTTCGACTCCTAACTGGCTCGTTTAAGTTGCCGTGATCGTATAGTGGTTAGTACTCTGCGTTGTGGCCGCAGCAACCCCGGTTCGAATCCGGGTCACGGCATTTTCATTTTATTTCTCACACATCCATTTCTTTACAATATTGAAGGTAAGGACAATTGAAGAAACTAAGCAGATTCTTTGAATGTGCTTGCACAATTTGTCTTAACTGCTTATTGTGAAGCTATTTTTCCATACTTTGAATCATTTCTTGATCATTTCTTTGTGAATCGTTTTCTTGAAATCTGGAAAGCTGACATAAATTCCTGAATACAGGAAACTCAAATGAATGGACTCTGAGCAAGTTCATCACAGGCTGAAAAGATTATTTTGCAGTCACAAAGAAAATTGTTTGTGAGATGTTTATGGGAAATAAGCCCTGCAGCAAGTGTACAGTCAACTCTCAAAATTTGATTCTGTATATACTTCAATAACCATTAAAGCTTAAAACAGGTTCAAAACCATGATGAACACTCCAAGTGGCATAAGACAGCTGGGCCAGTGGCGCATTGGATAACGCGTCTGACTACGGATCAGCGGATTGTTGGTTCAACTCCTAGCTGGCTCGTTTAAGTTGCCATGATCGTATAGTGGTTAGTACTCTGCGTTGTGGTCGCAGCAACCCTGGTTCGAAGCCGTGTCACGGCATTTTCATTTTATTTCTCACACATCCATTTCTTTACAATATTGAAGGTAAGGACAATTGAAGAAACTAAGCAGATTCTTTGTATGTGCTTGCACAATTTGTCTTTACTGCTTATTGTGAAGCTATCTTTCCATACTTTGAATCATTTCTTTGTGAATCATTTTCTTGAAATCTGGAAAGCTGACATAAATTCCTGAATACAGGAAACTCAAATGAATGGACTCTGAGCAAGTTCATCACAGGCTGAAAAGATCATTTTGCAGTCACAAAAAGAATTGTTTGTGAGATGTTTATGGGAAATAAGCCCTGCAGCAAGTGTACAGTCAACTCTGAAAATTTGATTCTGTATATACTTCAACAACCATCAAAGCTTGAAACAGGTTCAAAAACATGATGAACACTCCAAAATGGTATAAGACAGCTGGGCCAGTGGTGCAATGGATAACGCGTCTGACTACAGATCAGAAGATTGTAGGTTCGACTCCTACCTGGCTCGTTTAAGTTGCCGTGATCGTATAGTGGTTAGTACTCTGCATTGTGGCCGCAGCAACCCCGGTTCGAATCCGGGTCACGGCATTTTCATTTTATTTCTCACACATCCATTTCTTTACAATATTGAAGGTAAGGACAATTGAAGAAACTAAGCAGATTCTTTGAATGTGCTTGCACAATTTGTCTTTACTGCTTATTGTGAAGCTATCTTTCCATACTTTGAATCATTTCTTTGTGAATCATTTTCTTGAAATCTGGAAAGCTGACATAAATTCCTGAATACAGGAAACTCAAATGAATGGACTCTGAGCAAGTTCATCACAGGCTGAAAAGATCATTTTGCAGTCACAAAAAGAATTGTTTGTGAGATGTTTATGGGAAATAAGCCCTGCAGCAAGTGTACAGTCAACTCTCAAAATTTGATTCTGTATATACTTCAATAACCATCAAAGCTTGAAACAGGTTCAAAAACATGATGAACACTCCAAGTTGCATAAGACAGCTGGGCCAGTGGCGCAATGGATAACGCGTCTGACTACGGATCAGCAGATTGTAGGTTCGACTCCTAGCTGGCTCGTTTAAGTTGCCGTGATCGTATAGTGGTTAGTACTCTGCGTTGTAGCCGCAGCAACCCTGGTTCGAAGCAGTGTCACGGCATTTTCATTTTATTTCTCACACATCCATTTCTTTACAATATTGAAGGTAAGGACAATTGAAGAAACTAAGCAGATTCTTTGAATGTGCTTGCACAATTTGTCTTTACTGCTTATTGTGAAGCTATCTTTCCATACTTTGAATCATTTCTTTGTGAATCATTTTCTTTAAATCTGGAAAGCTGACATAAATTCCTGAATACAGGAAACTCAAATGAATGGACTCTGAGCAAGTTCATCACAGGCTGAAAAGATCATTTTGCAGTCACAAAAAGAATTGTTTGTGAGATGTTTATGGGAAATAAGCCCTGCAGCAAGTGTACAGTCAACTCTCAAAATTTGATTCTGTATATACTTCAATAACCATCAAAGCTTGAAACAGGTTCAAAAACATGATGAACACTCCAAGTGGCATAAGACAGCTGGGCCAGTGGCGCAATGGATAACGCGTCTGAATACGGATCAGCAGATTGTAGGTTCGACTCCTAGCTGGCTCGTTTAAGTTGCCGTGATCATATAGTGGTTAGTACTCTGCGTTGTAGCCGCAGCAACCCTGGTTCGAAGCAGTGTCACGGATTTTTCATTTTATTTCTCACACATCCATTTCTTTACAATATTGAAGGTAAGGACAATTGAAGAAACTAAGCAGATTCTTTGAATGTGCTTGCACAATTTGTCTTTACTGCTTATTGTGAAGCTATCTTTCCATACTTTGAATCATTTCTTTGTGAATCATTTTCTTGAAATCTGGAAAGCTGACATAAATTCCTGAATACAGGAAACTCAAATGAATGGACTCTGAGCAAGTTCATCACAGGCTTAAAAGATCATTTTGCAGTCACAAAAAAAATTGTTTGTGAGATGTTTATGGGAAATAAGCCCTGCAGCAAGTGTACAGTCAACTCTCAAAATTTGATTCTGTATATACTTCAATAACCATCAAAGCTTGAAACAGGTTCAAAAACATGATGAACACTCCAAAGTGGCATAAGACAGCTGGGCCAGTGGCACAATGGATAACGCATCTGACTACGGATCAGAAGATTGTATGTTCGACTCCTACCTGGCTCGTTTAAGTTGCCGTGATCGTATAGTGGTTAGTACTCTGCGTTGTGGCCGCAGCAACCCCGGTTCGAATCTGGGTCACGGCATTTTCATTTTATTTCTCACACATCCATTTCTTTACAATATTGAAGGTAAGGACAATTGAAGAAACTAAGCAGATTCTTTGAATGTGCTTGCACAATTTGTCTTTACTGCTTATTGTGAAGCTATCTTTCCATACTTTGAATCATTTCTTTGTGAATCATTTTCTTGAAATCTGGAAAGCTGACATAAATTCCTGAATACAGGAAACTCAAATGAATGGACTCTGAGCAAGTTCATCACAGGCTGAAAAGATCATTTTGCAGTCACAAAAAGAATTGTTTGTGAGATGTTTATGGGAAATAAGCCCTGCAGCAAGTGTACAGTCAACTCTCAAAATTTGATTCTGTATATACTTCAATAACCATCAAAGCTTAAAACAGGTTCAAAAACATGATGAACACTCCAAGTGGCATAAGACAGCTGGGCCAGTGGCGCATTGGATAACGCGTCTGACTACGGATCAGCAGATTGTTGGTTCGACTCCTAGCTGGCTCGTTTAAGTTGCCGTGATCGTATAGTGGTTAGTACTCTGCATTGTGGTCGCAGCAACCCTGGTTCGAAGCCGTGTCATGGCATTTTCATTTTATTTCTCACACATCCATTTCTTTACAATATTGAAGGTAAGGACAATTGAAGAAACTAAGCAGATTCTTTGAATGTGCTTGCACAATTTGTCTTTACTGCTTATTGTGAAGCTATCTTTCCATACTTTGAATCATTTCTTTGTGAATCATTTTCTTGAAATCTGGAAAGCTGACATAAATTCCTGAATACAGGAAACTCAAATGAATGGACTCTGAGCAAGTTCATCACAGGCTGAAAAGATCATTTTGCAGTCACAAAAAGAATTGTTTGTGAGATGTTTATGGGAAATAAGCCCTGCAGCAAGTGTACAGTCAACTCTCAAAATTTGATTCTGTATATACTTCAATAACCATCAAAGCTTGAAACAGGTTCAAAAACATGATGAACACTCCAAAGTGGCATAAGACAGCTGGGCCAGTGGCGCAATGGATAACGCATCAGACTATGGATCAGAAGATTGTATGTTCGACTCCTACCTGGCTCGTTTAAGTTGCCGTGATCGTATAGTGGTTAGTACTCTGCGTTGTGGCCGCAGCAACCCCGGTTCGAATCCGGGTCACGGCATTTTCATTTTATTTCTCACACATCCATTTCTTTACAATATTGAAGGTAAGGACAATTGAAGAAACTAAGCAGATTCTTTGAATGTGCTTGCACAATTTGTCTTTACTGCTTATTGTGAAGCTATCTTTCCATACTTTGAATCATTTCTTTGTGAATTATTTTCTTAAAATCTGGAAAGCTGACATAAATTCCTGAATACAGGAAACTCAAATGAATGGACTCTGAGCAAGTTCATCACAGGCTGAAAAGATTATTTTGTAGTCACAAAAAAAATTGTTTGTGAGATGTTTATGGGAAATAAGCCCTGCAGCAAGTGTACAGTCAACTCTCAAAATTTGATTCTGTATATACTTCAATAACCATCAAAGCTTGAAACAGGTTCAAAAACAGGATGAACACTCCAAGTGGCATAAGACAGCTGGGCCAGTGGCGCAATGGATAACGCGTCTGACTACGGATCAGCAGATTGTATGTTCGACTCCTAACTGGCTCGTTTAAGTTGCCGTGATCGTATAGTGGTTAGTACTCTGCGTTGTGGCCGCAGCAACCCCGGTTTGAATCCGGGTCACGGCATTTTCATTTTATTTCTCACACATCCATTTCTTTACAATATTGAAGGTAAGGACAATTGAAGAAACTAAGCAGATTCTTTGAATGTGCTTGCACAATTTGTCTTTACTGCTTATTGTGAAGCTATTTTTCCATACTTTGAATCATTTCTTGATCATTTCTTTGTGAATCGTTTTCTTGAAATCTGGAAAGCTGACATAAATTCCTGAATACAGGAAACTCAAATGAATGGACTCTGAGCAAGTTCATCACAGGCTGAAAAGATTATTTTGCAGTCACAAAGAAAATTGTTTGTGAGATGTTTATGGGAAATAAGCCCTGCTGCAAGTGTACAGTCAACTCTGAAAATTTGATTCTGTATATACTTCAACAACCATCAAAGCTTGAAACAGGTTCAAAAACATGATGAACACTCCAAAGTGGTATAAGACGGCTGGGCCAGTGGTGCAATGGATAACGCGTCTGACTACAGATCAGAAGATTGTAGGTTCGACTCCTACCTGGCTCGTTTAAGTTGCCGTGATCGTATAGTGGTTAGTACTCTGCGTTGTGGCCGCAGCAACCCCGGTTCGAATCCGGGTCACGGCATTTTCATTTTATTTCTCACACATCCATTTCTTTACAATATTGAAGGTAAGGACAATTGAAGAAACTAAGCAGATTCTTTGAATGTGCTTGCACAATTTGTCTTTACTGCTTATTGTGAAGCTATCTTTCCATACTTTGAATCATTTCTTTGTGAATCATTTTCTTGAAATCTGGAAAGCTGACATAAATTCCTGAATACAGGAAACTCAAATGAATGGACTCTGAGCAAGTTAATCACAGGCTGAAAAGATCATTTTGCAGTCACAAAAAGAATTGTTTGTGAGATGTTTATGGGAAATAAGCCCTGCAGCAAGTGTACAGTCAACTCTCAAAATTTGATTCTGTATATACTTCAATAACCATCAAAGCTTAAAACAGGTTCAAAAACATGATGAACACTCCAAGTGGCATAAGACAGCTGGGCCAGTGGCGCATTGGATAACGCGTCTGACTACGAATCAGCAGATTGTAGGTTCGACTCCTAGCTGGCTTGTTTAAGTTGCCGTGATCGTATAGTGGTTAGTACTCTGCGTTGTGGTCGCAGCAACCCTGGTTCGAAGCCGTGTCACGGCATTTTCATTTTATTTCTCACACATCCATTTCTTTACAATATTGAAGGTAAGGACAATTGAAGAAACTAAGCAGATTCTTTGAATGTGCTTGCACAATTTGTCTTTACTGCTTATTGTGAAGCTATCTTTCCATACTTTGAATCATTTCTTTGTGAATCATTTTCTTTAAATCTGGAAAGCTGACATAAATTCCTGAATACAGGAAACTCAAATGAATGGACTCTGAGCAAGTTCATCACAGGCTGAAAAGATCATTTTGCAGTCACAAAAAGAATTGTTTGTGAGATGTTTATGGGAAATAAACCCTGCAGCAAGTGTACAGTCAACTCTCAAAATTTGATTCTGTATATACTTCAATAACCATCAAAGCTTGAAACAGGTTCAAAAACATGATGAACACTCCAAGTGGCATAAGACAGCTGGGCCAGTGGCGCAATGGATATCGCGTCTGACTACGGATCAGCAGATTGTAGGTTCGACTCCTAGCTGGCTCGTTTAAGTTGCCGTGATCGTATAGTGGTTAGTACTCTGCGTTGTAGCCGCAGCAACCCTGGTTCGAAGCAGTGTCACGGATTTTTCATTTTATTTCTCACACATCCATTTCTTTACAATATTGAAGGTAAGGACAATTGAAGAAACTAAGCAGATTCTTTGAATGTGCTTGCACAATTTGTCTTTACTGCTTATTGTGAAGCTATCTTTCCATACTTTGAATCATTTCTTTGTGAATCATTTTCTTGAAATCTGGAAAGCTGACATAAATTCCTGAATACAGGAAACTCAAATGAATGGACTCTGAGCAAGTTCATCACAGGCTGAAAAGATCATTTTGCAGTCACAAAAAAAATTGTTTGTGAGATGTTTATGGGAAATAAGCCCTGCAGCAAGTGTACAGTCAACTCTCAAAATTTGATTCTGTATATACTTCAATAACCATCAAAGCTTGAAACAGGTTCAAAAACTTGATGAACACTCCAAAGTGGCATAAGACAGCTGGGCCAGTGGCGCAATGGATAACGCATCTGACTACGGATCAGAAGATTGTATGTTCGACTCCTTCCTGGCTCGTTTAAGTTGCCGTGATCGTATAGTGGTTAGTACTCTGCGTTGTGGCCGCAGCAACCCCGGTTCGAATCCGGGTCACGGCATTTTCATTTTATTTCTCACACATCCATTTCTTTACAATATTGAAGGTAAGGACAATTGAAGAAACTAAGCAGATTCTTTGAATGTGCTTGCACAATTTGTCTTTTCTGCTTATTGTGAAGCTATCTTTCCATACTTTGAATCATTTCTTTGTGAATTATTTTCTTGAAATCTGGAAAGCTGACATAAATTCCTGAATACAGGAAACTCAAATGAATGGACTCTGAGCAAGTTCATCACAGGCTGAAAAGATTATTTTGTAGTCACAAAGAAAATTGTTTGTGAGATGTTTATGGGAAATAAGCCCTGCAGCAAGTGTACAGTCAACTCTGAAAATTTGATTCTGTATATACTTTAACAACCATCAAAGCTTGAAACAGGTTCAAAAACATGATGAACACTCCAAAGTGGTATAAGACAGCTGGGCCAGTGGCGCAATGGATAACGCGTTTGACTACGGATCAGAATATATAGGTTCGACTCCTACCTGGCTCGTTTAAGTTGTCGTGATCGTATAGTGGTTAGTACTCTGCGTTGTGGCCGCAGCAACCCTGGTTTGAATCCGTGTCACGGCATTTTCATTTTATTTCTCACACATCCATTTCTTTACAATATTGAAGGTAAGGACAATTGAAGAAACTAAGCAGATTCTTTGAATGTGCTTGCACAATTTGTCTTTACTGCTTATTGTGAAGCTATCTTTCCATACTTTGAATCATTTCTTTGTGAATCATTTTCTTGAAATCTGGAAAGTTGACATAAATTCCTGAATACAGGAAACTCAAATGAATGGACTCTGAGCAAGTTCATCACAGGCTGAAAAGATTATTTTGCAGTCACAAAGAAAATTGTTTGTGAGATGTTTATGGGAAATAAGCCCTGCAGCAAGTGTACAGTCAACTCTCAAAATTTGATTCTGTATATACTTCAATAACCATCAAAGCTTGAAACAGGTTCAAAAACAGGATGAACACTCCAAGTGGCATAAGACAGCTGGGTCAGTGGCGCAATGGATAACGCGTCTGACTACGGATCAGCAGATTGTATGTTCGACTCCTAACTGGCTCGTTTAAGTTGCCTTGATCGTATAGTGGTTAGTACTCTGCGTTGTGGCCGCAGCAACCCCAGTTCGAATCCGGGTCACAGCATTTTCATTTTATTTCTCACACATCCATTTCTTTACAATATTGAAGGTAAGGACAATTGAAGAAACTAAGCAGATTCTTTGAATGTGCTTGCACAATTTGTCTTTACTGCTTATTGTGAAGCTATTTTTCCATACTTTGAATCATTTTTTTGATCATTTCTTTGTGAATCGTTTTCTTGAAATCTGGAAAGCTGACATAAATTCCTGAATACAGGAAACTCAAATGAATGGACTCTGAGCAAGTTCATCACAGGCTGAAAAGATTATTTTGCAGTCACAAAAAAAATTGTTTGTGAGATGTTTATGGGAAATAAGCCCTGCAGCAAGTGTACAGTCAACTCTGAAAATTTGATTCTGTATATACTTCAACAACCATCAAAGCTTGAAACAGGTTCAAAAACATGATGAACACTCCAAAGTGGTATAAGTCAACTGGGCCAGTGGTGCAATGGATAACGCGTCTGACTACAGATCAGAAGATTGTAGGTTCGACTCCTACCTGGCTCGTTTAAGTTGCTGTGATCGTATAGTGGTTAGTACTCTGCGTTGTGGCTGCAGCAACCCCGGTTCGAATCCGGGTCACGGCATTTTCATTTTATTTCTCACACATCCATTTCTTTACAATATTGAAGGTAAGGACAATTGAAGAAACTAAGCAGATTCTTTGAATGTGCTTGCACAATTTGTCTTTACTGCTTATTGTGAAGCTATCTTTCCATACTTTGAATCATTTCTTTGTGAATCATTTTCTTGAAATCTGGAAAGCTGACATAAATTCCTGAATACAGGAAACTCAAATGAATGGACTCTGAGCAAGTTCATCACAGGCTGAAAAGATCATTTTGCAGTCACAAAAAGAATTGTTTGTGAGATGTTTATGGGAAATAAGCCCTGCAGCAAGTGTACAGTCAACTCTCAAAATTTGATTCTGTATATACTTCAATAACCATCAAAGCTTAAAACAGGTTCAAAAACATGATGAACACTCCAAGTGGCATAAGACAGCTGGGCCAGTGGCGCATTGGATAACACGTCTGACTACGGATCAGCAGATTGTAGGTTCGACTCCTAGCTGGCTCGTTTAAGTTGCCGTGATCGTATAGTGGTTAGTACTCTGCGTTGTGGTCGCAGCAATCGTTCGAAGCCTTGTCACGGCATTTTCATTTTATTTCTCACACATCCATTTCTTTACAATATTGAAGGTAAGGACAATTGAAGAAACTAAGCAGATTCTTTGAATGTGCTTGCACAATTTGTCTTTACTGCTTATTGTGAAGCTATCTTTCCATACTTTGAATCATTTCTTTGTGAATCATTTTCTTGAAATCTGGAAAGCTGACATAAATTCCTGAATACAGGAAACTCAAATGAATGGACTCTGAGCAAGTTCATCACAGGCTGAAAAGATCATTTTGCAGTCACAAAAAGAATTGTTTGTGAGATGTTTATGGGAAATAAGCCCTGCAGCAAGTGTACAGTCAACTCTCAAAATTTGATTCTGTATATACTTCAATAACCATCAAAGCTTGAAACAGGTTCAAAAACATGATGAACACTCCAAGTGGCATAAGACAGCTGGGCCAGTGGCGCAATGGATAACGCGTTTGACTACGGATCTGCAGAGTGTAGGTTCGACTCCTAGCTGACTCGTTTAAGTTGCCGTGATCGTATAGTGGTTAGTACTCTGCGTTGTAGCCGCAGCAACCCTGGTTCGAAGCAGTGTCACGGCATTTTCATTTTATTTCTCACACATCCATTTCTTTACAATATTGAAGGTAAGGACAATTGAAGAAACTAAGCAGATTCTTTGAATGTCCTTGCACAATTTGTCTTTACTGCTTATTGTGAAGCTATCTTTCCATACTTTGAATCATTTCTTTGTGAATCATTTTCTTGAAATCTGGAAAGCTGACATAAATTCCTGAATACAGGAAACTCAAATGAATGGACTCTGAGCAAGTTCATCACAGGCTGAAAAGATCATTTTGCAGTCACAAAAAAATTGTTTGTGAGATGTTTATGGGAAATAAGCCCTGCAGCAAGTGTACAGTCAACTCTCAAAATTTGATTCTGTATATACTTCAATAACCATCAAAGCTTGAAACAGGTTCAAAAACATGATGAACACTCCAAAATGGCATAAGACAGCTGGGCCAGTGGCGCAATGGATAACGCATCTTACTACGGATCAGAAGATTGTAGGTTCGACTCCTACCTGGCTCGTTTAAGTTGCCGTGATCGTATAGTGGTTAGTACTCTGCGTTGTGGCTGCAGCAACCCTGGTTCGAAGCTGTGTCACGGCATTTTCATTTTATTTCTCACACATCCATTTCTTTACAATATTGAAGATAAGGACAATTAAAGAAACTAAGCAGATTCTTTGAATGTGCTTGCACAATTTGTCTTTACTGCTTATTGTGAAGCTATCTTTCCATACTTTGAATCATTTCTTTGTGAATAATTTTCTTGAAATCTGGAAAGCTGACATAAATTCCTGAATACAGGAAACTCAAATGAATGGACTCTGAGCAAGTTCATCACAGGCTGAAAAGATCATTTTGCAGTCACAAAAAGAATTGTTTGTGAGATGTTTATGGGAAATAAGCCCTGCAGCAAGTGTACAGTCAACTCTCAAAATTTGATTCTGTATATACTTCAATAACCATCAAAGCTTAAAACAGGTTCAAAAACATGATGAACACTCCAAGTGGCATAAGACAGCTGGGCCAGTGGCGCATTGGATAACGCGTCTGACTACGGATCAGCAGATTGTAGGTTCGACTCCTAGCTGGCTCGTTTAAGTTGCCTTGATCGTATAGTGGTTAGTACTCTGCGTTGTGGCCGCAGCAACCCTGGTTCGAATCCGGGTGACGGCATTTTCATTTTATTTCTCACACATCCATTTCTTTACAATATTGAAGGTAAGGACAATTGAAGAAACTAAGCAGATTCTTTGAATGTGCTTGCACAATTTGTCTTTACTGCTTATTGTGAAGCTATCTTTCCATACTTTGAATCATTTCTTGATCATTTCTTTGTGAATCACTTTCTTGAAATCTGGAAAGCTGACATAAATTCCTGAATACAGGAAACTCAAATGAATGGACTCTGAGCAAGTTCATCACAGGCTGAAAAGATTATTTTGTAGTCACAAAGAAAATTGTTTGTGAGATGTTTATGGGAAATAAGCCCTGCAGCAAGTGTACAGTCAACTCTGAAAATTTGATTCTGTATATACTTCAACAACCATCAAAGCTTGAAACAGGTTCAAAAACATGATGAACACTCCAAAGTGGTATAAGACAGCTGGGCCAGTGGCGCAATGGATAACGCGTCTGACTACGGATCAGAAGATTGTAGGTTCGACTCCTACCTGGCTCGTTTAAGTTGTCGTGATCGTATAGTGGTTAGTACTCTGCGTTGTGGCCGCAGCAACCCCGGTTCGAATCTGGGTCACGGCATTTTCATTTTATTTCTCACACATCCATTTCTTTACAATATTGAAGGTAAGGACAATTGAAGAAACTAAGCAGATTCTTTGAATGTGCTTGCACAATTTGTCTTTACTGCTTATTGTGAAGCTATCTTTCCATACTTTGAATCATTTCTTTGTGAATCATTTTCTTGAAATCTGGAAAGCTGACATAAATTCCTGAATACAGGAAACTCAAATGAATGGACTCTGAGCAAGTTCATCACAGGCTGAAAAGATCATTTTGCAGTCACAAAAAAAATTGTTTGTGAGATGTTTATGGGAAATAAGCCCTGCAGCAAGTGTACAGTCAACTCTCAAAATTTGATTCTGTATATACTTCAATAACCATCAAAGCTTGAAACAGGTTCAAAAACAGGATGAACACTCCAAGTGGCATAAGACAGCTGGGCCAGTGGAGCAATGAATAACGCGTCTGACTACGGATCAGCAGATTGTATGTTCGACTCCTACCTGGCTCGTTTAAGTTGCCGTGATCGTATAGTGGTTAGTACTCTGCGTTGTGGCCGCAGCAACCCAGGTTCGAATCCGGGTGATGGCATTTTAATTTTATTTCTCACACATCCATTTCTTTACAATATTGAAGGTAAGGACAATTGAAGAAACTAAGCAGATTCTTTGAATGTGCTTGCACAATTTGTCTTTACTGCTTATTGTGAAGCTATCTTTCCATACTTTGAATCATTTCTTGATCATTTCTTTGTGAATCGTTTTCTTGAAATCTGGAAAGCTGACATAAATTCCTGAATACAGGAAACTCAAATGAATGGACTCTGAGCAAGTTCATCACAGGATGAAAAGATTATTTTGCAGTCACAAAGAAAATTGTTTGTGAGATGTTTATGGGAAATAAGCCCTGCAGCAAGTGTACAGTCAACTCTAAAAATTTGATTCTGTATATACTTCAACAACCATCAAAGCTTGAAACAGGTTCAAAAACATGATGAACACTCCAAAGTGATATAAGACACCTGGGCCAGTGGCGCAATGGATAACGCGTCTGACTATGGATCAGAAGATTGTAGGTTCGACTCCTACCTGGCTCGTTTAAGTTGCCGTGATCGTATAGTGGTTAGTACTCTGCGTTGTAGCCGCAGCAACCCTGGTTCGAAGCAGTGTCACGGCATTTTCATTTTATTTCTCACACATCCATTTCTTTACAATATTGAAGGTAAGGACAATTGAAGAAACTAAGCAGATTCTTTGAATGTGCTTGCACAATTTGTCTTTACTGCTTATTGTGAAGCTATCTTTCCATACTTTGAATCATTTCTTTGTGAATCATTTTCTTGAAATCTGGAAAGCTGACATAAATTCCTGAATACAGGAAACTCAAATGAATAGACTCTGAGCAAGTTCATCACAGGCTGAAAAGATCATTTTGCAGTCACAAAAAAAATTGTTTGTGAGATGTTTATGGGAAATAAGCCCTGCAGCAAGTGTACAGTCAACTCTCAAAATTTGATTCTGTATATACTTCAATAACCATCAAAGCTTGAAACAGGTTCAAAAACATGATGAACACTCCAAAGTGGCATAAGACAGCTGGGCCAGTGGCGCAATGGATAACGCATCTTACTACGGATCAGAAGATTGTAGGTTCGACTCCTACCTGGCTCGTTTAAGTTGCCGTGATCGTATAGTGGTTAGTACTCTGCGTTGTGGCTGCAGCAACCCTGGTTCGAAGCTGTGTCACGGCATTTTCATTTTATTTCTCACATCCATTTCTTTACAATATTGAAGGTAAGGACAATTGAAGAAACTAAGCAGATTCTTTGAATGTGCTTGCACAATTTGTCTTTACTGCTTATTGTGAAGCTATCTTTCCATACTTTGAATCATTTCTTTGTGAATCATTTTCTTGAAATCTGGAAAGCTGACATAAATTCCTGAATACAGGAAACTCAAATGAATGGACTCTGAGCAAGTTCATCACAGGCTGAAAAGATCATTTTGCAGTCACAAAAAAAATTGTTTGTGAGATGTTTATGGGAAATAAGCCCTGCAGCAAGTGTACAGTCAACTCTCAAAATTTGATTCTGTATATACTTCAATAACCATCAAAGCTTGAAACAGGTTCAAAAACAGGATGAACACTCCAAGTGGCATAAGACAGCTGGGCCAGTGGCGCAATGAATAACGCGTCTGACTACGGATCAGCAGATTGTATGTTCGACTCCTACCTGGCTCGTTTAAGTTGCCGTGATCGTATAGTGGTTAGTACTCTGTGTTGTGGCCGCAGCAACCCAGGTTCGAATCCGGGTGATGGCATTTTAATTTTATTTCTCACACATCCATTTCTTTACAATATTGAAGGTAAGGACAATTGAAGAAACTAAGCAGATTCTTTGAATGTGCTTGCACAATTTGTCTTTACTGCTTATTGTGAAGCTATCTTTCCATACTTTGAATCATTTCTTGATCATTTCTTTGTGAATCGTTTTCTTGAAATCTGGAAAGCTGACATAAATTCCTGAATACAGGAAACTCAAATGAATGGACTCTGAGCAAGTTCATCACAGGATGAAAAGATTATTTTGCAGTCACAAAGAAAATTGTTTGTGAGATGTTTATGGGAAATAAGCCCTGCAGCAAGTGTACAGTCAACTCTAAAAATTTGATTCTGTATATACTTCAACAACCATCAAAGCTTGAAACAGGTTCAAAAACATGATGAACACTCCAAAGTGATATAAGACACCTGGGCCAGTGGCGCAATGGATAACGCGTCTGACTATGGATCAGAAGATTGTAGGTTCGACTCCTACCTGGCTCGTTTAAGTTGCCGTGATCGTATAGTGGTTAGTACTCTGCGTTGTAGCCGCAGCAACCCTGGTTCGAAGCAGTGTCACGGCATTTTCATTTTATTTCTCACACATCCATTTCTTTACAATATTGAAGGTAAGGACAATTGAAGAAACTAAGCAGATTCTTTGAATGTGCTTGCACAATTTGTCTTTACTGCTTATTGTGAAGCTATCTTTCCATACTTTGAATCATTTCTTTGTGAATCATTTTCTTGAAATCTGGAAAGCTGACATAAATTCCTGAATACAGGAAACTCAAATGAATAGACTCTGAGCAAGTTCATCACAGGCTGAAAAGATCATTTTGCAGTCACAAAAAAAATTGTTTGTGAGATGTTTATGGGAAATAAGCCCTGCAGCAAGTGTACAGTCAACTCTCAAAATTTGATTCTGTATATACTTCAATAACCATCAAAGCTTGAAACAGGTTCAAAAACATGATGAACACTCCAAAGTGGCATAAGACAGCTGGGCCAGTGGCGCAATGGATAACGCATCTTACTACGGATCAGAAGATTGTAGGTTCGACTCCTACCTGGCTCGTTTAAGTTGCCGTGATCGTATAGTGGTTAGTACTCTGCGTTGTGGCTGCAGCAACCCTGGTTCGAAGCTGTGTCACGGCATTTTCATTTTATTTCTCACATCCATTTCTTTACAATATTGAAGGTAAGGACAATTGAAGAAACTAAGCAGATTCTTTGAATGTGCTTGCACAATTTGTCTTTACTGCTTATTGTGAAGCTATCTTTCCATACTTTGAATCATTTCTTTGTGAATAATTTTCTTGAAATCTGGAAAGCTGACATAAATTCCTGAATACAGGAAACTCAAATGAATGGACTCTGAGCAAGTTCATCACAGGCTGAAAAGATCATTGTCAGGAATCGACTTACCAGGCTGACATCCGTCCGCCGCTGCGGACTCCGTCCTGGCTCCCTGCGGTCACCTGTCACCTATGCCCCTGCCATGGGACATCATCAAGGGCCTGGGAACACTCCTGAGACAGCGGGCGTGTAGCGCGCCGCGTCCCCGCTAGGCCGCGGCGTGGGCGCCGCCATGACAGTCTGCAAACAGCCAGTATACTGCGGCCAATCCGGTGCTTGGCCGCACCCACTTTCCTTCACTCACCCAATCCCTGTGCACCATGGGGTACATAAGAGACTGCAGGATCAGTCTGCAGGCATCCTGGACTTTGTGTCACTCCAGCGACCCATGTGAAAGGATCTGTTCCTGTTCCTCCTGTGTTCCTGGTTCTCTGTTAAGAACTTGTACTCCTGGTTACTCTGCACAGCTCCGTGGAACTTCAAGGCCCAGCAATACCTGCAACCTGCAAACAAGGCTTCACACTCATCACCACCTTGTGTGCTTCAGCCTGCAGTTGAAGACTGACTCCAGGTGTGTTTCATTCCTCCACCTGTGATACAGCTTGCTGCTGCCAGTGCCTCATCACCTGCACTGTGAAGTCAGACTCCTGCCTCTGCTCAGGTTTGCCATTTCCACCTTGCTGCCTAAGTTTCCTGTGTTAAAACCTGCACTGGTTTCCAAACCAGAACCATTTCACAAGCACTTGTTCTTCTGTTTATATTTTACCGGATATTATTTTCTCAAGTCATCTGTCATCCATTGCCATAGACTTTCAGTTATCATACTGAGTGATTGACTTTATTCATCTGTTATTATTGTTTCTGCTACCATTCTGTATTATATCATCTGCCAAATAAAATACCATTGCGCTCATGCGCAGGAACGTTATCCAGCCTCCTCGTTTTCTCCCATCTACCTCCACTGACCCACTAGCGCCCCCTCCGGGGACACAGCCCAAACACAATCTGACAGTAAGTCCAGGATCGATGGACTCGGATGGTGGACGGAGTGTGGGGTCAGAGGCCTTGCAAAATCTGGTCTCCCGTCTGGATGGTCAAGAGGTTGCGCAGCAGCAGATGCTTCAATTCCTGCAAGGGATGTCCTCCCGATTAGATACACTACAGCAATCCCTGCCTAGTGTACTCTCTCCTACTGTTCCTGTTACTCCAGCACCTGCCAGTGCTGTGAGTTCTTCTATGCCGGCTGCATCAGCTCCAGTGTCACGTCTGCACCTGCCCGTGCCGAGCAAGTATGATGGCAGTCCAAAGTTATGTCGCGGGTTTCTCAACCAATGTGAAATACAGTTTGAGTTATTGCCACATAATTTCCCCACGCCAAGATCCAAGGTTGCCTACATCATCTCCTTACTCTCTGGATCTGCTCTGAGTTGGGTGTCTCCTCTGTGGGAACGTGCTGACCCTCTGATTAACAACTACACAGACTTCGTGTCAACCTTCAGACGGATCTTTGACGAGCCTGGTCGTGCAACATCAGCTTCGGCAGACCTGATCCAACTTCGTCAAGGTACCCGAAGCATGGGACAATATGTCATCCAGTTCCAGACGTTGGCTGCAGAAATTCAGTGGAACAACCAAGCTCTGGTAGCAGCTTTCTGGCACGGACTCTCGGATCGGATCAAGGATGAACTGGCGACCCGTGACATTCCTGTTCAACTGTCTGATTTGATCTCCCTGTGCATTAAGTTGGACTCTCGCATCCGCGAACGCAATAATGAACGCGCTCGGAGTGAGCCACGCAGATTAAGGTTCATACCTTCTGTACAGTTCCAGTCTCCCTCTTCTGACGAGCCTATGCAGATAAATAGGTCCCGCCTAACTCCTGAAGAGCGGGCAAGAAGAATACGTGAGAGACTTTGCCTATACTGTGCTGCTGCGGGCCATCAGATTAACTCCTGCACGGTGCGTTCGGGAAACGCCAGATCCTAACTTGTAAGGGAGGAGTCAAGTTAGGATCTTTCAGTCAAGCTCCTTCTCAACAAGACCTCATCCTTCCAGTGACGCTAGAGACTCCAGTTGGGCTCCAGTCTGCGTCAGCATTAGTGGACTGCGGTGCTGCAGGAAACTTTATCACCCAAGCTGCGGTAAATAAATTTTGCCTATCTACCTGTGAACTTTCTTGTCCAGTTTACATTACTGCTGTGGATGGTAGTCGAATCTCCAAGGGGAACATTTCTCATCAAACTGCCCCAGTGGTTCTGGGAGTTGGATTTCTCCATTCTGAACTGATTAAGTTCCTGGTCATCCCTCAAGCCACCCAGGAGTTTGTCTTGGGCATGCCCTGGCTCCAGCTACATAATCCACAGTTTGACTGGTCAACGTTGCAGCTTACCTCATGGGGTTCACATTGTCATCAATCCTGCTTAGCCCAAGTGTGTCCCATAAAGTCTACCGAAGTTAAGACACAGTCAAGTCTCCCAGCAGCTTATCAAGACTTCTCAGACGTCTTCTGTGAAAAGGCTGCTGATATCCTGCCGCCCCATAGGGAATGGGATTGTCCCATCGATCTCCTTCCTGGCAAGAAGCCACCTAGGGGGCGCACCTACCCGTTGTCTGTTCCTGAAACTGAGGCGATGAGTGTTTACATCAGAGAGAATCTTCAGAAGGGATTCATCCGTCCGTCATCATCACCCGCTGGTGCAGGTTTCTTCTTTGTTAAAAAGAAGGATGGAGGACTGCGTCCATGCATTGACTATCGGGGTCTCAATGACATTACCATCAAGAATAGTTATCCATTACCACTCATTACCGAATTATTTGACAGAGTTAAAGGAGCCCGCATCTTCACCAAGTTAGATCTCCGCGGTGCCTATAATCTCATCAGAATCCGGAGTGGTGACGAGTGGAAGACAGCTTTCAACACTCGAGATGGCCATTATGAATACCTGGTAATGCCATTTGGGTTGAGTAATGCTCCAGCAGTGTTCCAACACTTTGTGAACGAAATCTTTCGTGATGTCCTGTATAAGTACCTCGTTGTTTACTTAGATGATATCCTTATCTTCTCCCAAGACCTTCCATCTCATCGTCTACAAGTCTGTGAAGTTCTCCGACGTCTTCGTGAGAACCGGCTCTACGGGAAACTATCTAAATGCACCTTTGAAGTTCCCTCTATACCCTTCCTGGGTTATATAATTTCCGGATCGGATCTTCAGATGGACCCGACAAAATTGGAAGCTATTGCCAATTGGTCCATTCCAAATTCTCTCAAGTCTATCCAGCGATTCCTGGGTTTCGCCAACTACTATAGAAAATTTATTCGAGGATTCTCCACTCTCATCGCTCCTATTACCAACCTGACTCGGAAAGGGGCAGACCATTCCAACTGGTCAGAAGAAGCCTTGGCAGCCTTCCAGAAGATCAAGCTAGCCTTTATGTCTGCTCCAGTGCTGTCTCAGCCAGATGTCAACAGACCGTTCGAGTTGGAGGTAGATGCCTCTACAGTTGGGGTTGGAGCTGTTCTCTCCCAGAAGGGATCCGATGGGAAAGTCCACCCTTGTGGATTTTATTCTCGCAAGTTTCTTCCTGCAGAAGCTAACTACTCCGTGGGAGATCAAGAACTACTGGCGATCAAGCTGGCTCTCGAGGAATGGAGATATCTCCTAGAAGGGGCCAAACATCCGTTTAACATCTACACGGATCATAAGAACCTGCTATATTTAAAGGCAGCTCAGTGCCTTAACCCTCGCCAGTCCAGGTGGGCTATGTTTTTCTCACGTTTTAATTTCAAGCTTCATTTCCGCCCAGGTTCGCAGAATGTGAAAGCCGACGCGTTATCCCGATCCATGGAATCTGAAGAAGGAACATCTGACTCAGTGCCACATTCCATCTTGAGTCCCGTGGTTTTCGCTGCATCTCAAGTCTCCCCAGCTCCTCCTCCTGGTAAGACTTTTGTTTCCCCAGAACTCCGTCCCAAGTTGCTATCTTGGGCCCATCAATCCAAGTTCACTGGTCATCCTGGTGTCCTGAAGACCTTCAAGTTCCTTTCTGCGACATATTGGTGGCCAAAGATGAAAATGGACATCCAGGATTTCGTGGCATCCTGTCCTAAATGTGTGCAGCACAAGACTCCTCGTCAGTCTCCAGCAGGTCAGTTACAACCATTGTCTGTCCCTAGTCGTCCCTGGTCACACCTGTCCATGGATTTTATCACCGACCTTCCTCCTTCTCAAGGACATAATACCATTTGGGTTGTAGTGGACAGATTCACCAAGATGGCTCATTTTGTTCCTCTCCAGGGTCTCCCTTCTGCCCCGAAACTTGCCCAAATCTTCCTACGGGAGATTTTCCGCTTACATGGTTTACCCTCAGAAATAATATCTGACCGGGGGGTACAGTTTGTAGCGAGGTTTTGGAGGGCCCTCTGTTCTGCCATGCAGGTCAAACTGAAGTTTTCGTCATCATACCATCCTCAGACGAATGGGCAGACAGAGAGGGTTAATCAAGAACTTGAGACTTTTTTAAGATTTTATGTTTCATCTTCCCAGGATGACTGGTTCGATCTGCTCCCATGGGCCGAGTTTGCCCACAACTTCCGATACCATACTGCTACTGAAACGACACCATTCTTTGCAGTATATGGGCAACATCCCCGTGTACCTGATTTCCAAGAACTCCCTCATATGGATGTTCCTGCTGCCACTACTGCTCTGACTCAGTTTTCATCTATTTGGAGAAAAATTCACGTTTCTCTCAAAAAGGCCTCCAGTCGGTACAAGGTCTTTGCCGACCGCAAGAGACGTGCGGTTCCTCATTTGAAACCTGGGGACAAGGTTTGGCTATCAACCCGTAACCTCCGTCTCAGGGTCCCATCCATGAAGTTTGCACCACGCTTCATTGGTCCTTACCCTGTCGAAAGAGTCATCAACCCAGTGGCCTACAAATTGAAGTTACCATCTTCCCTTCGTATACCTAACGCTTTTCATGTTTCTCTCCTCAGACCTCTAGTCCTAAACCGCTTTCAGAATACTCTTCCAGTAGGTCCCAAGGTTCGAACTCAGCGGGGCGTGGAATTCGAGATCAACAAAATTCTGGACTCCCGTTGCCGGTATGGACGTCTCCAGTACCTGGTCGATTGGTCCGGTTATGGCCCAGAGGAGAGAAGTTGGGTGAATTCGTCCGATGTCCATGCTCCTAGGTTGGTCCGTGTCTTCCACAGCACTCATCCCTCCAAGCCACGTGGGTGTTCGGTGTCCACCCCTAAAGGAGGGGGTACTGTCAGGAATCGACTTACCAGGCTGACATCCGTCCGCCGCTGCGGACTCCGTCCTGGCTCCCTGCGGTCACCTGTCACCTATGCCCCTGCCATGGGACATCATCAAGGGCCTGGGAACACTCCTGAGACAGCGGGCGTGTAGCGCGCCGCGTCCCCGCTAGGCCGCGGCGTGGGCGCCGCCATGACAGTCTGCAAACAGCCAGTATACTGCGGCCAATCCGGTGCTTGGCCGCACCCACTTTCCTTCACTCACCCAATCCCTGTGCACCATGGGGTACATAAGAGACTGCAGGATCAGTCTGCAGGCATCCTGGACTTTGTGTCACTCCAGCGACCCATGTGAAAGGATCTGTTCCTGTTCCTCCTGTGTTCCTGGTTCTCTGTTAAGAACTTGTACTCCTGGTTACTCTGCACAGCTCCGTGGAACTTCAAGGCCCAGCAATACCTGCAACCTGCAAACAAGGCTTCACACTCATCACCACCTTGTGTGCTTCAGCCTGCAGTTGAAGACTGACTCCAGGTGTGTTTCATTCCTCCACCTGTGATACAGCTTGCTGCTGCCAGTGCCTCATCACCTGCACTGTGAAGTCAGACTCCTGCCTCTGCTCAGGTTTGCCATTTCCACCTTGCTGCCTAAGTTTCCTGTGTTAAAACCTGCACTGGTTTCCAAACCAGAACCATTTCACAAGCACTTGTTCTTCTGTTTATATTTTACCGGATATTATTTTCTCAAGTCATCTGTCATCCATTGCCATAGACTTTCAGTTATCATACTGAGTGATTGACTTTATTCATCTGTTATTATTGTTTCTGCTACCATTCTGTATTATATCATCTGCCAAATAAAATACCATTGCGCTCATGCGCAGGAACGTTATCCAGCCTCCTCGTTTTCTCCCATCTACCTCCACTGACCCACTAGCGCCCCCTCCGGGGACACAGCCCAAACACAATCTGACAATCATTTTGCAGTCACAAAAAGAATTGTTTGTGAGATGTTTATGGGAAATAAGCCCTGCAGCAAGTGTACAGTCAACTCTCAAAATTTGATTCTGTATATACTTCAATAACCATCAAAGCTTAAAACAGGTTCAAAAACATGATGAACACTCCAAGTGGCATAAGACAGCTGGGCCAGTGGCGCATTGGATAACGCGTCTGACTACGGATCAGCAGATTGTAGGTTCGACTCCTAGCTGGCTCGTTTAAGTTGCCTTGATCGTATAGTGGTTAGTACTCTGCGTTGTGGCCGCAGCAACCCTGGTTCGAATCTGGGTGACGGCATTTTCATTTTATTTCTCACACATCCATTTCTTTACAATATTGAAGGTAAGGACAATTGAAGAAACTAAGCAGATTCTTTGAATGTGCTTGCACAATTTGTCTTTACTGCTTATTGTGAAGCTATCTTTCCATACTTTGAATCATTTCTTGATCATTTCTTTGTGAATCACTTTCTTGAAATCTGGAAAGCTGACATAAATTCCTGAATACAGGAAACTCAAATGAATGGACTCTGAGCAAGTTCATCACAGGCTGAAAAGATTATTTTGTAGTCACAAAGAAAATTGTTTGTGAGATGTTTATGGGAAATAAGCCCTGCAGCAAGTGTACAGTCAACTCTGAAAATTTGATTCTGTATATACTTCAACAACCATCAAAGCTTGAAACAGGTTCAAAAACATGATGAACACTCCAAAGTGGTATAAGACAGCTGGGCCAGTGGCGCAATGGATAACGCGTCTGACTACGGATCAGAAGATTGTAGGTTCGACTCCTACCTGGCTCGTTTAAGTTGTCGTGATCGTATAGTGGTTAGTACTCTGCGTTGTGGCCGCAGCAACCCCGGTTCGAATCCGGGTCACGGCATTTTCATTTTATTTCTCACACATCCATTTCTTTACAATATTGAAGGTAAGGACAATTGAAGAAACTAAGCAGATTCTTTGAATGTGCTTGCACAATTTGTCTTTACTGCTTATTGTGAAGCTATCTTTCCATACTTTGAATCATTTCTTTGTGAATCATTTTCTTGAAATCTGGAAAGCTGACATAAATTCCTGAATACAGGAAACTCAAATGAATGGACTCTGAGCAAGTTCATCACAGGCTTAAAAGATCATTTTGCAGTCACAAAAAAAATTGTTTGTGAGATGTTTATGGGAAATAAGCCCTGCAGCAAGTGTACAGTCAACTCTCAAAATTTGATTCTGTATATACTTCAATAACCATCAAAGCTTGAAACAGGTTCAAAAACAGGATGAACACTCCAAGTGGTATAAGACAGCTGGGCCAGTGGCGCAATGGATAACGCGTCTGACTACAGATCAGCAGATTGTATGTTCGACTCCTACCTGGCTCGTTTAAGTTGCCGTGATCGTATAGTGGTTAGTACTCTGCGTTGTGGCCGCAGCAACCCCGGTTCGAATCCGGGTCACGGCATTTTCATTTTATTTCTCACACATCCATTTCTTTACAATATTGAAGGTAAGGACAATTGAAGAAACTAAGCAGATTCTTTGAATGTGCTTGCACAATTTGTCTTTACTGCTTATTGTGAAGCTATTTTTCCATACTTTGAATCATTTCTTGATCATTTCTTTGTGAATCGTTTTCTTGAAATCTGGAAAGCTGACATAAATTCCTGAATACAGGAAACTCAAATGAATGGACTCTGAGCAAGTTCATCACAGGCTGAAAAGATTATTTTGCAGTCACAAAGAAAATTGTTTGTGAGATGTTTATGGGAAATAAGCCCTGCAGCAAGTGTACAGTCAACTCTGAAAATTTGATTCTGTATATACTTCAACAACCATCAAAGCTTGATATGGGTTCAAAAACATGATGAACACTCCAAAGTGGTATAAGACAGCTGGGCTAGTGGTGCAATGGATAACGCGTCTGACTACAGATCAGAAGATTGTAGGTTCGATTCCTAGCTGGCTCGTTTAAGTTGCCGTGATCGTATAGTGGTTAGTACTCTGCGTTGTGGCCGCAGCAACCCTGGTTCGAAGCCGTGTCACGGCATTTTCATTTTATTTCTCACACATCCATTTCTTTACAATATTGAAGGTAAGGACAATTGAAGAAACTAAGCAGATTCTTTGAATGTGCTTGCACAATTTGTCTTTACTGCTTATTGTGAAGCTATCTTTCCATACTTTGAATCATTTCTTTGTGAATCATTTTCTTGAAATCTGGAAAGCTGACATAAATTCCTGAATACAGGAAACTCAAATGAATGGACTCTGAGCAAGTTCATCACAGGCTGAAAAGATCATTTTGCAGTCACAAAAAAAATTGTTTGTGAGATGTTTATGGGAAATAAGCCCTGCAGCAAGTGTACAGTCAACTCTCAAAATTTGATTCTGTATATACTTCAATAACCATCAAAGCTTGAAACAGGTTCAAAAACAGGATGAACACTCCAAGTGGCATAAGACAGCTGGGCCAGTGGCGCAATGAATAACGCGTCTGACTACGGATCAGCAGATTGTATGTTCGACTCCTACCTGGCTCGTTTAAGTTGCCGTGATCGTATAGTGGTTAGTACTCTGCGTTGTGGCCGCAGCAACCCCGGTTCGAATCCGGGTGATGGCATTTTAATTTTATTTCTCACACATCCATTTCTTTACAATATTGAAGGTAAGGACAATTGAAGAAACTAAGCAGATTCTTTGAATGTGCTTGCACAATTTGTCTTTACTGCTTATTGTGAAGCTATCTTTCCATACTTTGAATCATTTCTTGATCATTTCTTTGTGAATCGTTTTCTTGAAATCTGGAAAGCTGACATAAATTCCTGAATACAGGAAACTCAAATGAATGGACTCTGAGCAAGTTCATCACAGGATGAAAAGATTATTTTGCAGTCACAAAGAAAATTGTTTGTGAGATGTTTATGGGAAATAAGCCCTGCAGCAAGTGTACAGTCAACTCTAAAAATTTGATTCTGTATATACTTCAACAACCATCAAAGCTTGAAACAGGTTCAAAAACATGATGAACACTCCAAAGTGATATAAGACACCTGGGCCAGTGGCGCAATGGATAACGCGTCTGACTACGGATCAGAAGATTGTAGGTTCGACTCCTACCTGGCTCGTTTAAGTTGCCGTGATCGTATAGTGGTTAGTACTCTGCGTTGTGGCCGCACCATCCCCGGTTCGAATCCGGGTCACGGCATTTTCATTTTATTTCTCACACATCCATTTCTTTACAATATTGAAGGTAAGGACAATTGAAGAAACTAAGCAGATTCTTTGAATGTACTTGCACAATTTGTCTTTACTGCTTATTGTGAAGCTATCTTTCCATACTTTAAATCATTTCTTTGTGAATCATTTTCTTGAAATCTGGAAAGCTGACATAAATTCCTCAATACAGGAAACTCAAATGAATGGACTCTGAGCAAGTTCATCACAGGCTGAAAAGATCATTTTGCAGTCACAAAAAAAATTGTTTGTGAGATGTTTATGGGAAATAAGCCCTGCAGCAAGTGTACAGTCAACTCTCAAAATTTGATTCTGTATATACTTCAATAACCATCAAAGCTTGAAACAGGTTCAAAAACAGGATGAACACTCCAAGTGGCATAAGACAGCTGGGCCAGTGGCATAATGAATAACGCGTCTGACTACGGATCAGCAGATTGTATGTTCGACTCCTACCTGGCTCGTTTAAGTTGCCGTGATCGTATAGCGGTTAGTACTCTGCGTTGTGGCCGCAGCAACCCCGGTTCGAATCCGGGTCACGGCATTTTCATTTTATTTCTCACACATCCATTTCTTTACAATATTGAAGGTAAGGACAATTGAAGAAACTAAGCAGATTCTTTGAATGTACTTGCACAATTTGTCTTTACTGCTTATTGTGAAGCTATCTTTCCATACTTTGAATCATTTCTTTGTGAATCATTTTCTTGAAATCTGGAAAGCTGACATAAATTCCTCAATACAGGAAACTCAAATGAATGGACTCTGAGCAAGTTCATCGCAGGCTGAAAAGATCATTTTGCAGTCACAAAAAAAATTGTTTGTGAGATGTTTATGGGAAATAAGCCCTGCAGCAAGTGTGCAGTCAACTCTCAAAATTTGATTCTGTATATACTTCAATAACCATCAAAGCTTGAAACAGGTTCAAAAACAGGATGAACACTCCAAGTGGCTTAAGACAGCTGGGCCAGTGGCGTAATGAATAACGCGTCTGACTACGGATCAGCAGATTGTATGTTCGACTCCTACCTGGCTCGTTTAAGTTGCCGTGATCGTATAGCGGTTAGTACTCTGCGTTGTGGCCGCAGCAACCCCTGTTCGAATCCGGGTCACGGCATTTTCATTTTATTTCTCACACATCCATTTCTTTACAATATTGAAGGTAAGGACAATTGAAGAAACTAAGCAGATTCTTTGAATGTACTTGCACAATTTGTCTTTACTGCTTATTGTGAAGCTATCTTTCCATACTTTGAATCATTTCTTTGTGAATCATTTTCTTGAAATCTGGAAAGCTGACATAAATTCCTGAATACAGGAAACTCAAATGAATGGACTCTGAGCAAGTTCATCACAGGCTGAAAAGATCATTTTGCAGTCACAAAAAAAATTGTTTGTGAGATGTTTATGGGAAATAAGCCCTGCAGCAAGTGTACAGTCAACTCTCAAAATTTGATTCTGTATATACTTCAATAACCATCAAAGCTTGAAACAGGTTCAAAAACATGATGAACACTCCAAGTGGCATAAGACAGCTGGGCCAGTGGCGCAATGAATAACGCGTCTGACTATGGATCAGCAGATTGTATGTTCGACTCCTAGCTGGCTCGTTTAAGTTGCCGTGATCGTATAGTGGTTAGTACTCTGCGTTGTGGCCGCAGCAACCCCGGTTCGAATCCGGGTGATGGCATTTTAATTTTATTTCTCACACATCCATTTCTTTACAATATTGAAGGTAAGGACAATTGAAGAAACTAAGCAGATTCTTTGAATGTGCTTGCACAATTTGTCTTTACTGCTTATTGTGAAGCTATCTTTCCATACTTTGAATCATTTCTTGATCATTTCTTTGTGAATCGTTTTCTTGAAATCTGGAAAGCTGACATAAATTCCTGAATACAGGAAACTCAAATGAATGGACTCTGAGCAAGTTCATCACAGGATGAAAAGATTATTTTGCAGTCACAAAGAAAATTGTTTGTGAGATGTTTATGGGAAATAAGCCCTGCAGCAAGTGTACAGTCAACTCTAAAAATTTGATTCTGTATATACTTCAACAACCATCAAAGCTTGAAACAGGTTCAAAAACATGATGAACACTCCAAAGTGATATAAGACACCTGGGCCAGTGGCGCAATGGATAACGCGTCTGACTACGGATCAGAAGATTGTAGGTTCGACTCCTACCTGGCTCGTTTAAGTTGCCGTGATCGTATAGTGGTTAGTACTCTGCGTTGTGGCCGCAGCAACCCCGGTTCGAATCCGGGTCACGGAATTTTCATTTTATTTCTCACACATCCATTTCTTTACAATATTGAAGGTAAGGACAATTGAAGAAACTAAGCAGATTCTTTGAATGTACTTGCACAATTTGTCTTTACTGCTTATTGTGAAGCTATCTTTCCATACTTTGAATCATTTCTTTGTGAATCATTTTCTTGAAATCTGGAAAGCTGACATAAATTCCTCAATACAGGAAACTCAAATGAATGGACTCTGAGCAAGTTCATCACAGGCTGAAAAGATCATTTTGCAGTCACAAAAAAAATTGTTTGTGAGATGTTTATGGGAAATAAGCCCTGCAGCAAGTGTACAGTCAACTCTCAAAATTTGATTCTGTATATACTTCAATAACCATCAAAGCTTGAAACAGGTTCAAAAACAGGATGAACACTCCAAGTGGCATAAGACAGCTGGGCCAGTGGCGTAATGAATAACGCGTCTGACTACGGATCAGCAGATTGTATGTTCGACTCCTACCTGGCTCGTTTAAGTTGCCGTGATCGTATAGCGGTTAGTACTCTGCGTTGTGGCTGCAGCAACCCCGGTTCGAATCCGGGTCACGGCATTTTCATTTTATTTCTCACACATCCATTTCTTTACAATATTGAAGGTAAGGACAATTGAAGAAACTAAGCAGATTCTTTGAATGTGCTTGCACAATTTGTCTTTACTGCTTATTGTGAAGCTATCTTTCCATACTTTTAATTATTTCTTTGTGAATTATTTTCTTGAAATCTGGAAAGCTGACATAAATTCCTGAATACAGGAAACTCAAATGAATGGACTCTGAGCAAGTTCATCACAGGCTTAAAAGATCATTTTGCAGTCACAAAAAAAATAGTTTGTGAGATGTTTATGGGAAATAAGCCCTGCAGCAAGTGTACAGTCAACTCTCAAAATTTGATTCTGTATATACTTCAATAACCATCAAAGCTTGAAACAGGTTCAAAAACAGGATGAACACTCCAAGTGGCATAAGACAGCTGGGCCAGTGGCGCAATGGATAACGCGTCTGACTACGGATCAGCAGATTGTATGTTCGACTCCTAACTGGCTCGTTTAAGTTGCCGTGATCGTATAGTGGTTAGTACTCTGCGTTGTGGCCGCAGCAACCCCGGTTCGAATCCGGGTCACAGCATTTTCATTTTATTTCTCACACATCCATTTCTTTACAATATTGAAGGTAAGGACAATTGAAGAAACTAAGCAGATTCTTTGAATGTGCTTGCACAATTTGTCTTTACTGCTTATTGTGAAGTTATTTTTCCATACTTTGAATCATTTCTTGATCATTTCTTTGTGAATCGTTTTCTTGAAATCTGGAAAGCTGACATAAATTCCTGAATACAGGAAACTCAAATGAATGGACTCTGAGCAAGTTCATCACAGGCTGAAAAGATTATTTTGCAGTCACAAAGAAAATTGTTTGTGAGATGTTTATGGGAAATAAGCCCTGCAGCAAGTGTACAGTCAACTCTGAAAATTTGATTCTGTATATACTTCAACAACCATCAAAGCTTGAAACAGGTTCAAAAACATGATGAACACTCCAAAGTAGTATAAGTCAGCTGGGCCAGTGGTGCAATGGATAACGCGTCTGACTACAGATCAGAAGATTGTAGGTTCGACTCCTACCTGGCTCGTTTAAGTTGTCGTGATCGTATAGTGGTTAGTACTCTGCGTTGCGGCCGCAGCAACCCCGGTTCGAATCCGGGTCACGGCATTTTCATTTTATTTCTCACACATCCATTTCTTTACAATATTGAAGGTAAGGACAATTGAAGAAACTAAGCAGATTCTTTGAATGTGCTTGCACAATTTGTCTTTACTGCTTATTGTGAAGCTATCTTTCCATACTTTGAATCATTTCTTTGTGAATCATTTTCTTGAAATCTGGAAAGCTGACATAAATTCCTGAATACAGGAAACTCAAATGAATGGACTCTGAGCAAGTTCATCACAGGCTGAAAAGATCATTTTGCAGTCACAAAAAGAATTGTTTGTGAGATGTTTATGGGAAATAAGCCCTGCAGCAAGTGTACAGTCAACTCTCAAAATTTGATTCTGTATATACTTCAATAACCATCAAAGCTTAAAACAGGTTCAAAAACATGATGAACACTCCAAGTGGCATAAGACAGCTGGGTCAGTGGCGCATTAGATAATGCGTCTGACTACGGATCAGCAGATTGTAGGTTCGACTCCTACCTTGCTCGTTTAAGTTGCTGTGATCGTATAGTGGTTAGTACTCTGCGTTGTGGCCACAGCAACCCCGGTTCGAATCCAGGTCACGGCATTTTCATTTTATTTCTCACACATCCATTTCTTTACAATATTGGAGGTAAGGACAATTGAAGAAACTAAGCATAATCTTTGAATGTGCTTGCACAATTTGTCTTTACTGCTTATTGTGAAGCTATCTTTCCATACTTTGAATCATTTCTTGATCATTTCTTTGTGAATCATTTTCTTGAAATCTGGAAAGCTGACATAAATTCCTGAATACAGGAAACTCAAATGAATTGACTCTGAGCAAGTTCATCACAGGCTGAAAAGATCATTTTGCAGTCACAAAGAAAATTGTTTGTGAGATGTTTAAGGGAAATAAGCCCTGCAGCAAGTGTACAGTCAACTCTCAAAATTTGATTCTGTATATACTTGAATAACCATCAAAGCTTGAAACAGGTTCAAAAACATGATGAACACTCCAAGTGGCATAAGACAGCTGGCCAGTGGCGCAATGGATAAAACATCTGACTACGGATCAGCAGATTGTAGGTTCGACTCCTACCTGGCTCGTTTAAGTTGCCGTGATCGTATACTGGTTAGTACATTGGGTTGTGGCCGCAGCAACCCCGGGTCACGGCATTTTCATTTTATTTCTCACACATCCATTTCTTTACAATATTGAAGGTAAGGACAATTGAAGAAACTAAGCAGATTCTTTGAATGTGCTTGCACAATTTGTCTTTACTGCTTATTGTGAAGCTATCTTTCCATACTTTGAATCATTTCTTTGTGAATCATTTTCTTGAAATCTGGAAAGCTGACATAAATTCCTGAATACAGGAAACTCAAATGAATGGACTCTGAGCAAGTACATCACAGGCTGAAAAGATCATTTTGCAGTCACAAAAAAAATTGTTTGTGAGATGTTTATGGGAAATAAGCCCTGCAGCAAGTGTACAGTCAACTCTCAAAATTTGATTCTGTATATACTTCAATAACCATCAAAGCTTGAAACAGGTTCAAAAACATGATGAACACTCCAAAGTGGTGTAAGACAGCTGGGCCAGTGGCGCAATGGATAACGCGTCTGATTACGGATCAGAAGATTGTAGGTTCGACTCCTACCTGGCTCGTTTAAGTTGTCGTGATCGTATAGTGGTTAGTACTCTGCGTTGTGGCCGCAGCAACCCCGGTTCGAATCCGGGTCATGGCATTTTCATTTTATTTCTCACTCATCCATTTCTTTACAATATTGAAGGTAAGGACAATTGAAGAAACTAAGCAGATTCTTTGAATGTGCTTGCACAATTTGTCTTTACTGCTTATTGTGAAGCTATCTTTCCATACTTTGAATCATTTCTTTGTGAATCGTTTTCTTGAAATCTGGAAAGCTGACATAAATTCCTGAATACAGGAAACTCAAATGAATTGACTCTGAGCAAGTTCATCACAGGCTGAAAAGATCATTTTGCAGTCACAAAGAAAATTGTTTGTGAGATGTTTATGGGAAATAAGCCCTGCAGCAAGTGTACAGTCAACTCTCAAAATTTGATTCTGTATATACTTCAATAACCATCAAAGCTTGAAACAGGTTCAAAAACATGATGAACACTCCAAAGGGGTATAAGACAGGTGGGCCAGTGGCGCAATGGATAACGCGTCTGACTACGGATCAGAAGATTGTAGGTTCGACTCCTACCTGGCTCGTTTAAGTTGCCGTGATCGTATAGTGGTTAGTACTCTGCGTTGTTGCCGCAGCAACCCCGGTTCGAATCCGGGTCACGGCATTTTCATTTTATTTCTCACACATCCATTTCTTTACAATATTGAAGGTAAGGACAATTGAAGAAACTAAGCAGATTCTTTGAATGTGCTTGCACAATTTGTCTTTACTGCTTATTGTGAAGCTATCTTTCCATACTTTGAATCATTTCTTTGTGAATCATTTTCTTGAAATCTGGAAAGCTGACATAAATTCCTGAATACAGGAAACTCAAATGAATGTACTCTGAGCAAGTTCATCACAGGCTGAAAAGATTATTTTGTTGTCACAAAGAAAATTGTTTGTGAGATGTTTATGGGAAATAAGCCCTGCAGCAAGTGTACAGTCAACTCTGAAAATTTGATTCTGTATATACTTCAACAACCATCAAAGCTTGAAACAGGTTCAAAAACATGATGAACACTCCAAAGTGGTATAAGACAGCTGGGCCAGTGGCGCAATGGATAATGCGTCTGACTACGGATCAGAAGATTGTAGGTTTGACTCCTACCTGGCTCGTTTAAGTTGCCGTGATCGTATAGTGGTTAGTACTCTGCGTTGTGGCCGCAGCAACCCTGGTTCGAATCCGGGTCACGGCATTTTCATTTTATTTCTCACACATCCATTTCTTTACAATATTGAAGGTACGGACAATTGAGAAACTAAGCAGATTCTTTGAATGTGCTTGCACAATTTGTCTTTACTGCTTATTGTGAAGCTATCTTTCCATACTTTGAATCATTTCTTGATCATTTCTTTGTGAATCATTTTCTTGAAATCTGGAAAGCTGACATAAATTCCTGAATACAGGAAACTCAAATGAATGGACTCTGAGCAAGTTCATCACAGGCTGAAAATATAATTTTGCAATCACAAAGAAAATTGTTTGTGAGATCTTTATGGGAAATAAGCCCTGCAGCAAGTGTACAGTCAACTCTGAAAATTTGATTCTGTATATACTTCAATAACCATCAAAGCTTGAAACAGGTTCAAAAACATGATGAACACTCCAAGTGGCATAAGACAGCTGGGCCAGTGGCGTAATGGATAACGCGTCTGACTAAAGATCAGCAGATTGTAGGTTTGACTCCTACCTTGCTCGTTTAAGTTGCTGTGATCGTATAGTGGTTAGTACTCTGCGTTGTGGCAGCAGCAACCCCGGTTCGAATCCAGGTCATGGCATTTTCATTTTATTTCTCACACATCCATTTCTTTACAATATTGGAGGTAAGGACAATTGAAGAAACTAAGCATATTCTTTGAATGTGCTTGCACAATTTGTCTTTACTGCTTATTGTGAAGCTATCTTTCCATACTTTGAATCATTTCTTGATCATTTCTTTGTGAATCATTTTCTTGAAATCTGGAAAGCTGACATAAATTCCTGAATACAGGAAACTCAAATGAATTGACTCTGAGCAAGTTCATCACAAGCTGAAAAGATCATTTTGCAGTCACAAAGAAAATTGTTTGTGAGATGTTTATGGGAAATAAGCCCTGCAGCAAGTGTACAGTCAACTCTCAAAATTTGATTCTGTATATTCTTGAATAACCATCAAAGCTTGAAACAGGTTCAAAAACATGATGAACACTCCAAGTTGCATAAGACAGCTGGGCCAGTGGCGCAATGGATAAAGAGTCTGACTATGGATCAGCAGATTGTATTTTCGACTCCTACCTGGCTTGTTTAAGATGCCATGATCGTATAGTGGTTAGCACTCTGCGTTGTGGCTGCAGCAACCCCGGTTCGAATCCGGGTCACTGCATTTTCATTTTATTTCTCACACATCCATTTCTTTACAATATTGAAGGTAAGGACAATTGAAGAAACTAAGTAGATTCTTTGAATGTGCTTGCACAATTTGTCTTTACTGCTTATTGTGAAGCTATCTTTCCATACTTTGAATCATGTCTTGATCATTTCTTTGTGAATCATTTTCTTGAAATCTGGAAAGCTGACATAAATTCCTGAATACAGGAAACTCAAATGAATGGACTCTGAGCAAGTTCATCACAGGCTGAAAAGATCATTTTGCAGTCACAAAGAAAATTGTTTGTGAGATGTTTATGGGAAATAAGCCCTGCAGCAAGTGTACAGTCAACTCTCAAAATTTGATTCTGTATATACTTGAATTACCATCAAAGCTTGAAACAGGTTCAAAAACATGATGAACACTCCAAGTGGCATAAGACAGCTGGCCAGTGGCGCAATGGATAAAACATCTGACTACGGATCAGCAGATTGTAGGTTCGACTCCTACCTGGCTCGTTTAAGTTGCCGTGATCGTATAGTGGTTAGTACTCTGGGTTGTGTCCGCAGCAACCCCGGTTCGAATCCGGGTCATGGCATTTTCATTTTATTTCTCACACATCCATTTCTTTACAATATTGAAGGTAAGGACAATTGAAGAAACTAAGCAGATTCTTTGAATGTGCTTGCACAATTTGTCTTTACTGCTTATTGTGAAGCTATCTTTCCATACTTTGAATCATTTCTTGATCATTTCTTTGTGAATCATTTTCTTGAAATCTGGAAAGCTGACATAAATTCCTGAATACAGGAAACTCAAATGAATGGACTCTGAGCAAGTTCATCACAGGCTGAAAAGATCATTTTGCAGTCACAAAGAAAATTGTTTGTGAGATGTTTATGGGAAATAAGCCCTGCAGCAAGTGTACAGTCAACTCTCAAAATTTGATTCTGTATATACTTCAATAACCATCAAAGCTTGAAACAGGTTCAAAAACAGGATGAACACTCCAAGTGGCATAAGACAGCTGGGCCAGTGGCACAATGGATAACGCGTCTGACCACAGATCAGCAGATTGTATGTTCGACTCCTACCTGGCTCGTTTAAGTTGCCGTGATCGTATAGTGGTTAGTACTCTGCGTTGTGGCCGCAGCAACCCCGGTTCGAATCCGGGTCACGGCATTTTCATTTTATTTCTCACACATCCATTTCTTTACAATATTGAAGGTAAGGACAATTGAAGAAACTAAGCAGATTCTTTGAATGTGCTTGCACAATTTGTCTTTACTGCTTATTGTGAAGCTATTTTTCCATACTTTGAATCATTTCTTGATCATTTCTTTGTGAATCGTTTTCTTGAAATCTGGAAAGCTGACATAAATTCCTGAATACAGGAAACTCAAATGAATGGACTCTGAGCAAGTTCATCACAGGCTGAAAAGATTATTTTGCAGTCACAAAGAAAATTGTTTGTGAGATGTTTATGGGAAATAAGCCCTGCAGCAAGTGTACAGTCAACTCTGAAAATTTGATTCTGTATATACTTCAACAACCATCAAAGCTTGAAACAGGTTCAAAAACATGATGAACACTCCAAAGTGGTATAACACAGCTGGGCCAGTGGTGCAATGGATAACGCATTTGACTACAGATCAGAAGATTGTAGGTTCGATTCCTAGCTGGCTCGTTTAAGTTGCCGTGATCGTATAGTGGTTAGTACTCTGCGTTGTGGCCGCAGCAACCCTGGTTCGAAGCCGTGTCACGGCATTTTCATTTTATTTCTCACACATCCATTTCTTTACAATATTGAAGGTAAGGACAATTGAAGAAACTAAGCAGATTCTTTGAATGTGCTTGCACAATTTGTCTTTACTGCTTATTGTGAAGCTATCTTTCCATACTTTGAATCATTTCTTTGTGAATCATTTTCTTGAAATCTGGAAAGCTGACATAAATTCCTGAATACAGGAAACTCAAATGAATTGACTCTGAGCAAGTTCATCACAGGCTGAAAAGATCATTTTGCAGTCACAAAAAAAATTGTTTGTGAGATGTTTATGGGAAATAAGCCCTGCAGCAAGTGTACAGTCAACTCTCAAAATTTTATTCTGTATATACTTCAATAACCATCAAAGCTTGAAACAGGTTCAAAAACAGGATGAACACTCCAAGTGGCATAAGACAGCTTGGCCAGTGGCGCAATGAATAACGCGTCTGACTACGGATCAGCAGATTGTATGTTCGACTCCTACCTGGCTCGTTTAAGTTGCCGTGATCGTATAGTGGTTAGTACTCTGCGTTGTGGCCGCAGCAACCCCGGTTCGAATCCGGGTGATGGCATTTTAATTTTATTTCTCACACATCCATTTCTTTACAATATTGAAGGTAAGGACAATTGAAGAAACTAAGCAGATTCTTTGAATGTGCTTGCACAATTTGTCTTTACTGCTTATTGTGAAGCTATCTTTCCATACTTTGAATCATTTCTTGATCATTTCTTTGTGAATCGTTTTCTTGAAATCTGGAAAGCTGACATAAATTCCTGAATACAGGAAACTCAAATGAATGGACTCTGAGCAAGTTCATCACAGGATGAAAAGATTATTTTGCAGTCACAAAGAAAATTGTTTGTGAGATGTTTATGGGAAATAAGCCCTGCAGCAAGTGTACAGTCAACTCTAAAAATTTGATTCTGTATATACTTCAACAACCATCAAAGCTTGAAACAGGTTCAAAAACATGATGAACACTCCAAAGTGATATAAGACACCTGGGCCAGTGGCGCAATGGATAACGCGTCTGACTACGGATCAGAAGATTGTATGTTCGACTCCTACCTGGCTCGTTTAAGTTGCCGTGATCGTATAGTGGTTAGTACTCTGCGTTGTGGCCACAGCAACCCCGGTTCGAATCCGGGTCACGGCATTTTCATTTTATTTCTCACACATCCATTTCTTTACAATATTGAAGGTAAGGACAATTGAAGAAACTAAGCAGATTCTTTGAATGTGCTTGCACAATTTGTCTTTACAGCTTATTGTGAAGCTATCTTTCCATACTTTGAATCATTTCTTTGTGAATCATTTTCTTGAAATCTGGAAAGCTGACATAAATTCCTGAATACAGGAAACTCAAATGAATGGACTCTGAGCAAGTTCATCACAGGCTGAAAAGATTATTTTGCAGTCACAAAGAAAATTGTTTGTGAGATGTTTATGGGAAATAAGCCCTGCAGCAAGTGTACAGTCAACTCTGAAAATTTGATTCTGTATATACTTCAACAACCATCAAAGCTTGAAACAGGTTCAAAAACATGATGAACACTCCAAAGTGGTATAAGACAGCTGGGCCAGTGGCGCAATGGATAATGCGTCTGACTACGGATCAGAAGATTGTAGGTTCGACTCCTACCTGGCTCGTTTAAGTTGCCGTGATCGTATAGTGGTTAGTACTCTGCGTTGTGGCCGCAGCAACCCCGGTTCGAATCCGGGTCACGGCATTTTCATTTTATTTCTCACACATCCATTTCTTTACAATATTGAAGGTAAGGACAATTGAAGAAACTAAGCAGATTCTTTGAATGTGCTTGCACAATTTGTCTTTTCTGCTTATTGTGAAGCTATCTTTCCATACTTTGAATCATTTCTTGATCATTTCTTTGTGAATCGTTTTCTTGAAATCTGGAAAGCTGACATAAATTCCTGAATACAGGAAACTCAAATGAATGGACTCTGAGCAAGTTCATCACAGGCTGAAAAGATTATTTTGCAGTCACAAAGAAAATTGTTTGTGAGATGTTTATGGGAAATAAGCCCTGCAGCAAGTGTACAGTCAACTCTGAAAATTTGATTGTGTATATACTTCAACAACCATCAAAGCTTGAAACAGGTTCAAAAACATGATGAACACTCCAAAGTGGTATAAGACAGCTGGGCCAGTGGCGCAATGGATAATGCGTCTGACTACGGATCAGAAGATTGTAGGTTCGACTCCTACCTTGCTCGTTTAAGTTGCTGTGATCGTATAGTGGTTATTACTCTGCGTTGTGGCCGCAGCAACCCCGGTTTGAATCCAGGTCACGGCATTTTCATTTTATTTCTCACACATCCATTTCTTTACAATATTGGAGGTAAGGACAATTGAAGAAACTAAGCATATTCTTTGAATGTGCTTGCACAATTTGTCTTTACTGCTTATTGTGAAGCTATCTTTCCATACTTTGAATCATTTCTTGATCATTTCTTTGTGAATCATTTTCTTGAAATCTGGAAAGCTGACATAAATTCCTGAATACAGGAAACTCAAATGAATTGACTCTGAGCAAGTTCATCACAAGCTGAAAAGATCATTTTGCAGTCACAAAGAAAATTGTTTGTGAGATGTTTATGGGAAATAAGCCCTGCAGCAAGTGTACAGTCAACTCTCAAAATTTGATTCTGTATATACTTGAATAACCATCAAAGCTTGAAACAGGTTCAAAAACATGATGAACACTCCAAGTGGCATAAGACAGCTGGGCCAGTGGCGCAATGGATAAAGAGTCTGACTACGGATCAGCAGATTGTATTTTCGACTCCTACCTGGCTTGTTTAAGATGCCATGATCGTATAGTGGTTAGTACTCTGCGTTGTGGCTGCAGCAACCCCGGTTCGAATCCGGGTCACTGCATTTTCATTTTATTTCTCACACATCCATTTCTTTACAATATTGAAGGTAAGGACAATTGAAGAAACTAAGTAGATTCTTTGAATGTGCTTGCACAATTTGTCTTAACTGCTTATTGTGAAGCTATCTTTCCATACTTTGAATCATTTCTTGATCATTTCTTTGTGAATCATTTTCTTGAAATCTGGAAAGCTGACATAAATTCCTGAATACAGGAAACTCAAATGAATGGACTCTGAGCAACTTCATCACAGGCTGAAAAGATCATTTTGCAGTCACAAAGAAAATTGTTTGTGAGATGTTTATGGGAAATAAGCCCTGCAGCAAGTGTACAGTCAACTCTCAAAATTTGATTCTGTATATACTTGAATAACCATCAAAGCTTGAAACAGGTTCAAAAACATGATGAACACTCCAAGTGGCATAAGACAGCTGGCCAGTGGCGTAATGGATAACGCGTTTGACTACAGATCAGCAGATTGTAGGTTCGACTCCTACCTTGCTCGTTTAAGTTGCTGTGATCGTATAGTGGTTAGTACTCTGCGTTGTGGCCGCAGCAACCCCGGTTCGAATCCAGGTCACGGCATTTTCATTTTATTTCTCACACATCCATTTCTTTACAATATTGGAGGTAAGGACAATTGAAGAAACTAAGCATATTCTTTGAATGTGCTTGCACAATTTGTCTTTACTGCTTATTGTGAAGCTATCTTTCCATACTTTGAATCATTTCTTGATCATTTCTTTGTGAATCATTTTCTTGAAATCTGGAAAGCTGACATAAATTCCTGAATACAGGAAACTCAAATGAATTGACTCTGAGCAAGTTCATCACAGGCTGAAAAGATCATTTTGCAGTCACAAAGAAAATTGTTTGTGAGATGTTTATGGGAAATAAGCCCTGCAGCAAGTGTACAGTCAACTCTCAAAATTTGATTCTGTATATACTTGAATAACCATCAAAGCTTGAAACAGGTTCAAAAACATGATGAACACTCCAAATGGCATAAGACAGCTGGCCAGTGGCGCAATGGATAAAACATCTGACTACGGATCAGCAGATTGTAGGTTCGACTCCTACCTGACTCGTTTAAGTTGCCGTGATCGTATAGTGGTTAGTACTCTGGGTTGTGGCCGCAGCAACCCTGGGTCACGGCATTTTCATTTTATTTCTCACACATCCATTTCTTTACAATATTGAAGGTAAGGACAATTGAAGAAACTAAGCAGATTCTTTGAATGTGCTTGCACAATTTGTCTTTACTGCTTATTGTGAAGCTATCTTTCCATACTTTGAATCATTTCTTTGTGAATCATTTTCTTGAAATCTGGAAAGCTGACATAAATTCCTGAATACAGGAAACTCAAATGAATGGACTCTGAGCAAGTTCATCACAGGCTGAAAAGATCATTTTGCAGTCACAAACAAAATTGTTTGTGACATGTTTATGGGAAATAAGCCCTGCAGCAAGTGTACAGTCAACTCTCAAAATTTGATTCTGTATATACTCCAATAACCATCAAAGCTTGAAACAGGTTCAAAAACAGGATGAACACTCCAAGTGGCATAAGACAGCTGGGCCAGTGGCGCAATGAATAACACATCTGACTACGGATCAGCAGATTGTATGTTCGACTCCTACCTGGCTCGTTTAAGTTGCCGTGATCGTATAGTGGTTAGTACTCTGCGTTGTGGCCGCAGCAACCCTGGTTCGAATCCGGGTCACGGCATTTTCATTTTATTTCTCACACATCCATTTCTTTACAATATTGAAGGTAAGGACAATTGAAGAAACTAAGCAGATTCTTTGAATGTGCTTGCACAATTTGTCTTTACTGCTTATTGTGAAGCTATCTTTCCATACTTTGAATCATTTCTTGATCATTTCTTTGTGAATCGTTTTCTTGAAATCTGGAAAGCTGACATAAATTCCTGAATACAGGAAACTCAAATGAATTGACTCTGAGCAAGTTCATCACAGGCTGAAAAGATCATTTTGCAGTCACAAAGAAAATTGTTTGTGAGATGTTTATGGGAAATAAGCCCTGCAGCAAGTGTACAGTCAACTCTCAAAATTTGATTCTGTATATACTTCAATAACCATCAAAGCTTGAAACAGGTTCAAAAACATGATGAACACTCCAAAGTGGTATAAGACAGGTGGGCCAGTGGTGCAATGGATAACGCGTCTGACTACGGATCAGAAGATTGTAGGTTCGACTCCTACCTGGCTCGTTTAAGTTGTCGTGATCGTATAGTGGTTAGTACTCTGCGTTGTGGCCGCAGCAACCCCGGTTCGAATCCGGGTCACGGCATTTTCATTTTATTTCTCATACATCCATTTCTTTACAATATTGAAGGTAAGGACAATTGAAGAAACTAAGCAGATTCTTTGAATGTGCTTGCACAATTTGTCTTTACTGCTTATTGTGAAGCTATCTTTCCATACTTTGAATCATTTCTTGATCATTTCTTTGTGAATCGTTTTCTTGAAATCTGGAAAGCTGACATAAATTCCTGAATACAGGAAACTCAAATGAATGGACTCTGAGCAAGTTCATCACAGGCTGAAAAGATTTTTTTGCAGTCACAAAGAAAATTGTTTGTGAGATGTTTATGGGAAATAAGCCCTGCAGCAAGTGTACAGTCAACTCTGAAAATTTGATTCTGTATATACTTCAACAACCATCAAAGCTTGAAACAGGTTCAAAAACATGATGAACACTCCAAAGTGGTATAAGACAGCTGGGCCAGTGGCGCAATGGATAATGAGTCTGACTACGGATCAGAAGATTGTAGGTTCGACTCCTACCTGGCTCGTTTAAGTTGCCGTGATCGTATAGTGGTTAGTACTCTGCGTTGTGGCCGCAGCAACCCCGGTTCGAATCCGGGTCACGGCATTTTCATTTTATTTCTCACACATCCATTTCTTTACAATATTGAAGGTAAGGACAATTGAAGAAGCTAAGCAGATTCTTTGAATGTGCTTGCACAATTTGTCTTTACTGCTTATTGTGAAGCTATCTTTCCATACTTTGAATCATTTCTTGATCATTTCTTTGTGAATCATTTTCTTGAAATCTGGAAAGCTGACATAAATTCCTGAATACAGGAAACACAAATGAATTGACTCTGAGCAAGTTCATCACAGGCTGAAAAGATCATTTTGCAGTCACAAAGAAAATTGTTTGTGAGATGTTTATCAGCAGATTGTAGGTTCGACTCCTACCTGGCTCGTTTAAGTTGCCGTGATCGTATAGTGGTTAGTACTCTGGGTTGTGGCCGCAGCAACCCCGGGTCACGGCATTTTCATTTTATTTCTCACACATCCATTTCTTTACAATATTGAAGGTTAGGACAATTGAAGAAACTAAGCAGATTCTTTGAATGTGCTTGCACAATTTGTCTTTACTGCTTATTGTGAAGCTATCTTTCCATACTTTGAATCATTTCTTTGTGAATCATTTTCTTGAAATCTGGAAAGCTGACATAAATTCCAGAATACAGGAAACTCAAATGAATGGACTCTGAGCAAGTTCATCACAGGCTGAAAAGATCATTTTGCAGTCACAAAAAAAATTGTTTGTGAGATGTTTATGGGAAATAAGCCCTGCAGCAAGTGTACAGTCAACTCTCAAAATTTGATTCTGTATATACTTCAATAACCATCAAAGCTTGAAACAGGTTCAAAAACAGGATGAACACTCCAAGTGGCATAAGACAGCTGGGCCAGTGGCGCAATGAATAACGCATCTGACTACGGATCAGCAGATTGTATGTTCGACTCCTACCTGGCTCGTTTAAGTTGCCGTGATCTTTTAATGGTTAGTACTCTGCGTTGTGGCCGCAGCAACCCCGGTTCGAATCCGGGTCACGGCATTTTCATTTTATTTCTCACACATCCATTTCTTTACAATATTGAAGGTAAGGACAATTGAAGAAACTAAGCAGATTCTTTGAATGTGCTTGCACAATTTGTCTTTACTGCTTATTGTGAAGCTATCTTTCCATACTTTGAATCATTTCTTGATCATTTCTTTGTGAATCGTTTTCTTGAAATCTGGAAAGCTGACATAAATTCCTGAATACAGGAAACTCAAATGAATTGACTCTGAGCAAGTTCATCACAGGCTGAAAAGATCATTTTGCAGTCACAAAGAAAATTGTTTGTGAGATGTTTATGGGAAATAAGCCCTGCAGCAAGTGTACAGTCAACTCTCAAAATTTGATTCTGTATATACTTCAATAACCATCAAAGCTTGAAACAGGTTCAAAAACATGATGAACACTCCAAAGTGGTATAAGACAGGTGGGCCAGTGGCGCAATGGATAATGCGTCTTACTACAGATCAGAAGATTGTAGGTTCGACTCCTACCTGGCTCGTTTAAGTTGCCGTGATCGTATAGTGGTTAGTACTCTGCGTTGTGGCCGCAGCAACCCCGGTTCGAATCCGGGTCACGGCATTTTCATTTTATTTCTCACACATCCATTTCTTTACAATATTGAAGGTAAGGACAATTGAAGAAACTAAGCAGATTCTTTGAATGTGCTTGCACAATTTGTCTTTACTGCTTATTGTGAAGCTATCTTTCCATACTTTGAATCATTTCTTGTGAATCATTTTCTTGAAATCTGGAAAGCTGACATAAATTCCTGAATACAGGAAACTCAAATGAATGGACTCTGAGCAAGTTCATCACATGCTGAAAAGATTATTTTGTTGTCACAAAGAAAATTGTTTGTGAGATGTTTATGGGAAATAAGCCCTGCAGCAAGTGTACAGTCAACTCTGAAAATTTGATTCTGTATATACTTCAACAACCATCAAATCTTGAAACAGGTTCAAAAACATGATGAACACTCCAAAGTGGTTTAAGACAGCTGGGCCAGTGGCGCAATGGATAACACGTCTGACTACGGATCAGAAGATTGTAGGTTCGACTCCTACCTGGCTCGTTTAAGTTGCCGTGATCGTATAGTGGTTAGTACTCTGCGTTGTGGCCGCAGAAACCCCGGTTCGAATCCGGGTCACGGCATTTTCATTTTATTTCTCACACATCCATTTCTTTACAATATTGAAGGTAAGGACAATTGAAGAAACTAAGCAGATTCTTTGAATGTGCTTGCACAATTTGTCTTTACTGCTTATTGTGAAGCTATCTTTCCATACTTTGAATCATTTCTTTGTGAATCATTTTCTTGAAATCTGGAAAGCTGACATAAATTCCTGAATACAGGAAACTCAAATGAATGTACTCTGAGCAAGTTCATCACAGGCTGAAAAGATTATTTTGTTGTCACAAAGAAAATTGTTTGTGAGATGTTTATGGGAAATAAGCCCTGCAGCAAGTGTACAGTCAACTCTGAAAATTTGATTCTGTATATACTTCAACAACCATCAAAGCTTGAAACAGGTTCAAAAACATGATGAACACTCCAAAGTGGTATAAGACAGCTGGGCCAGTGGCGCAATGGATAATGCGTCTGACTACGGATCAGAAGATTGTAGGTTTGACTCCTACCTGGCTCGTTTAAGTTGCCGTGATCGTATAGTGGTTAGTACTCTGCGTTGTGGCCGCAGCAACCCTGGTTCGAATCCGGGTCACGGCATTTTCATTTTATTTCTCACACATCCATTTCTTTACAATATTGAAGGTACGGACAATTGAGAAACTAAGCAGATTCTTTGAATGTGCTTGCACAATTTGTCTTTACTGCTTATTGTGAAGCTATCTTTCCATACTTTGAATCATTTCTTGATCATTTCTTTGTGAATCATTTTCTTGAAATCTGGAAAGCTGACATAAATTCCTGAATACAGGAAACTCAAATGAATGGACTCTGAGCAAGTTCATCACAGGCTGAAAATATAATTTTGCAATCACAAAGAAAATTGTTTGTGAGATCTTTATGGGAAATAAGCCCTGCAGCAAGTGTACAGTCAACTCTGAAAATTTGATTCTGTATATACTTCAATAACCATCAAAGCTTGAAACAGGTTCAAAAACATGATGAACACTCCAAGTGGCATAAGACAGCTGGGCCAGTGGCGTAATGGATAACGCGTCTGACTAAAGATCAGCAGATTGTAGGTTTGACTCCTACCTTGCTCGTTTAAGTTGCTGTGATCGTATAGTGGTTAGTACTCTGCGTTGTGGCAGCAGCAACCCCGGTTCGAATCCAGGTCATGGCATTTTCATTTTATTTCTCACACATCCATTTCTTTACAATATTGGAGGTAAGGACAATTGAAGAAACTAAGCATATTCTTTGAATGTGCTTGCACAATTTGTCTTTACTGCTTATTGTGAAGCTATCTTTCCATACTTTGAATCATTTCTTGATCATTTCTTTGTGAATCATTTTCTTGAAATCTGGAAAGCTGACATAAATTCCTGAATACAGGAAACTCAAATGAATTGACTCTGAGCAAGTTCATCACAAGCTGAAAAGATCATTTTGCAGTCACAAAGAAAATTGTTTGTGAGATGTTTATGGGAAATAAGCCCTGCAGCAAGTGTACAGTCAACTCTCAAAATTTGATTCTGTATATTCTTGAATAACCATCAAAGCTTGAAACAGGTTCAAAAACATGATGAACACTCCAAGTTGCATAAGACAGCTGGGCCAGTGGCGCAATGGATAAAGAGTCTGACTATGGATCAGCAGATTGTATTTTCGACTCCTACCTGGCTTGTTTAAGATGCCATGATCGTATAGTGGTTAGCACTCTGCGTTGTGGCTGCAGCAACCCCGGTTCGAATCCGGGTCACTGCATTTTCATTTTATTTCTCACACATCCATTTCTTTACAATATTGAAGGTAAGGACAATTGAAGAAACTAAGTAGATTCTTTGAATGTGCTTGCACAATTTGTCTTTACTGCTTATTGTGAAGCTATCTTTCCATACTTTGAATCATGTCTTGATCATTTCTTTGTGAATCATTTTCTTGAAATCTGGAAAGCTGACATAAATTCCTGAATACAGGAAACTCAAATGAATGGACTCTGAGCAAGTTCATCACAGGCTGAAAAGATCATTTTGCAGTCACAAAGAAAATTGTTTGTGAGATGTTTATGGGAAATAAGCCCTGCAGCAAGTGTACAGTCAACTCTCAAAATTTGATTCTGTATATACTTGAATTACCATCAAAGCTTGAAACAGGTTCAAAAACATGATGAACACTCCAAGTGGCATAAGACAGCTGGCCAGTGGCGCAATGGATAAAACATCTGACTACGGATCAGCAGATTGTAGGTTCGACTCCTACCTGGCTCGTTTAAGTTGCCGTGATCGTATAGTGGTTAGTACTCTGGGTTGTGTCCGCAGCAACCCCGGTTCGAATCCGGGTCATGGCATTTTCATTTTATTTCTCACACATCCATTTCTTTACAATATTGAAGGTAAGGACAATTGAAGAAACTAAGCAGATTCTTTGAATGTGCTTGCACAATTTGTCTTTACTGCTTATTGTGAAGCTATCTTTCCATACTTTGAATCATTTCTTGATCATTTCTTTGTGAATCATTTTCTTGAAATCTGGAAAGCTGACATAAATTCCTGAATACAGGAAACTCAAATGAATGGACTCTGAGCAAGTTCATCACAGGCTGAAAAGATCATTTTGCAGTCACAAAGAAAATTGTTTGTGAGATGTTTATGGGAAATAAGCCCTGCAGCAAGTGTACAGTCAACTCTCAAAATTTGATTCTGTATATACTTCAATAACCATCAAAGCTTGAAACAGGTTCAAAAACAGGATGAACACTCCAAGTGGCATAAGACAGCTGGGCCAGTGGCACAATGGATAACGCGTCTGACCACAGATCAGCAGATTGTATGTTCGACTCCTACCTGGCTCGTTTAAGTTGCCGTGATCGTATAGTGGTTAGTACTCTGCGTTGTGGCCGCAGCAACCCCGGTTCGAATCCGGGTCACGGCATTTTCATTTTATTTCTCACACATCCATTTCTTTACAATATTGAAGGTAAGGACAATTGAAGAAACTAAGCAGATTCTTTGAATGTGCTTGCACAATTTGTCTTTACTGCTTATTGTGAAGCTATTTTTCCATACTTTGAATCATTTCTTGATCATTTCTTTGTGAATCGTTTTCTTGAAATCTGGAAAGCTGACATAAATTCCTGAATACAGGAAACTCAAATGAATGGACTCTGAGCAAGTTCATCACAGGCTGAAAAGATTATTTTGCAGTCACAAAGAAAATTGTTTGTGAGATGTTTATGGGAAATAAGCCCTGCAGCAAGTGTACAGTCAGCTCTGAAAATTTGATTCTGTATATACTTCAACAACCATCAAAGCTTGAAACAGGTTCAAAAACATGATGAACACTCCAAAGTGGTATAACACAGCTGGGCCAGTGGTGCAATGGATAACGCATTTGACTACAGATCAGAAGATTGTAGGTTCGATTCCTAGCTGGCTCGTTTAAGTTGCCGTGATCGTATAGTGGTTAGTACTCTGCGTTGTGGCCGCAGTAACCCTGGTTCGAAGCCGTGTCACGGCATTTTCATTTTATTTCTCACACATCCATTTCTTTACAATATTGAAGGTAAGGACAATTGAAGAAACTAAGCAGATTCTTTGAATGTGCTTGCACAATTTGTCTTTACTGCTTATTGTGAAGCTATCTTTCCATACTTTGAATCATTTCTTTGTGAATCATTTTCTTGAAATCTGGAAAGCTGACATAAATTCCTGAATACAGGAAACTCAAATGAATTGACTCTGAGCAAGTTCATCACAGGCTGAAAAGATCATTTTGCAGTCACAAAAAAAATTGTTTGTGAGATGTTTATGGGAAATAAGCCCTGCAGCAAGTGTACAGTCAACTCTCAAAATTTTATTCTGTATATACTTCAATAACCATCAAAGCTTGAAACAGGTTCAAAAACAGGATGAACACTCCAAGTGGCATAAGACAGCTTGGCCAGTGGCGCAATGAATAACGCGTCTGACTACGGATCAGCAGATTGTATGTTCGACTCCTACCTGGCTCGTTTAAGTTGCCGTGATCGTATAGTGGTTAGTACTCTGCGTTGTGGCCGCAGCAACCCCGGTTCGAATCCGGGTGATGGCATTTTAATTTTATTTCTCACACATCCATTTCTTTACAATATTGAAGGTAAGGACAATTGAAGAAACTAAGCAGATTCTTTGAATGTGCTTGCACAATTTGTCTTTACTGCTTATTGTGAAGCTATCTTTCCATACTTTGAATCATTTCTTGATCATTTCTTTGTGAATCGTTTTCTTGAAATCTGGAAAGCTGACATAAATTCCTGAATACAGGAAACTCAAATGAATGGACTCTGAGCAAGTTCATCACAGGATGAAAAGATTATTTTGCAGTCACAAAGAAAATTGTTTGTGAGATGTTTATGGGAAATAAGCCCTGCAGCAAGTGTACAGTCAACTCTAAAAATTTGATTCTGTATATACTTCAACAACCATCAAAGCTTGAAACAGGTTCAAAAACATGATGAACACTCCAAAGTGATATAAGACACCTGGGCCAGTGGCGCAATGGATAACGCGTCTGACTACGGATCAGAAGATTGTATGTTCGACTCCTACCTGGCTCGTTTAAGTTGCCGTGATCGTATAGTGGTTAGTACTCTGCGTTGTGGCCACAGCAACCCCGGTTCGAATCCGGGTCACGGCATTTTCATTTTATTTCTCACACATCCATTTCTTTACAATATTGAAGGTAAGGACAATTGAAGAAACTAAGCAGATTCTTTGAATGTGCTTGCACAATTTGTCTTTACAGCTTATTGTGAAGCTATCTTTCCATACTTTGAATCATTTCTTTGTGAATCATTTTCTTGAAATCTGGAAAGCTGACATAAATTCCTGAATACAGGAAACTCAAATGAATGGACTCTGAGCAAGTTCATCACAGGCTGAAAAGATTATTTTGCAGTCACAAAGAAAATTGTTTGTGAGATGTTTATGGGAAATAAGCCCTGCAGCAAGTGTACAGTCAACTCTGAAAATTTGATTCTGTATATACTTCAACAACCATCAAAGCTTGAAACAGGTTCAAAAACATGATGAACACTCCAAAGTGGTATAAGACAGCTGGGCCAGTGGCGCAATGGATAATGCGTCTGACTACGGATCAGAAGATTGTAGGTTCGACTCCTACCTGGCTCGTTTAAGTTGCCGTGATCGTATAGTGGTTAGTACTCTGCGTTGAGGCCGCAGCAACCCAGGTTCGAATCCGGGTCACGGCATTTTCATTTTATTTCTCACACATCCATTTCTTTACAATATTGAAGGTAAGGACAATTGAAGAAACTAAGCAGATTCTTTGAATGTGCTTGCACAATTTGTCTTTTCTGCTTATTGTGAAGCTATCTTTCCATACTTTGAATCATTTCTTGATCATTTCTTTGTGAATCGTTTTCTTGAAATCTGGAAAGCTGACATAAATTCCTGAATACAGGAAACTCAAATGAATGGACTCTGAGCAAGTTCATCACAGGCTGAAAAGATTATTTTGCAGTCACAAAGAAAATTGTTTGTGAGATGTTTATGGGAAATAAGCCCTGCAGCAAGTGTACAGTCAACTCTGAAAATTTGATTCTGTATATACTTCAACAACCATCAAAGCTTGAAACAGGTTCAAAAACATGATGAACACTCCAAAGTGGTATAAGACAGCTGGGCCAGTGGCGCAATGGATAATGCGTCTGACTACGGATCAGAAGATTGTAGGTTCGACTCCTACCTTGCTCGTTTAAGTTGCTGTGATCGTATAGTGGTTATTACTCTGCGTTGTGGCCGCAGCAACCCCGGTTTGAATCCAGGTCACAGCATTTTCATTTTATTTCTCACACATCCATTTCTTTACAATATTGGAGGTAAGGACAATTGAAGAAACTAAGCATATTCTTTGAATGTGCTTGCACAATTTGTCTTTACTGCTTATTGTGAAGCTATCTTTCCATACTTTGAATCATTTCTTGATCATTTCTTTGTGAATCATTTTCTTGAAATCTGGAAAGCTGACATAAATTCCTGAATACAGGAAACTCAAATGAATTGACTCTGAGCAAGTTCATCACAAGCTGAAAAGATCATTTTGCAGTCACAAAGAAAATTGTTTGTGAGATGTTTATGGGAAATAAGCCCTGCAGCAAGTGTACAGTCAACTCTCAAAATTTGATTCTGTATATACTTGAATAACCATCAAAGCTTGAAACAGGTTCAAAAACATGATGAACACTCCAAGTGGCATAAGACAGCTGGGCCAGTGGCGCAATGGATAAAGAGTCTGACTACGGATCAGCAGATTGTATTTTCGACTCCTACCTGGCTTGTTTAAGATGCCATGATCGTATAGTGGTTAGTACTCTGCGTTGTGGCTGCAGCAACCCCGGTTCGAATCCGGGTCACTGCATTTTCATTTTATTTCTCACACATCCATTTCTTTACAATATTGAAGGTAAGGACAATTGAAGAAACTAAGTAGATTCTTTGAATGTGCTTGCACAATTTGTCTTAACTGCTTATTGTGAAGCTATCTTTCCATACTTTGAATCATTTCTTGATCATTTCTTTGTGAATCATTTTCTTGAAATCTGGAAAGCTGACATAAATTCCTGAATACAGGAAACTCAAATGAATGGACTCTGAGCAACTTCATCACAGGCTGAAAAGATCATTTTGCAGTCACAAAGAAAATTGTTTGTGAGATGTTTATGGGAAATAAGCCCTGCAGCAAGTGTACAGTCAACTCTCAAAATTTGATTCTGTATATACTTGAATAACCATCAAAGCTTGAAACAGGTTCAAAAACATGATGAACACTCCAAGTGGCATAAGACAGCTGGCCAGTGGCGTAATGGATAACGCGTTTGACTACAGATCAGCAGATTGTAGGTTCGACTCCTACCTTGCTCGTTTAAGTTGCTGTGATCGTATAGTGGTTAGTACTCTGCGTTGTGGCCGCAGCAACCCCGGTTCGAATCCAGGTCACGGCATTTTCATTTTATTTCTCACACATCCATTTCTTTACAATATTGGAGGTAAGGACAATTGAAGAAACTAAGCATATTCTTTGAATGTGCTTGCACAATTTGTCTTTACTGCTTATTGTGAAGCTATCTTTCCATACTTTGAATCATTTCTTGATCATTTCTTTGTGAATCATTTTCTTGAAATCTGGAAAGCTGACATAAATTCCTGAATACAGGAAACTCAAATGAATTGACTCTGAGCAAGTTCATCACAGGCTGAAAAGATCATTTTGCAGTCACAAAGAAAATTGTTTGTGAGATGTTTATGGGAAATAAGCCCTGCAGCAAGTGTACAGTCAACTCTCAAAATTTGATTCTGTATATACTTGAATAACCATCAAAGCTTGAAACAGGTTCAAAAACATGATGAACACTCCAAATGGCATAAGACAGCTGGCCAGTGGCGCAATGGATAAAACATCTGACTACGGATCAGCAGATTGTAGGTTCGACTCCTACCTGACTCGTTTAAGTTGCCGTGATCGTATAGTGGTTAGTACTCTGGGTTGTGGCCGCAGCAACCCTGGGTCACGGCATTTTCATTTTATTTCTCACACATCCATTTCTTTACAATATTGAAGGTAAGGACAATTGAAGAAACTAAGCAGATTCTTTGAATGTGCTTGCACAATTTGTCTTTACTGCTTATTGTGAAGCTATCTTTCCATACTTTGAATCATTTCTTTGTGAATCATTTTCTTGAAATCTGGAAAGCTGACATAAATTCCTGAATACAGGAAACTCAAATGAATGGACTCTGAGCAAGTTCATCACAGGCTGAAAAGATCATTTTGCAGTCACAAACAAAATTGTTTGTGACATGTTTATGGGAAATAAGCCCTGCAGCAAGTGTACAGTCAACTCTCAAAATTTGATTCTGTATATACTCCAATAACCATCAAAGCTTGAAACAGGTTCAAAAACAGGATGAACACTCCAAGTGGCATAAGACAGCTGGGCCAGTGGCGCAATGAATAACACATCTGACTACGGATCAGCAGATTGTATGTTCGACTCCTACCTGGCTCGTTTAAGTTGCCGTGATCGTATAGTGGTTAGTACTCTGCGTTGTGGCCGCAGCAACCCTGGTTCGAATCCGGGTCACGGCATTTTCATTTTATTTCTCACACATCCATTTCTTTACAATATTGAAGGTAAGGACAATTGAAGAAACTAAGCAGATTCTTTGAATGTGCTTGCACAATTTGTCTTTACTGCTTATTGTGAAGCTATCTTTCCATACTTTGAATCATTTCTTGATCATTTCTTTGTGAATCGTTTTCTTGAAATCTGGAAAGCTGACATAAATTCCTGAATACAGGAAACTCAAATGAATTGACTCTGAGCAAGTTCATCACAGGCTGAAAAGATCATTTTGCAGTCACAAAGAAAATTGTTTGTGAGATGTTTATGGGAAATAAGCCCTGCAGCAAGTGTACAGTCAACTCTCAAAATTTGATTCTGTATATACTTCAATAACCATCAAAGCTTGAAACAGGTTCAAAAACATGATGAACACTCCAAAGTGGTATAAGACAGGTGGGCCAGTGGTGCAATGGATAACGCGTCTGACTACGGATCAGAAGATTGTAGGTTCGACTCCTACCTGGCTCGTTTAAGTTGTCGTGATCGTATAGTGGTTAGTACTCTGCGTTGTGGCCGCAGCAACCCCGGTTCGAATCTGGGTCACGGCATTTTCATTTTATTTCTCATACATCCATTTCTTTACAATATTGAAGGTAAGGACAATTGAAGAAACTAAGCAGATTCTTTGAATGTGCTTGCACAATTTGTCTTTACTGCTTATTGTGAAGCTATCTTTCCATACTTTGAATCATTTCTTGATCATTTCTTTGTGAATCGTTTTCTTGAAATCTGGAAAGCTGACATAAATTCCTGAATACAGGAAACTCAAATGAATGGACTCTGAGCAAGTTCATCACAGGCTGAAAAGATTTTTTTGCAGTCACAAAGAAAATTGTTTGTGAGATGTTTATGGGAAATAAGCCCTGCAGCAAGTGTACAGTCAACTCTGAAAATTTGATTCTGTATATACTTCAACAACCATCAAAGCTTGAAACAGGTTCAAAAACATGATGAACACTCCAAAGTGGTATAAGACAGCTGGGCCAGTGGCGCAATGGATAATGAGTCTGACTACGGATCAGAAGATTGTAGGTTCGACTCCTACCTGGCTCGTTTAAGTTGCCGTGATCGTATAGTGGTTAGTACTCTGCGTTGTGGCCGCAGCAACCCCGGTTCGAATCCGGGTCACGGCATTTTCATTTTATTTCTCACACATCCATTTCTTTACAATATTGAAGGTAAGGACAATTGAAGAAGCTAAGCAGATTCTTTGAATGTGCTTGCACAATTTGTCTTTACTGCTTATTGTGAAGCTATCTTTCCATACTTTGAATCATTTCTTGATCATTTCTTTGTGAATCATTTTCTTGAAATCTGGAAAGCTGACATAAATTCCTGAATACAGGAAACACAAATGAATTGACTCTGAGCAAGTTCATCACAGGCTGAAAAGATCATTTTGCAGTCACAAAGAAAATTGTTTGTGAGATGTTTATCAGCAGATTGTAGGTTCGACTCCTACCTGGCTCGTTTAAGTTGCCGTGATCGTATAGTGGTTAGTACTCTGGGTTGTGGCCGCAGCAACCCCGGGTCACGGCATTTTCATTTTATTTCTCACACATCCATTTCTTTACAATATTGAAGGTTAGGACAATTGAAGAAACTAAGCAGATTCTTTGAATGTGCTTGCACAATTTGTCTTTACTGCTTATTGTGAAGCTATCTTTCCATACTTTGAATCATTTCTTTGTGAATCATTTTCTTGAAATCTGGAAAGCTGACATAAATTCCAGAATACAGGAAACTCAAATGAATGGACTCTGAGCAAGTTCATCACAGGCTGAAAAGATCATTTTGCAGTCACAAAAAAAATTGTTTGTGAGATGTTTATGGGAAATAAGCCCTGCAGCAAGTGTACAGTCAACTCTCAAAATTTGATTCTGTATATACTTCAATAACCATCAAAGCTTGAAACAGGTTCAAAAACAGGATGAACACTCCAAGTGGCATAAGACAGCTGGGCCAGTGGCGCAATGAATAACGCATCTGACTACGGATCAGCAGATTGTATGTTCGACTCCTACCTGGCTCGTTTAAGTTGCCGTGATCTTTTAATGGTTAGTACTCTGCGTTGTGGCCGCAGCAACCCCGGTTCGAATCCGGGTCACGGCATTTTCATTTTATTTCTCACACATCCATTTCTTTACAATATTGAAGGTAAGGACAATTGAAGAAACTAAGCAGATTCTTTGAATGTGCTTGCACAATTTGTCTTTACTGCTTATTGTGAAGCTATCTTTCCATACTTTGAATCATTTCTTGATCATTTCTTTGTGAATCGTTTTCTTGAAATCTGGAAAGCTGACATAAATTCCTGAATACAGGAAACTCAAATGAATTGACTCTGAGCAAGTTCATCACAGGCTGAAAAGATCATTTTGCAGTCACAAAGAAAATTGTTTGTGAGATGTTTATGGGAAATAAGCCCTGCAGCAAGTGTACAGT